>NC_067130.1:15617985-15923759 GCF_021347895.1 Acanthochromis polyacanthus
AGCCAGCTGAACTTCCATGTCTCGCTGACAGATGATTCATAAAGGAATCTGACGGTAATGCAAATCCGTGCCTGTGTCTCACCTTGAACAACCTCAGATTTGACAGATCTCAACCAAATCTGCTGTTCTAGATGAATAACAGACTGTACCGTCCTTTGCCCTGTAATTCAGTTAAATAAATTAGTTCACATTAATGGACAGTAATTCATAAATGAAAAGCAGTTTTGTCTTCAGGGCAACCAGCTGTTTTCATCCTGTAAAACTCACAAATGAAGCATATGGGAAGTTATGCAATGCTTTGTTAATGTAAATTTTGTATGGATTCACTTCTATGATTTTTTTTTAGAACTGGCCTCCTGGAGAACTTTATATATGGTAACAAAAAAATTAAATTGATTAATCCATATAAATTCCCTTTGAAGAAGAGCTGCCCAGATATAAAGAGACTAAATGAAAAACAGCTGCGAGCCAGCTGTATTCGACCTTCAACCCTATCATAAAGTTGGCTTGCTTAAACAAAAAGAACCTTTTAATGACCCTGGATGTGTATGTGCAGACCTGGCTGAAACGCAAGGCACGATGCTATTATTTGTACAAACCTCCCTTTAAGAGTGCAGATGTTATTTGATTAGAATTTTTCTCTAAAACCAGCACAGAATGGTGTATTTTCTCTTGAAAAAAAATGCAAAGTTTTTCTTTTTTCATGGTCCCCTGTTCCACCAAGAATAGGGAGAAAACATCTGGAAGACATTTTTTCTGGCGTTTTGGAGGGCTTAGCAGACAGCACAATGGAACTTATCAAATCCAGATGGGGAGGCGCTCAGTGAAACAGCAAGGCCTTCTTCTGTTTATCCCGTTAAGACGTACATAAAGATTAAACGAATATCAGCTCCTAATACGTATATAGCATAATTCTTATATCATAGCTGTATTCTGTGGTTTCTTGGCATATCGGCTGGACCTTCCACTACTGCCATATATCACCATTGGTGGCTTTGGCCAAAATCCACCGTTGTTTTCATTTGCACAAGGTATTCAAGGAATGTTATTTCAGTATTTCTGACGACTAAAATGCTCTGTAGATGTAGGTGCTGGTCTTGTGTGCATATTTGTTACGGACAAAGGCCATCCAAAAAAAATCTTTTGGTTAATTCATGATAACAAACCACAGCGAAAAGAATCAAAACAGATTTTGTTGAAAAGAGTCCATTGATTGGAGAAACCAAGTACAAAAAAAGAAAGCCAGTCAGCAGAACAACATAGGAAACCTGTTGCGGACTAAGCTAGATTTGGTCTACAGTAGATATGCTGTTCCACAGACATCTGAACATTAACTAGCTACAAACTGTACAGACAAAACACTTTAATTGCCTAAAGCTGCCTCAAATTGAATTCTGCATGTCTGGCTAAAGACTGGATTGAGCTGTTAAATAGGACAGAATTCACAATACTCTAAACTGTCAGAGATTCTTTCCATGAAAAACACACACTCTTTATCTTTCCCTTTTTCCTCCAAGAGTCAGAGGAACATTTAGTGAAACAAGGACCAATGGAGCTACAACAGCAAGAATTCCTTTTCTTCAGGCAATGAAACTGTAAACCTGACAGCAGTAGCAATCTAAAAGCCCTGACCTTCACCTCTGAACTCAGACCCCTCTTCTCATTCTTGATCTTTATGTCTTTTGGGCCTTCTGTTATTACCACATCTCACATGGCTTTAAAGTAAGACTTCCTCATTTAAAGCCCAGAGAAGCTGATCTTCCTAAAGAAATGTGGACTGAGACTCAGTTTTACTAACAAAGCTCCACTTATATAGTCAGTGTGCTCATCCTCTATAACCTCAGGCTGCTCTGAATCTGAAACAATTTGACAGTGTGCAAAAAAAAAAAAAGAAATGTGTTTAGTGCCATCTTACAAGTTATCTTTTTTTATCCTGCTATACATTTGTCTCACCCCAGCCAGCTGACCCAGATGACCGCCTTCCCTGAGCCTGGTTCTGCCGGATGTTTCATCCTGGTAAACAGGATTTTTTTTTTCTTTCTAAGAACTGCCCAAAGAGAATTGTTTGGATTTATCAGGTTTGTTGCTTTAATGCAATGCCTTGAGATGATTACATGTTGTGAACTGGCACTACATAAATATCACTGAACTGAGGTGTTTGTACAGTGCTATAATTTCAACAATTATGCAGCAAATTTATGGATGCATTTTGAAGCTTTCTCTCTTGTCAATAGCTAAAATGCTATTTCATGCCAATATTAAATTCTATTCCATGATAGCACTGTAGGCTAATAAGCCAACTGTTTAAGCAAACAGATTTATCTTTTCAAAGTTTAGGACACCAGCAGAACCTTAAAACAGTGCTTGCTTACATTTATTTTTAATTATGCGTCAACAGTGAATGGAAAACACTTAGTAAAAGTCACAATTTGCGACAAGTTTGCCACATTTTCTGAACTTTTAGCTTACCGTTTTGGTTTGCACCTAGTAACAAAATATTTTTTGTTCATTGACATTATTCTCATTGACTTTGTTTCAAGCAACATCAGCAGGCAGCTGTTTTCTGAGGGAAAAAGCACGAATAAACCCACGGTATGCTACCTGCTACCGCCAACTACCACACAGCTAGTTAGCAACTTGTTAGTTAGCACTGAGGGTCATTTAGCAAGTTAAAGACCTGCATTCTCTTTTTCTGTTAGGGCAAAGCAAAACAAGGCTGAAGGAAAAATCAATATTGAATTTACATCCCTAAGCTAAAGAACAGACAACTCCAAATGAATGCTAACATTGCTCTGTCTGCTCTAAGCCAGTGTGAAAGATTTGTTGCTAATGTGCTATCAGCTTGTATTGCTGCCCCCCGGTGGTTAAAAATGTCAATAAATACAGCTATATGAACTAATACCGTTACATTTAAAAACATGATATACATTTTATGTTATATTTAAACAATAAATATATTTGCATTTATAAATGCATAATATTTATTGATGAATTATATATGATTAGAGCTTAGCTGCATATATTTTTTAGAATCTGAGCCATTCTAGATCTAGTTCTTGGGCTCAGTTCATGATATTTAAAAAGTATTGAAAAATACAAAATTAGCTGTGAAACATTACTGTACCATCAATCTATCTGCTCTTTTCCAGTGAAGAAGTCCCACAATTTAAGAGAATACACCTTGCATTTGAGCAGTCATGAAAAAACAACAATTTCTTATCATAATATTGAGTATAAATGTTTTATTTTACTTTTCCGGTACTATTATACCTGCATATTTATGCTGACACGTTATCTATGGAGTTGACAAGTTGCAGATAACCAGTGATGGTGTGTCTGGGCAGGCCTCTCCAAGTCTTCAGCTGAATGTTCACTCAGGTCCTCACTGAGGCTTGAGGTCATGAGCTTTGGGTCAAGATTAGTACTTTAACGTTGACAAATTGGTTAATTGCCTGTAATTGATATTTGTCTAACCCAATGGTTAGGATACCCAGAAAAAGATTTCTTCATCAAAATACTATAACAAAAACTGAATTTATTCCAGTGTTATACTAGTTTTAATTCAGAAGTGGGAGCAACTGGGGAAAAAACGGCAATGAAAGTAATAATCTTACATTTGCAGGGCAAAAATAATTAGCTTGCACAAAAAATTGCATGTAGCTGACTTGTTGCTAGCACTCAGTCATCAAGTATTTCCCTTTTGGCATGTGTCAAGTGTCAAGTTTCAGGAAGTGTACCAGTACCCCTGAGGATCACTTACAAGACTCTGGTTCCTCTGTGTCGGTTTTAAGAGATGATTAAATCCAGTCTGCAGCATCAAAATGATTTCAGAGCTGTGCTCTTAAGCATCCCACCAGAACCCAACTCCTCTGATGTCATCAAAAATGACCCAGATCTGGATCCAGCTGTTATACAGTGACCTAAAAAGTGTTCGGTTAACAACCAGTGTTTATAGGCAACATGAAAACAAACGGGCTGCAGTAATTCCTTTATATGCTAACAATATAGACCATATGAGCCCATTAAGCCACTTCATTTGTTCTAATCCCAGTAACGTCTTACTTTCTGAAGTGCTTTTCACTGAGCGTAGGGCTTTGCCGGGCACCGCAACAAATCCACACCATCAGCACAATCGTGGACACTTTCTAACTGTCTGAAGGAGACAGAAGAAGCCACCTGTTCACCTCAAGGTCCTGTGTCAGAGTCTCACAGCAGACAGCAGACCACCAACCATGCCAGGCAGTCTCAAGTTGCTAATAATACTTATAGGCCGGACCCAAGCCTGTCGGCATGACCTCTCAACGTCCTGGGGCAAAAACGGTGACACCAAGCAGTGACCACTGATGACAAATATCACTTCTTCCGTCAACCGTGCACCGATATTCAAGCGGCATACCAAACTTTGACCGTCAGATTGTGAGATTCTGCACAAGAACTGCTGCTGAGAAACATGAGGAATGTATAGATTACAATTAATTAACTCTGTTTGCTTGAGCCTCAACTAAGCGCCCAGTGCTTTAGAAACTGTGTAACCCCCCCCCCCTCCCGATGTTGAAGTCCTTAAGGCGGCTCCACCCTACCACTTCAGAAGAGCTACAGCCCCTCCCTCTTTAGAAAAATTATGCTCATCCTTTTCATCCTTGGAAAAAAAAAAAGAAAAAGGCAAAAGAAAAAGTTGACTTAAACTCTCCACTCTTACAACACTGCAATAAATCTGCAAGATACTGAAGTGATTTCTTAGAAATGCTTTTTAAAATAGATTTATAATCCCTAAGGTTTCCCCCACAACAAGCCATTAAGAGCATAAATACATTCTTACATCTATATTTATCAGCTACTAGATGGTGTTGCGGTGCTTTTGCGCATGTTTACAGCAGACTCCTATGCAGAAGTGTCATTAAGAGTATTTCTCTGAAGAATAGCGCTCTCTTTTCAAAAACACGGGGTTTTAATGCTTTAACAAGTCCCAGAAGTTTCACACACACTGAAGTGAATACATTAAGGCACCAATAAAGGGAGGAGGGGCAGACATCCAGAGGGGAAAAAAATAAAAACTTTTCAGCGAAGCGCTCCTCCACAAGCGGCTCCACAAACGTCCCAGCTGCATCTTACCTGAACTTGCTTGCGACGTGACAAAAAGCAGAATCACCGCTAAAGTGATTTGGGCGTCCCTTATCCTCCGTTTAACTTTCCATCTTATATGGGTATCCATGACCGCCAGAGACGTCCACTGCAAGCAAGTGGATTCACCTTTTTGTTCGTTTTTTTTTTTTTTCTCAACTTGGAGCAACTAATGTGACTGGCAACAACTTCTGGTCAGGACCAATAAAAAAAAAGCCAAAAAGTCCCAGAGAAAGAGAGAAAAAAGGGGGAAGGGGGGGTGTATCGTTATTTCTCAAGCAGCCATAAGGGGTTTGTTAGTGTGGGATCCTTCCAGCTGATTGACGGATGGACACCGTCTCTCCGCGCACTGCTCCTCTCTGCGCTGCTCGGCTGTCCTGCTCCGCTGCGCCTCCGAGCTCGAGTGTTGCCCCCTTTCTCTCAGTCGTCACGTAGAGCCCCTTCAAGTCAACGGGGCAACACACACTCAGGGAGGAAAAAGTCTTCCCCCAGGCTGTCAGTCAGTCCGAGGACAGCAGGATCGGGCAAATCAGAGCAGCGCGCATATTAGAGGCGGCCCTGTTATTGGCCGGGGGAGGAGAGGAAAAAGTTCCAGGGGAAAGTTTCACGCCTCCCAACTCCTGCGCTCGGAATTCTTTGACATGGAGTCCGCTATTTTCAGAGGACAGGGATCAGAGCGGGAAAAGCAAAACTGTTCCCGGGACGGATCGTGAACAAAGGCTGGAGTTGTTAATCTTATTGCGATTCCCAGATAATCAGAGACATGAGAATAGGATGAAACTGTGTTGTGCCACCAACAGGTGGGCACCACAGTCCTCATTTGTCCAAAGCTGAGGATGGTTTTGAGCCATGATCATATTGAACACTGAAAATAGGTTATATTCCTATAAAAATGTGGAACTTTTGATTTGATAATGTGTGCACTATCAACAAAGCTTTAATCTTAAATCCCTGTGTTGAGGGTTTAAACTATAAAATCTGCAATCAAATGTTTATTATTTATTAAACAACTGGTTAACAAATTTTATTGTTTCAAGCCACCTCATTTTAAATCATGAGCCACCTGCTTCTAGGCTACCAGATACACATTAAATTGTGTTACATTCAGCTGAAATGACTTGATAATGTGGCTAGCTAAAAAACATGTATTTTTTTTTAAAAAGCAAACTTTTTAAGTACAATTTTTACTAATCTAGTGGGACACTGCAGCATTTCCTAAAAATGTTTAAAAAGGGGGCTCAGTGTTAAAATCCGTTATAAAATCTTAATTTTCTTGACTTATATTGGACTAACAGTGTTTATTCCTCACTAAATGCACAGTCTTGATTATGACAGCTGGCACAAGGTTAATATTTCATTCTCAATCTCTGAATAATAGTTTTCTTAAACTCTGCCCAATGGTAAACTCTGTGATGCAGTTAAAAGCTCTGGAAACTTCCAGAACTGTAAGTGGACCTTGAGTTGAGTGAAACATGTATCAGGAGTATCATCATGATCACTGGGCGGTTTTTGGAATAAAGATTGCTCCTTAAAAGGTCACAGTAAAGTTTTAGATGAGCAGCAAATCCATTAGATACCTCCGTTTGCAGCTTGTAAATGTTCTAAAGTATGATAGTGCAACAAGACAAAAAAAAAACTTTTTAAATTATTAAAATATTGCTGGATTTACTTAATTGGATAAATATAGTCACTTTGACAGTGTATAAATAAACCAAGAAGACTTTCTTTGTTTTCTTCATGATGTAAAAAAAAGCAGTCATGAGCCTGATTATAGAAAGCATATGACCACTGTACTCCATTTGCCTGAAAAAGAATAATAATTTTTAAAATATTTATAACTTTTAAAAACTACAGGGAACTTAAAACACCAGCTCTTGCTGCTGTTGTCACGATGACTGCCAAAAATGGCAGCTGTCTTTTATGAGTGGTCATATGGCTGCTCCAGTGGGGGGCAGACTTCTGTTAATTGCCCAGTAAAAGTTAGTTTTAAACACGGTAAACAAACAGCACTGTAGCTGTGGCGACATCATCTTACAGCGCTCACTGTACCTACATGCAGACATGGAGGTGTGTGGCAAAGGGCGTCTAACATCTGGCTGTTTAGTTTGCAAAATTTGCTAAAAAAAAAAAATAAAAGTGTTAATTCTCTATTAAAGTAGCTGCAACATGACTGGTCCATATCTGCATGTGTGTTATGCAGTGCCAAGGGGCTTCCTTCACTGACAGAGGTATTTGCAAAAAAGAAAGCCGCACACATGGGATCCCCTGTCAGATATCATCACTGTACAGATTGTAATATTTGCTGACCTTGGAGCAGTTTTACCCCAACAACCCTTCAACCACATGAGAAACCATCTTTGGATTTAAAGATGTAAAAGTTTTGCCTCAACTGTATAAAATGAATGGCTTGGCCTGAAAAAGAAACCAAGCGATTTACATCAAGAATGAACCAGCGTTTCTGAACTGACCGCTTAGCCATATAACACTTAAGTGGTGAGATATATGGGTCAAATTATGGCCCAAGCCCTATATTTAGGGTGGGTTTATGCCTACACCAGACTAATCTCAAAGCTCACAAACTACCCCTGTACAAGACCTTAATTTGCTCACTTAATTTGTCTGCTAACCAAAAACACGTCAACGTATCTGAACCTGGAGCACCGACCGTTATGCTTCATTTCACTTTGACTTTCATTGTTCATTAAGCAAGTCCCGGTGAGATGTTAAAGGTAGTCTGGGACAGGAAATTGTGATTGAGTGGTGAAGTGTCTCTATTCATTTCTTCAGTCCCCTTTCTTTGCATTTTCTACTTTCACATTCACGAGGTGTCAGGATGGACATAAAAGCCAGACAGAACCTAATACAATCCATTATTTTTATTGTCCTTCACCGTTAAACACCTAGAGCTGGTGAGACTGTTACTGAAACCAGCTGAGACACTCCAAACCCTTGCTTGTCGGTAACCTCAGTAAACGCTCATAGTGCACCAGCTGTTCCCATGTTCAAACTTAGCATGGTTATAACATCAGTAAAATCAAGATTTGCATAGCACCAACTCAAAACCTGCCACACCACACAAACTAGTTCATGCGCAGACATTAGTTGTTACTACATGCAGACACCCAGTAACAACTATGTGCAATTGTTGTGTAGATAAATGGAGTTGAATTGAGTTAGAGAAAAGGCTTGCAAACTGTGCATGTGAACAGTGGGGTTTATTGCCGCTTTACCCACACGCCAACACAAGCTGTCACAGCATAGCACTTTAAAACCATCAACACCTGATTGCTGCAAATTGCATCTAATTTGTTCTTTGTCCAACAGTTGCCGCTGACTGAATTATGACTCCAAGAAGTGTAAACTTTAGATTTAAACTCTCAGAAAAAGATTGAGGCAAGTTTCTCTGCTGATCCGTTTACCCTTATCTCAACCTTAACTAGTTATCTTCATCTGCTCCTAAGTGTTGAAATCTGAATGCTCACGCTTCTCAGAGTCATTACTCAGTCAAGTTGAAGCATGGGATATATATATTCTCAGATTTGCACGAGTCCATCTAGTAAACATGACAAAAACCTTAAAAAACTCCATAGCTTGGCTGAGAATCATCATGTTTCTAAGTTTTGTCCAGTAATAGTCTTTTCTACCATGGGAACATTGCAAACAGGATGCTTTAAATTATTTGCAAAAAGCAAACTAATACAGGTTCAGTTGTGTAACATTTCCACATTAAAATGTCTAAACAGGACTCAACCACTGTTATATACATTGTGGATTTGTGTGCTTGTCTTGTCCCAAATATTCCCAACAATATTTAAATTCAGAGATTTTATTTAGTGCAAATATGCATCATATCTTCTTTATCCCCTATAGCCATGGAAACCAGGCAAATTCCAGATGGTCATGCTTCATTCTACAGTTTGTATTGCTCACTTGTGAGGGATCACAGTTTAATTAGTAGTTTAGACTGATTTGTCCACAAACGACACCGAGTTGTCCCCATAGACTCTATATAAAAGAAGAATGTGGCCTCAGTGTCAGAAAAGCAAATCAATGCATTCTTTCCAATCACCAGCAGGAGGAGACTCCTCTGGTTGCAGAAAGAAGCCCATTCATATATAAGTTTATGAGAAAATGACCATACTTTTTCACTTGACCCATTACCTCAGTATTAATTTTCATATGAGTTTATGGTTTCAGTTGCTGGTCAAGACTTTTGGAATACACTATGATGCCAAATTTGTAAAATGGAAGATAGAACATGATATTTTTTGTTAGGGTTACGGTTAGGGATACTTTGTGATTGGCAGGTTGCTACTGTATTGCCGAGCAGGCCTGATTCTAACTCACAATGTCCAGTTTCAAAGAACCAATGACCAACTAACCATAGGCCTCAAAACCAAGAAGACAACAGCAAAATTCTGAACTCAAGGCTTCAAAATACGCACACAAGTTCAGCGTTCATTGGGATGAAAATGACAATCGAAATTTTCGTGACATGGACCATTACAACATAGAGACAGGAGAACATGATCAACTCCAGTGGAGGAGCCAGTGACCACCTCACACAACCAATCGTGAAGCTTATTAGAGAGCTGCACATACTCACAGACGTGGAGTTAAATCATAAACTTAAAGCATAACCATTTCAGATGTTGTTACAAAAAAGCTTATGTCCTACATCCAGAGTCAGTAATCATCCCAGCCTCGAAAAAGCTGTTTGGGTACGTCACTGGTTAAACCAGAAAGATTCCCAAGGGCAATGGTAGTGAAGGTAATGACTCCCATAATCCTAAACTACTCTACAGCATGATCTAACTATGTCTTTTTAGTGGCTTGATTTAGAGACCACCAGCAGTAGAATTCACATTCACTGTGTTTAATTAAATAAAGAAAACTGAGCTCAAGTTGTTACACATAGTATCTACTAATAAACTAACTCAGCGGGAAAATTGCATCCACATTAGATAGCATCTGCTTTATTTGCAAATAAAGAGGAAAAAAAAGGAGTTTTAAAAAGTCTACTAAAATATTCCTTATAAAACAAGGTTTTCATCTTTAGCAACATCTAAAAGTAGGATTTTAGAGGATCATCTTTATGAGCAAGACTGTAAAAGAAGCTTGCATCTGCATGTCTTCTTCCTGCTCAGGTTCCCTATAAACCAAAGCATTTCATTTGTCAAGAACTTGTAAACTTTGTACAAGCTGAATTACACATATTCAAACCTGAAGCTACATCTTTTCAACCATTTCATCCCAACCAATAATCTTTCACAGCATCCATGTCAAAACATTGCTCTTCGCTGTTGTGATGGGAATGAATTACAGAATGGGGCTGATTCTGTGGTTTCGCTTTAATCATAGTGTGTTGAGGAGCTAGGAGAGGGAGACATTCAACTACAGCACACCAAAAGACCAGATAAATCATGGATCCTGGCACTGAGCAGCTCCTGGCAGCTCTGAACGCAGATTAGGTTTTTACGCAATGTAGGATGTTGTACTCGAGATCAAGAATCTGGGAGTAACAAAAGTTGTGTTACAGCTTGAGAGCGTTTGTGTGTTTGCATGTATTGTGTGCTGTCTGGCATGAATGCAAATCCGGGGATACAAGAGAGGCAACAGAGACGGGGGGGACCCAGGAGCTGATTTTCTGTATCGAAGTAAGAATGTAAGAAAAGGACAGTGTGTAATTAATTGAGACAGCCATCTGAAACACAAATGTGTGTCTCTAGGTCAAATCAGATGTTTTTTCAGTCTGAAGTTGCATTATTTGCTTGAATATTAGGACTTTGCAGAACAAAATTTCCAGAACATGAACCCAGTGCCTTCACTGTCAGATGCACACAGTTGTTGTTATGCTTTGTGAAAGCCTGTTTGGCATGATGTACTATGGCAGGACACCATATTTTCCATTCCACAATGTGCGCCTCCTTCCCGTGCCAGGTTTTATCATGGCTAACCTCCCCATGCACACTGTAGGGAAAGTTTGCAGCAAGTCTTGAGAGGAAGAAAAAACATACAGTCGGGATGGCGTCTTTCATCGGAGAAGAAAAACACCAGTGTTTAATGAGTCATTCTCACCTATCTGCTCACACTTCCAGCTGCTGCTCATCTCCTTTGACATGGTGGAAAAAAATTTCAAATGCATTTTTCCTCTTGTAAAAGAAGCAGGCCAAAAATATTGATGCCAAGCATGGATCAATCATTGGGCATTAAGTAAATTAAACACGCTAAGACGGTGATGCATGCATGGCCTTGTATAAGCATGCCAAAGAGTGTGAGGCAGGTAGGCAAGAGTGGTGCTGAACTGTTGATCTCATCCTCAAAAGAGGAGACATGGTTGTGTTCGAGAGCAACAGGGAGGGGCCATGTGGCACACTCGTGTTCTCCATGATGCTGTAGTTCTGCAACCTTCCTGTTTTAACAGGACTGAGCTTCATTCAACTTGTGCTATTCAAGAAATGTGGAACATCTGCTCACACTCTTTGAACGTGTTAACTTCTAAGAATTGTCTGATGCTATTGTCGGCCAGTTATTTCTCAACGTTAAAGTGGTGCATATTACATATTTATTCTGAGGTGACAAAGAGCCATTGGTATATTGAAACTGTTACAGTGCAAGTGTCCCCCCCCCATACTTTAGGATCACGATGAACCAAAATCCACACTGACTTGATTTTTTAGGAGTTTCCTGTGCATCGAACCCTGAAAGAGTGGATTCCTCTGTGTCACAGACCCACAGAAATAGTTAAAACATGACAGTAACATGACTGCCGTTTTGAAAGACTCTTTTTTTTTTTTAAATGCAAAATTACACCATTGCAGTGTCAACTTTCCAAATCTCTGAAACCAATCATTTGTGGCCTGAGAAACACTGGAAGATTAATCACATCTAAGCCTAAAATTCTAGTACGTTATCAAAATCACTTTACAGGTCTCATTTAAAACTCAACAAAAACAGGTTGTTTGCAATGGGCAGACTCTAAAAAATAAAAAATAAAAATTAAAAAGTAGTCAGATACTGTTGGTTGCAACTGAGTGAGTTATGCCTTTTTGCAGTTAAAAGACTCAGCGACAACCATTATCTGACTACTTGGCTGAGCTGCAGACAGTGTTTGCACAAAGCAAATATGGCAAAAATTCTAAAATGTGAGTAACAAATTGTTTAATGTGTGCAGAGCAACTTTTTTCAGCACTGGAAACATCCATAAACCGGTAACCCAAACCTGTAGAAATATATTGTACATGTAGACTAAAATGTCCTTAAAGAAGTAACCTACTAATCAGTATCAGTACTAATCTTTTTTTTTTTTTTCCTTTTTTTAAAATGGTGTGGTATGGTGAGCTCTCTCTACTTCTAGCCATGGTTGTTCTGTTGCTTTTATATTGCAGTGAAATGAGTCCAGAGAGTAAAAAAAACAAAAAACTACAAAATGCCCATGAACTATGTGGAGCCCAGAGGACTAAATTGGTGACTGAGAATAGTCCCCAACAATACTTTCACTTCTGTCTGAGTTATGTTTGCTAAACACATGAGAACTGAGCCATTTAAAAGAGTGATTTAGTCTTTTGTTTTTTGGAAATGAAAGTCTATATCGGTGATGTTTTTAGGAGCAAACTGGCTTTAGGGGTTAGAGCCTCAGATAGTGTAGAGAATAACAAAAACATAGAAAATTGCCAGCTTCATTCTTTCAAAAGGAGTCTCTGCAGTTTTTTCCCCCTCTTTCTTTGATTCAGCGGCTATTTTTTAGAGTTTTGTATATTCTATGCATTATTTGATGCTCACAGTGGACAATTCCCACAGACAGACGGAACATTATATTTCTGGTCGCTAGTTGGAAAACAATGTCTATGCTTTACAAGGGTTCCATTTTAAAAACGGGTACGGTGAGTATTGGGGTGCTAATGTGTGAGTAAATCACAGCAGATCAAGGAGAAGCCTTTCAGAAGAATTACCTCACCACTTGGTTCAGCATTCTACCTGACCCAAGTACCACAA
This sequence comes from Acanthochromis polyacanthus, assembly GCF_021347895.1. Taxonomy (NCBI): domain Eukaryota; kingdom Metazoa; phylum Chordata; class Actinopteri; family Pomacentridae; genus Acanthochromis; species Acanthochromis polyacanthus. The sequence continues at coordinate 15,631,102 of NC_067130.1, forward strand.
GGCCTGCATGTGCATGAAGTAACATTAAGTGCAAAAATGCTCATTTTCTCAAAGGACTTAGAGAAGGATGAGAAAGGGAGAGAAAAAGCATATTAGCTGAGTAAGAACTAGAGGGAGGTCATCACATGCTTTTCACTGGGATTCTGTTGATCGAATCACGTTTCACCATTGTACCAACGAGGGTGCTCACAGGAGATAAGTCTGAATTTAAAAATATATATAAGAAATCCATTGTAATAATATGTACATCATCCAAAACATTAAAACTACAGACAGGTGACTTGAATAATTGATCATCTCGGTACAAAGCAATTTTCCTCAGGGAAACCTGGGGTTCTGGCTTTCATGGGGACGTTACTTGACAGGTACCTCCTACCCAGACATCAGACAGCTATTCACTGCAGAGACTTACCAAAACTAAGACTAGTTACTAGAAGTCCAGATATATGAGCATGTAGGAAATAGGCAATAGAACAATGGAGGGTTTGTTACGGCAGCTTATATGGCAATTGTTTTGTAGTTGGCACTGTTAAAGAGAAGAGCGCTCCTCAATGAGAACACCAAAAAGACAAAAATGACGCTTTTTGTCATCCGAGTTCAATCAGCATTTGTCTTGTTTGCCTTTAACCAATTAGCATTGGCACAACACTTTGTCAGTGTTGCTCCGTAGTACTTGCCCTCTACCAGATGCTTTACCTCCCCGAAAAACAGCTCTGAAAGGGGTTCTCGGCCTGCCCTAAAACATCCTGTAAGCTACTAGTAATGGCACTTCCTAATGCTGGTGGCCTCCTCCAGCAGTACAGTGCACCCTGCAACATCATAAAAACTGCTCAGAAACTATTTCAGGAACATGAGCCCAAGATGTTGACAAAGCTTCAAACGTCTGATCTGACTGTGCGTATGTGGAAGGTGCTGGAACCACTGCCAACGCCACAGGACACCTTCAGAAGTCCAGTGTCCATGTCACAACAAGTCAGAGCTGAGGGACCTACAGAATACTAGGAAGGTGGTCCTGGCTAAGTGGTGTATTATATTACAACGATTTATAATTTTCGCTACTGTGTGTGTCACATAATTATATCTCAGCAGGTTACTTTATTGCTGTTTTCCTTGGCAGCAAAGGTAAAAATGGAAGAACTCCTCATAGCTACGCCAGCATAGCCTAAAGCACTGATATTTGGAGTGCATGAGGACAATGAACAAGAGCTGCCAAAACATTCAAGAAGATGCTGAGGGAAAAAAAAAAAAAAAAAATCAAGTCAATGCATGTTCTCTTCTTAAGTGAAAGGGGAAAATTTGAACAAATAAGACACTTCTTTGATGTTGATGGTAATTAGCTGAAGTTGTTTGACATTATGAATTTTTTCTTGCCTTAGTAAATTATACTTGTTCAAACAATGTAAAAGGAGCAATCAAAGGGTATAATTGGCAAAACTTCACCAAATTACATACATTAGTATAAACCCTGCATATTTTTTTTCCTGTTGTAAACTACTGTATCCCACGTTGCCTTTTCAGATTTATGCTCCATCCTCCTATGAAGAGACCTCACACTACCCTAAATAAAAACTTTTGCCCAAAGCAGCAAGAATTAAAGTGCCAAACTTGTCTCCCTTTGTCTAAGAAATTAACTAACCCTGTCTCCTTCCCCACCCCTTCGAGCCCAGCTCCGCCCTGTCGGCTGTTTGTAGTGGTGACGGTAATTATGAAAGGCAGTTCATGCCCATGTGTTTTAACAAGACCCATTTGTTATGTCCCTCTCTCACTGCTGAAGGCGGCTTGTCACATAATTGCAAAGGTCTGAGGAGTGAAACTGCGCAGACAAGTTACCAGTTTATGTCATTGTCATGGGAAATTCTTTAGGTTTGAACAGAACAAGTTCATTACAGGGCGAGAGCACAGTATTTAGGTTTTCAGAATGAATCCTAGCATAAGGTGCCAGACTGCTTTCTCAAGAAGACAATCAAATCCACAGTCATCTCTGAATACTTGAGAAGCCTGAGCTGAGCTTATTTCGCGTAACCTTCCTTAGATGTGACATTACTTGGCGTGTAATGTTACACTGCTTAAAGACGATGGAAAAAGACTGAAATTCCCATTCACCTATTAGAGCGAACCATCTTTAATCAGACTGCAGACAGACTGCAGGAATTCCCCAAGCTGTTTACGAAACTCAAACCGTGCGTCTACATTTTAACAGTGGAAATAAGCATATTTCTGTTTAAGAAGGCCAAAGCCAATCTGGGAGAATCTGAAAAATGCAGACTCACTTCTTCAGACCATTTTCCATTCTATTCAAAAAGGTTGAGGACTTGGCGGCTCGTTTGTGACTCGATGTAATCTTGCATCAGAGCTCAAACACCTCAAATCAAACTATCAAGTGGTTGCCATCACCATGGTAAATGAAGCTTCTGCATTAGACCTAATTATTCTTTTCAGCTTCTCTACAGTTCATCTCCTATTTCAACTTTCCTACTTGATTGTATCGTGCGGAATTATTTTTACATCTGCCTTTAACTACTGTGTCAATAGTGGACATCTTGTCCCAGCTAAATACCCTTTCAGTACCAGCTGTTTAAACAAAGCAAACTTCTCCATTTTAGAGTGATTTTAAGTGATTGATAGCATGATTTTGCTCCCTATAATACAAGCAGGAGGGAATTCCTTTAGACCCACACCCTAAAAAATGATTGTCAGATTTCTTTCATGTTCTATGGGTATATGATAACTATGAAATCGAAAGGTTATGAAAAGTGATTTAAGCAATACCAACATGTCTTCATACATGTTCCTCATACCTGATATAGACTTAACTTGTAGATGCCCTCTAGAAACACTAAAATGACAAGTGTTTGCTGTCAGCAGGAACATGTAACCTGGCAATCCCTACCAATCACCATAATATCAGTCAGTAAAAGCTGCATGTCTAAAACCTTTGGGCTCTGTTGACGAAAAACACTTGGGGAAATTTGGAAAAAAAAAAAAAAAGTCCCTTTGTCCCCATCATCAGGCCAGATTGACATTTAAAAGTTTCCAGAAAAAGCTGCCATTTTTCCTTTAACCTGATCAAAACTGTACATGAGAAAGCAAAAAAAACAAAAAAAACAAAACAACTTTACAATATCATTAATAAACACCGACAACAGAAATGAAGGACAACAATGGTGCATTCATTGAACAACAAAAATAGCTGGTCTCTTTGCTGAATGCGTCTCATTTTACAGCCGTTTTACTATGATGGTTTATTAAGATATTGGGGCCTATAACCACCAATGATCAAGATGAAGACATGACTGATCATCAGTAGCGATGTAGGTGTTATACCCGACCATTGTGGTGAAGAAATGCTGTGCCTGTAGGGAAAGCTCTGAATTTAGTTCTCAATGCATATTCTAACTCTCTGGGTAGTGATCAAAAGAGTGATCGCAGAAACAAGCAACGGAAATGGGTTTCCTCCACAGGGGTACTGGACTTGTGTTGCAAAGAGTCAGCAGAGGTGGTTTGGCCATGTCATTACAACTGGACACATCCACCTGCAAGGATACTCCATGGTTAAACTAGAACTTAGAGAAAGGATTATATATCTCATGTAACTTTGAAGACCCTGGGCTTTAGGATCTAACAGTAGGATCTATACAATGTTATTGAAGAGCGGTGTCTCAAATGCCTTTCATCCTTTGATGGATGGATGGATGGAATGTATACTAAAGTCTGATGTTTTGTTGAGTCATCCACCCACCCCAGCCACCTGCTCATAGAACTGGACTTTGTTGCTCTACATAAACACATTCTCTATGTACAATTGTAGAGGGTTTTCGCACTTATTATTTGGAGCATTTGCAGAAACGCTTTCTTTTTCCTTGAAAGGACAGTGTCTTAAAAACTGATAAATCTCTTTTGTTGCTTACAGCCCACAGTGTCCTGCTTATAAAGGAACATGAACATGTTCTGTAGCCTCTGCCAGGGCCTCTTTCCACTGTATTCTAATGTGTTGATTACAAAATTGCGAGCCATTATGTAACAGTTTCCCAATATATCATTGGTTAATTTGCTCCCTGCAAACCTTCCACATTCTCTGCATGTCATTCTTGCTTTCAAAGGAAACGGCTTATAGGGTCAGGGTCATCTTTTATGGGGCTTGCTGCCTCTCAAACAAGCCAGCAGCCTTTGTCTGGGCAAAACACAGCTTCAGGAGATTTGGCCAGCAGAAGCACAGTTCCTCTGATTTCGACAAAGGACAACTCAGCAACACCAACTGACTTGATGAGTAAAACATGTTCTGGACTTTGCCGAAACTGTATACGTTTAACCTTTTATACCGCTAAAATGTGACCACAGTATAATGCCCCATCATCCCAACCATCACATCGTGGCAAAGTCAAAAGTTTATGCATTTGGACCACATAGATTCCACCATGATGGAGGCAGAGCTGTGGTTGGAGATTTGGCAAGTCAAGCAAAAAACAAAAGAAATAGAGAAAAAAATTACAAAAAAAAATCTGCCACAATAAAACTTCTATTTCTATGTTTTGGAGCACCTTTTTGTGAATGAAAGCAGACTTATGACACAGCAATGCCACCATTAGCATATTTAAACATTGAGACAGTGTAGTGCCCCTGCTTTCTGCCTCCTTTCCAAAATAAAAGCTGGCTGTTTTGTCTATGGTTATGTTAAGACCCGCCTCCCGTCCATCATGGCCCAGTTAAGTCAACAGACAAACCAAACCTTGGCACTGTGTGACAGGTTTATGCCTTAAAATTGAAAGCTTCTTCTTTATGTTCCTACATAATTAGACATCCCATACCGAATTTCAAAATATCTTCTTTTTAAAACAAATAAATGGAGGTGGGAAATAAGTATCGGTGGAGGAATTAGACTAAATCTGTTTATTTTTATGCAGGCAGTTTTGATGGCTGCTTTAAGGCACCTACACAGACAAAAATAAACCCACATGGTACACCCCCCTTCTTTTAGTGTTTTGTTTTGATCACTTTGATACTAGTGCACAAGACACACTGGGTTTTCCATTGGCTTTTAGTTGGAACCAAGTTCATATAAATATTATCCTGAGTTCATAATACTGGAGCACATGTGAAAGTGTTCAGCAGCTGCTCGCAGGAGAGTAATACATCAGATTAGGCCATAAAAACATGGATATGCACACGCACTCGGTCTCACGCCTACACTTAATGAACACAAACACACATCTCCCCTCCACACATACGCTCGTACACTTGACAAGTTGTCGTGAACTCACCAGCTGCCAGTTATCAATTGAGTGCAAGTCCCCCATTGGCAGTGTCCCATGGCCTGCATGTTTGTGCTCCAGAGGGACACCTCTCTCCTGAGTCCAGAGAGTAATCCTTGCGGGGGAAAAAAAAAATTCGGCATATAAAAATTTCACAGACTGAAATCGGAAGGATAAAATGTTCCCTCATGAGTACATTCTTAACTTGTTGTGTACACAGTATGTTAAATGCACACACGGACTCTAAAATCATACTTCGGCATGATTTGGTGTTGGGGTTTTTTCCGCACCTTTCATTTCTGCTGACCTTTTCCTAAAGCACAATGCAACTTTGAAGATTAGTTCCTATCTTTTATTTCTCCATCTTCAATTTCTGGTAAAGTAGTTGCAAGCTGCATTCACTGAAGCAAATATGACTTACCCAGACATGCTCAATAATGTTCAGTGTATCTCTGCTGCAGTTGAATAGTGGCTGACCCTGGACTGTCGAAGCAACAAATGCTCTTCTCTAACAGTTGTCTTACAGGGTCTGCCTGACTTGGGCTTGACATGAACGTCACCAGTTTTTTCAAATCTTTTTCTTATCCTCTCCACTTGACGTTTGGCTACATTAAAGCTGTCTGCCACCTCAGCAGCAGACTTGGTCTTCAGCCTCTTGATGATCAGTACTTTGGTCTGTGGTTGGATCTTTGGCATGTTGTCAGGGTGCAGGGTCTGGTGTGCTGGGGTTCTTTGGCCACACCTGGGAATGTGTTAACAATGATATTTGTCACAGGTGAAGCTCTCATCTGTGATTGGTTGAATCATTTAAAGGCAGGACAAGACTTTTGTCCTTGCAAACACAGATGTTATGGGCTTTACCAAGCTGTGAAAATCAGGACACTTTTTGACAGTTTCATTTTGCACCAAATTATTGATGGATGGAAAGCCCTTGACATTAAGATGAACCATTTTTTGTGACAACTGATTGAATAGAAATAAATTTATATGCCATTTAAAGTTACAATGTCCTTAAGCGACAAGACTTTTGTCATGTACTGTACACTAGAGAGACATCAAAAGGAAAATGAACAAAGTTCTCCTCTCAAAAATCTGCTTAATCACTGATTTTAAAGCCTTACCAGTCTGAAAGGCAAGCTATCTTTTACAAAAAAAATAATCTGTAAAATTACCCTACTTATCAGACTCAGAAACCATTTAAACAGAAAAAAAAATTGAAAAGTTTTTAATTTTATGGCAGCCCTTGAACTAACTATGTGTGATCTGCCAGTTTAATAAGTCGTGACACTGCATCAAAACCATTTTATTCTACGTGTCTTGTTTAATTATTTTTTAAAATGTCAAAAATTAAAGATTTTCAACAACCACATCCTGTAAAAACTAAAAATTCTGTAATCCTTGTTCCAACCATGAAGCTATGAGTGACACAGCTGGGATGAACAGCTTTGTGACAAAAATTCCAAAAGATATGAGACAAGTATGGAAACAAATTCAAAATGTAAGCAAAACTATCTATGGTATGTAGAGCCTCAAATTTAATCCAGACATCATATTGCACTGAAAAATAAGCCCACTGTGGAGGAAAGACACAAGCAAACAACACCCAGAAATTGCTCAGGGTCCACAGGGTTAAATACACTCCAAGCTTTTCAAAAGTATCCATTCAGACGAAGAACATTTTACTAAGCCTGTGTTTTTAAGTCTATACTGTTTTAAACATAACTAGGGATGCACAAATTATCAGTGACAGAGAAGCAATGAAAATGATTTGTATGTCAACACATTATGATTGTGTTCGATAATGCAGAGCATGCTGCGGACTGCAGATGCCACAAAGCCACTTGTGAGTGGTGGTTTTTCGCTTCTGCTCTCTGTCTTGCTGCCTGTTTACACAAGGGTGGGGCTGAGCTGCTCAAACTGCAGAGCAGACAGCAGGGCTCAGGCCGCAGAGATAATGAAACAGGCTTCTGGGTGTATATTACTCAAGTTGAAGGAAACAGCGCTCCATCTCTTAACGCCACAAGATCCGGGAGCGAAAGAGGTGATTTCTGAAACACCTGTTGAACAAGCAAAACATAAACTCACAGATATGTGCTTGCTTCAGCCTCAGCCTTACTTCTCTACTTTAAAAATCGCAATTCACTTCTGAGTAGACCAACTATGTATGTTATTCCCAAGTCTATCTGGCTGATCAACACAATGATATTCAGATAAAAACAGAAATAAACAGCAGGCTGCGGCAGGTGCAGGTTTGGAGAGATAACCACTGACCACTTCACATCCAAACAACCCTGGACCGACTCTGCTAACTTAAACCATCAGGCCCTAGTAAAACTGAACAGTGGTTTCAGAAAGTAAAGTAGGTAACATATAGTTCTGTTAAAAAGTGTGGGGTCACTTATAAATGTCCTTATTTTTGCCAGAAACATTTTTTTTCAATTAAGATAACATTAAATGAATCTGAAATGCAGTCTCGACCTTGTTAATGTCTTAAATGACTGTTCTTGCTGGAAACGGCCCATTAGCAGCAAGCATCACTCCTGTGTTCTAATGCTACATTGTGTTAGCTAATGGTGTTGAAAGGCTAAATGATGATTAGAAAACCCTTGTGCAATTATGTTAGCACATGAACCAAAGTGTGAGTTTTCATGGAGAAAACTGTCTGGGTGACCCCAAATTTTTAAACAGTAGTGTAGGTTCTGAAATAAATCAATAAATCACAATATGCTAGCACATCCAAGACTTTTAGCTTCTTGAATGGCCTTTGTATAATGCATTGGAAGAAGCTTGTGCATTTTAATATCAGTATTATTTTGCTTGAAGTTGTCTTAGTTTGATGTACTCACACCGTTCTTTATTTATTAGAGAAATAATGAAAGGTGTGTGTTTTGTTGGAAGAAAATCTGAAGCTCAAGCAGTTTTGCAGCATTTTTTTTTATTATCTTTCTGTCACATATTTCCTCACTGTATTTCAATTTTTCACTTCTATTTAAAGTCCTGCATTTCTATGAAAATAGCACACTCATGGCCAAAGGAAGAGAGAAAGTAAAAAGTGTCTTTTGTGCAGTTTGACAACGTTAACATTTTTCCTAGCATTTTTCCGAGCATCCACAGATGTTATCAATACCGGGAAAAACTGACTCAACATACTAATAGGTGTTTCACAGCTTACATTTTCTAACTTCTACAAAGGTGTCTTTTCACACTATTGTGCTCATTAACTCTATAACAATATTTCGCTATGCTGAATGTATCCCCCAACAACTTGCTGCACTTTTCTGTACACCGTTTTTGAATGACACTGCACGTAATTCCCCTCATTTTCTCTTGTCACTGTCATTTTAAGAGGTTGTTTGTTTTTTTTTCAAATGGAACCACTTATCAAACATGATGCATTCCTGGACTGACAGAAAGTTTTAAATCCATCAATGTTTAGGTTTTTGAAGTCTATGGCTCTGATAATATCATGAAATTTTTAAAAGAAAACATACTTTTCAAACCTCCCATTGTTTTTTGAGAATCAGAAGTTTGGAGAAGATGTTTTTGCTTGTGTCACAATGTATTCCTTTAATATGAATTTTGAGCAGACAAAGATGTCTGGAAGGTATATTTCAATGGAAGTAATTATGTCATGGTCAGACAAGATGCGTTCAGTCATTACTATATTTTAAGTCAGAGCAGTATATCTACATGACACAATAATGAAAAACAAGACATGCTTAAAACATATCAAATGAATAAAGCTTACACCATGTAATTGTGAGCACCTGTAATTGTAATTGTGCCGCAGAGGTATTTTTCATCACTTGGATGTAACTCAGTGACCGCATTGACTCTGTCAGCAGCTGAGAAACACGTTGGATTGCTACTTGCCCCTGAACTGACTGTACATAACTCTGCAGGCAAGCAACCACTCAGATACGCTACCTCAGTCTCACATGTGGCATGCAGCCCCTGTTCTTGGCTCGCATCGATCCTGCTGTTCTCTGTCCCACTGTGTTATTTTTTTGTACTCTTCGGCGAGCTGATGTCATTAATTAAACATCACATACAGGCTGTAATAATTAAGTGCCAGCAGGATATGCTAATCAGAGACTCCACGATAGGAGGGGAGTTTAAGAGATAGCACAGCTGCAGTCTGGGTGGGTGTGCCTCAGTTGAGAGAAAAATGTCCACATTACGTGTCTGAAGTGGTATATTTGAAACATAAGCGATGCCACTGGGGGTAGGAAGGGGTTGTCCCCAAATCTGGATCAAATCTTCTTTTATCGTTGCTCAGTCTCTCTTGGTTTGTTGTAGCTTTGAAGATTTTGGATGTTCTGAGAGATCCTCTTCCCTGATGAGCTGCCAGATGATAAAGCAGAAGCAGTCCCTCATAAATGCAAGATTGGAAGGAAAAATCTTGTGATAAAAGGCTCTTGTTTGAATTCTTTTTAATACTGAAGGCTTTAAACCCATTACTGGCACAGCGTTTTTAGTCAATGAAAATTCAACTTAATAGAACTCTTTCAATGCAGCTGCAGAGTAAAGTTATCAGAGATCATTTAACTTTGTTGAAGCAAGATACTGATTTGTTGTAAATTAAATTTATTCTTTAAATACTTAGACTTTATATTCCCACATTTTGTAATGGGGTACGGGGGGATGCTGGAGTCTGTCCCAGCTGACTTAGGGTGAAGGCAGGGGACACTTTGGATAGGTCACCAGTCTATCACAGGGCTACACAGAGAGACAAAAAAGCACACTCACATTCACACCTACAGACAATTTAGAATTATCATTTATTTTGGACCGTAGAAAACCCAAGCATGTGCAGGGAGAACATGCAAACTCCATGCAGAAAGATCCCGGGAAGGCTGGGACACGGAACAGGAATCTTCCAGCTGCAAAGTGAAAGTGCTAACCACCAATCCACAGTGCAGCCCAGGATCAATCTTACTGACTTTGGTAATGCTTTGATTTCTTCTCTGTCACATTTGTGGCTTTTAGTGAAAAAAATGTTTGCGCAACTATTGGATGTATTGGCATGAAGTTAGGTCCAGACAGCTTTTCAATCTTAAACTAATTTGTAATCAATAGTCCTTTAAAATTAAAGATAATCCAGAGATTTTTTAAAATGCTTTGTACATGTCAGAAAATAACAACTGAAAATATGTGGAAAGGCTGTGAATGTTAGATAATAATATAGTTCTTAATTGTTGTTACTTGGATTTTTGGGTAGGCCATAAATCTCAATGCTGCACTTTGGTTGTATTTTGCAAGACCTCTCCCTCAAACATTATAATAGTATAGAAGTTTACATTAAAGTAACTTCACCTTCTACTGTTGACAGCTTGCTAGAAATGCACATGCATCTTCTCTTGATGGCAGCCAGCTTTGTCTCGTTATTTAAATTCCCTAAGAAAAAAATGAAGAAGACTTGGAGGACTTTGCAGAGTGCCACACTGATGGAGAGTTGAGAATCACCACGAACACCTGGATCTCCAGTGACTATATTACTTGGACTATTTCTACAAACCTTCATCAGATGGAGGCAAGTCGGAATCTCACATAACTGGCTGGTGAATTACTGGTCTTCCTCCTTTAATCCCTCCAAAATCTGTTGCCATTGGTGGTCGCTCATACCCACCAGTAAGGGGAAGTTACCTTGTTTGCATGCAAATATGATAAACCAAGATGGAGATCATGTTCATTATTCTTGCTCAACACCAGCATGTTGGCATGTTGGCATTTGAATTTAGCTCAGAGCCCTGCTCTGCCAATAAACACACAACTTTACAGAGCCTCTACTGTGGCGCAGAGTCTTAAGGTGTCTATAGGGAACAACAATAATCGGAGTTTATTGCACATCACACTGTGCAAAATGGTTCTAGTGAAGTCTCAGTCTGTGTCAGATAAGATGAGGTAAATTTGAGAGACGCCAGACAGTTGAGATGAATCGTAGTACCGAGCTGTAAAATAAAAAGCCCTCTTCTTTTTGCTTTTTCTTCCACATCCATTTGCTTTGTGTGTGCATGTGAGTGCATTTTGTTCCTAAAATTTATCCAAATTTGGCACTGATCAGCACGTTCTGACTCATTTTCTGTGGTATTGTTATTGGTCGGTTTGTAGGCGTGCTTTGTAGGAGCAGGAACACAGTGAGAAGCTGCTGCTAAATTTGCCTGAATTTTGCCGCAGGCTGTCTGTGGTCGCCAAACCTCCAAATGGGCCATCAGTGGATGTGTCTCACAACGTGATCGAGGACCACCTTAGATTTTACCACATGTCTCTCTAGACTGTCAAGCCAGACAGCCCAAAATTGCGCAGTGTAAAAGGCCTTTATTCTTGTTTGTCCCTCCGAACTCCACTTAAAGTTTAACCTTTTGCTCAGCTGCACAAGGAGTTCTCTGTATGAAGCATTGTGAGACAGTCAGGAAATGCTGGAAACAGTGAGAAGTGCTGAGTCAAACTGCCTGTGGTCATTTTTTTCCCCTTAACTGGTCATGATGTCATTGGCTCAGTTACTTCTGACTAAGAGGTCCAACGTGAGGGTTTGGACTCAAATTCATACAAACCCTCTTAGACGCTAGACACTCCGAGATATTTGGTGTCTTTCTTTCCAGAGAAATTCTTGCCTGTGAAACTGACTCCAGTATGCAGGACACATTTCTTCTATCATAAAGCAACACTATTATAAACTTAAATACAATAAATCTTTCAAAATGTGTAAAAGTTTACAGAAATTGAGGATTAACTCCTACCTGACTGACCCTAGTCTCCTTCTCGTCTCCCTTCTATAATATATCTGCCCTACAGATGTTCTCACATACACACAAAGGAGCCTCACCGAATGTAATACGGTTCTGTCCCGCTGCAGTTAATGGGCCCTTCTGAATTCCAGCAGCACCCGTCTCAGACATTCAAATTATTTCCCTGTGGTGTTTTAAGCTGAAGGGAGGAATCCTTCTCACCTCGGCCCTTCTTTCTGCTACCCAAGAAAATCCGGTGTTTATTGTATGCGTAGACGAGTGTATTAAATAGACGCATTAACAGCCAGGTGGAGCTGCATGCAGGCAGGAGGATCCCATGTACATAGATCTGATATAAATCCATTAGTCATCCCCTTCCCCCTGCTTTACTTCAAGGCTTTACACACAAAGAGTAATGGATTTCTTGGGATAATGCATGCTTATATAAGCAACCCTGCTCTTGTGTGAGTTTTAGCGCACAAACACACACACACATACAGCCACGTACACGCATATAAAATGCATACATGTGCACGACTGTTCCATCGCTCATCATTTTACTGGTAATCTCCCCGCTCAGCCCCGTTTAATACACTTTCCATCTAACGCGATTCATCACAAACATCTCATTGAGGTTTGGCAGCAGTCCTATGGAAAATCTTAACACTGCAACTCATGCCAAAGTGCTCATTGGTCTTGATAAACACAGCGTCTGGACGAGCACAGCCACGACTTTTTGTTGTCAATTTATTGCTGAAGTATATAAGAGAATCTACAGTTTTTATCAAAGCGCACATGAAAGGAGCACAAGGGCACAATTTGCCCATTCATAACATGCCTGTTACAGTATTGCCACTCCTTGGATGGCTGTCATTTTATGGCTACTACTTGCCACTTCTCTTGCTAAGATCATAAAAGTTGGAGCTGTTACCATGTAATGGTCTGCAGTTGAAATCCAGATGTCTGCCGCTGAATGCACAGTTGGAAAAAAAGAAAGGGAGGAGGGTCTTTCTCAGTGGAAAGAAGTGGGAGGGAACAGCGGACAGAGAGGGAGGTAAGGAGTTTGGGGGGGTCGTAAGGGGACGATGTTCAGTGGGAAAACTCATATGGTTCAAAAGTGTTTGTTAAAACACAGATGGGGACAAACGGTGCTGAAAGTATGTAGACAGCCACAGGAGATGACGGTCCGAAGAAGGAGTGGTACCGGGGGGGGGCAACGTGTATGTCAGAATTCCCAGTGTGATTCTTGTTTCATGTGGCTCGTGACACACTCACACGACCACACCACAACACTCTCAATGAACAAAAAAAAAGGCTGCAAAGATTTTCCACTAATGCAACTCCAGACTACAACAAACTTAGGCAATTTACTCCACAAACAAGACATAAACAGTGAATGTTGAAATAGTGACGGGAACATAATTGAGACAAAACCATCCTGAAGCACGTCTGTGGTGATCAGTGGAATATTCTGCCTACTGTCTGCTTAGTGTCTAACCTTGATTTAGTCCAGTTCAGCTCCATCCAGACCTGTTCCCTGAAGACCTGGACTACTGGTGAGGGAGGGAGGAGGAAGACTCGTAAGGAGGGAGGGGGATTTTCCCACTACGCACTGGGAGCTACTCATCCGCTCTGTGTATGCTTCAATCCCTTTTTTCCAATTTTTTTCTTTTTTTAACTAACACCTTCTATGCTGTTTTGTTTCATGTTATGTCTGCTCTTTACTTTTAAAACTCTCTTTAGCCCTTAGAAACCCAAGTAGTTCTAAACCTGTCACATTTCTACTCGCTGTGTGCTCTTTTTAATGACATTTTAAAGTATGAAAACAGCACAATCATGGCTAGAAGGTGAAAGATCCAAACTCAAAAATGTCTTCTGCACGATATGACACCATCAGAACACAATAAATGACCCAAAAAAGGCAAGATTTTAATTTCATTGATTATTTATTTTACAAAGAAATTAAAATTCTGGAATCAGTATGCAGAACATTTTTTTCAAGTGCCCACAGGTATGACCAATTCTGGAAAAAAAAAGATATTCCACATGCGGTAAATATTTCACTTTTTCCATTTTTCATTTCTTCCCATAGTTGTCTCCTATCTGATTTTGTGTAGACACAGCCTGCAGTTCAGCCTAATTCAGCCAAAAAGTCCCAAAATTTTGATAATGTGAGTGTTGGTTGTGTCTGGGTCACTGATGGCTTCACAGTTGCTTAAAGGTCTGCACAAATAAATATTCTGTTTTAACAGAATCTGGTTAGAGCAGATGGTCATTTTTTCACAGTGTTTTTGGATGAGACAGTTAGAATAAGAAAAGCACTGAAAGAGCTCAGCACTCCGCCAAGGCTACACAGTTTTTGTATCATTTCAGATGGATGAAATCTGTAATAAAAAAATGACCTTGCACTGAGCACAGGCGTGTGTTTAGCATGTGTACATTATGTATTGATGCTGAATTGCGTAACCTAAATATGTAGCAGGCTGCTGGAATTGATGAGGTTCAGAAACACCCCCACAATTTAATTAATTGTTCCTTGTATCATTTCCAACAGATAAGTCCTGATAAGTCCACATTTGTAGCAAGATCACAGTCATGTGATTGTCAGCAGGCAGGTGACGTAGCGTTCACTTGTTGTCATGGTTACAGTGACGCCGTGGTGCTATCTCGCAATGATACAGAAATCTTTAACAAATCCATGGATCCAGACTATAAGCTGCATCACTGCCAAAATCTAATGAGACTGTCCTTGTGTCATTTCTGACCTTCCCTGATAATTTCATCCAAATTCCCTATTACATTTTTGAGTATCGTTACGCACAGATAAACAGACAAACAGACGGACAAATGCACGCCGATCGTCACATAACTCCACCGCATTCCTTGGCGGAGTAATAAAGTGGTTTGACTACAGAACACTCCACATCCTATGCAATTAGTTCAGTTCAAGGCCCAACAGAAAGTTGAAAATCTGATGATATGATTCTTTCTGTTTTTGCAGTATTGCAGACAGTCAATACATTATTTTGGTCCTGAATTACCAAAGACTGTAAAAAATAAAATCAAAAATGAGGATTTGGAGTCGTCCCCCAAGGATGACTTTTTATTAACAAATCTTTAAAGCTGTTGAACTGAGATATATGTTTGAATACCTATTAATTCTCTCACTACAGTCAGGACTGTGCACAATAGATTCCCTGGTCCTTGATAGCAAAATATAGGATTCCCAAATCTGGATCATTTGATCTCGATTAAATTTTTTGAGCAACGTGGCCTGCTGACTTCAGCGGTCCTATTTGTATTATCCTTTTGCACATGATTTCTGGTATTTAGTGAAACATCATGACAAATATTAGACCACCAGCGGGGCAAAAAAAAAAAAAGTACTTACTCAGTGAAATACTGCTACATCTACACTGGCAGATGTTCATTGTCCCCTCAGGATGGGAATCATGAATCATGCACAAGATCTAACTCTCAATTGGTTCAGTATGTCAAAATGCTGTGGTTTATTACAATATCTGCTCAAAATTAATGACATTTGCAAATATTACCATGATCACACACCAAACAAAGATGTGAACATGGTAAAAAATGAATTAGAATTTCAAGTGCGAACATGCTAAAGTTAGCATTTTGCTGACAACCTCACAGAGCTGTAAACGTGGCTGTGAAGTCTCTACCATTTCATTTGTGTAAGTACAAAGAGACAGTAAACATAATTGACATTAGTCACTGTTGCCAAACAGCAATGACACAGTCCAAAGTTGGGATGCATAGATGGAAACAAAATAAACTTAAAAGAAGTGGAGAAGGGCCAAAATGAACAGAGGGGGACTGGATGGTGTGATGGGAAGAGCGTGTCTAGACTGTTCCTGGCCTGCCTGAGCTCTGCTCTTTGAAGTGCGTGTTAGTGATGCGTGCTGCACTCTCAGGGCATGTGTGCAGGGCTCTGATGAGGCTTACTCCAGATCTTCTGTTTTTAGACTATCATCTCCGGGTTTATAGTCTCTGTGCCCATCGCTCTTCTATTCCCCCTTCCATTCATATTCACTCCACTGATCTCTTTCTCCTTCATGCACTCCCCCCCCCCCTCCTCCCTTCTCCTTCCTGCCTTCCCTCACGCCATTTTCTGTCCTCTTCGCAGCGCTGGCCCCCACCACATTCCAAGCAGATGTTAATGTGTGTGTGTGCACACTACATAAGTGTGTGTGGAAGAGAAAGATGCCAAGACAGGACTTATACCTGGATGCTCTAATTGATTTTCTGTCTGATCTCTCTTGAGGCCATACTTCTAAAGTCAGCCACTTCCACCCCAAAAAGCAAAAGCAAAAAAAAACATAGCAGTGGTAATGAGTCTACCAAATGCACAGAAAAACAGGGGTGTACATTTCTAACATTCGGTGCACTGCTCTGTCGTCGAACAAATGAAAAGAGTCTTTTAACAATCCAGCTCTAGCTGTGGTGGAAACATTTCAGCAAGTCGCACATAAAGTATTGCCGTGTTTAAATGGAGGGTTTATAGAAAGGGTGAGGTAGCACTTTCCAGAATCTTCTCAAAATTACAAGAAGGGTGGGAGGCCAGAGGGGGGAGGTGGAGGAGGAGGAGGAGGAGGAGGAGGGGCAGAGAGGAAGCATTGGAGGTTTGTCTTCTCCAAAGGGAGCTGCTGGCAGTTATTAAGCTATACGACCCACTGAGAAAAATGTACACCCAGAAACTTGTTTTTAAAAAAAGCCTACTGTGGAAGGCAAAGTGTGTGTCTCCAATGTGTGCTTTTCAGAAAGAAAGTGGGAAGAAATAATGAGCTAAGTGAATTAAACACGATGACTTAACATTTTCTGCGGTCAATTTTTCGCTGTAGTTTGGCTCAGGGTTGAGAGGATTTGGTGTGACGTCAGAGCACACTAGGGAGAGATGGGTTCTGTGGAAAGGATAAGGAATTAGAGTACCATGCAGAATACAAAATGATAACAGATGAGTCAAACAGAAGCATAAAATGTGAGGAGAATGAGAATCAAAGGCGAATGCGACTGAGTCAATTAAAAAAAAACAGATAAAGTAGAAATGCAGAGGAGTAGTGCTCCGTTTTAGCATGTTTGCAGACAGATAGGAAGACGAACTGAGTGACAGACGGACAAATCATCCTTTGTGGCACAAATCAGCGCCTCAAGCACTCCTTGGCACACCTCGATGGAATTAGCTCGTAACTGAATGAGCTTCATTCCACTGACAGCATGGCATGAAGCGAGGAGGTCACTGAGTCTAATATGGCACGCAGTTTTTCGCTGACATCCTTTTCCTCACCACTACCTCCAGCGGTTCAAGGCTAAACCCAACGAGGGCATCATCTTTACCAACATTTCATCAAGATGTCAAACGCCCAGATTAGAGCGGCACAAAAAATTACAGTACACTGAGCTCAGTGAAAGATCCAACTGAGAAAGCAGCTGATTTGCCATTTCAGATATAAATCATCTGCATAACAAAGTGCAGCCCACATCTCATTTTGAGTGCCAACATTTCAGTACAAGTTCAGGAGGAAACAGGGCCAGTATCTGCATTAAAATGGATATATGAATGTATGTGCAGCAGGAATACAAGAACCATGCTGATGGGATATTCTGAATCTCAAAATGTAAAAAATACCTAAATCAGCCACAACTTTAAAAGCCCCTGCCTAATGTTGTGGTTGTGCTGCCAAAATAGCTCTGACCTGTCAAGGCATGGACTCAACAAGACCTCTGAAGGTGGTATCAGGCATCAGCAGATCTCTTAAGTCCTGGAAGTTGCGAGGTGGGGCCGCCATGAATTGGATTTGTTTTTTTCTTTGCATTGCACAGATGCTCTTGGAGACTAAATCAAGACTTTGAGCTCTTTGTGTGCATTCTTTAAACCATTCCTGAACAATGTTTGCACTGTGGCAGGGCATATTATCCTACTGGAAGATGCCACTGCCATCAAAGATATTGTTGTCATGAAGGGGAGTACGTGTCAAAGTAGCATCCACACGAATGCTCGAATTCACAGCAGAACGTTGTCCACAGCATCACACTGCCTCCACCAGTTTGCCGTCCTTATGGAGTCAAAGACAACGTGATTCATCAGCAATCCACCTTCACCCATTGCTCCATGAACACCCTAAAAGACCAGACATTTTGGAGATGTAATGAACCACGTGGCTTTCCATCACAGTTTTGCCCCAGTGAAAGTCACAGGTACCTATTTTCTCTGCTTCTGACACATCAACTTAAAAAAATTAGTTTTCGTCTACTGTCCAATGCATCCCACTCAATGACAGGTGCCACGGAAATAAAATAATCAGCGTTCAGTCAGTGGTTTTAAGGTTGTGGTTGATTGGCGTATATTGAAAGCAGCTCATACTTGGGAACTGATTTTGTTATTCTTGTGATTGGGATGTATCTTATTAATTTGGAGCACAATCAAGCGTATATACAATGGCGTCATGGAAGCAATTAGTTGGCTTTAGACTTCAATTTTTTCATATATGTATTGATTTGTCTACATTTTGGCAAATTGACCACCATTAATAGCATCCTCAGTAAGCTATTATTGGTTCTGGATTGAAGTGTACCCATTATTCATGATAGACATCAAAGCAATAACGAAATCCTCAACAAGTGGGAAAAATGTAGAAAAAGTAAGCAAGTATATGTCACACTGACAATATATATATATATGCATCTCTCTGTTGGGATTTAACGGATTTCTCATATGAGAAAGAACAAGATGTCTGATGTAGCTTCAGTTGAACGGGTGCTATGAGCTTCAAAGTATCATATTTTCCTCCATGAGTTGTGTGTCACATCCACAACAACAATACATCTACTTTCAAGAAGCAACTTTGTCTTTCACCTCATGCAGAATCTTTGTCTCATCTCTCTCTCTTTGTACTTCAGTATCAACAGTATGAAGCTTGGTATTTGCCTCAAGTAAACATTATATAAATAGTTAATAAGTACCTCTATGGTGAGATTTTTCCATGCAGACAGTTGGAGATGTTCCCTGAAACCTTTGGTACCGACACAAGGCCAAGGAAGTGAATGAAAGTTTGTTGTTCTGTTTCTCTGGAAGAAAGTAGAGAATACTGTCCACATCAGGGTCTGTTGATTGTCAGGAGAAACCATAATATTGTTTCTGTAAAATTTTCAAGATACCACAAGTGGTAAATGGGAAATTACATTTTTAATGATTTGAGTGGTCTTGACATTTAACCTTATTTACTGTCCAAGTTGAAGCCTGTTTGTTTGTAGGACTGTACCACATCACTGTCTGCCTCGTGGATTATAAATCTGTACTAAATTAACTTCACATTAACCACCAACTAACTGTCCTAACGCAATCTGACTCTGCAAGTGGCTTCCAAAAGTCAGAAATTCTGTGAGTAATTTTTATGGAACACATGTGAAACTTCAGAGGAAAAACAGGACAAAGAACAAGAAGTTTTCTTGTGATGCTCGCCACCCACTGCACAAGATCAAGTATAGTCAATCAGTTTATTTAATGGGGACTGTGCTCAATACAGCCATTGGCCCAGAGATAGCTTTATGAAGGTTTATCAGAAAGTTATGAGACTGTGAGTGCAACATGGTGACATGCATTATCAGTATATGTGAGCAGTAAAGGCCATTAGTAAGGATGTGGCATGATATCACTCCACCAACAGTAAAACTTGTGTTACACATGCTCTTGTTGCCACTGGCAGTTGCACATTTGTTATTTCTCCATGCAACACAAACTGGAGCAGAAATTGAAATATCTCATTCTGTATCAGTCTGCAGCTGAAATGATCCAAACTTCATGTTGAGGATGATGACTAGTGAGGAGATGTGGGTTTACAGTTACATAAAGAGGAAAGAAATAGAAGTTTTCACATTTGTAGAGCCTGCAGTTTCCAAACAAGGCATGTCAGGTCCGGAGCATACTAATTGTTTTCTCCATCATTGACATCATTGTGTACCAGGGATTAAACCTCTAGAGACAGGCCTCTACTGTAAGAATCTGATGTGTCCAAAAACAAACTTAAGTATGACACAATGACACACAGTGTACCTGGTCACTTCATATGGGTGCTCTCTCTGAATTCTCAGGGGCTCAGTGGTTAAGGATTCTGGCTGCTGATCAAAAGGTTGGGTTTTGAGCCTTATCACCACACAACACCAACACCAAGTCACTACTGTTGAGCCATTAGGCAAGGCTGGTAACCCTCTTATTCCATCTTCTTCAGCTACAATACACAACAAAACAATTTCCCATGCAGGATCAATAAAGTATTTGACAAAAAAGCTGAAGGACCAGGACTTTAAGGAAGTGTTACAAGTGTTGCATTAGGAGCAGTACAGTATACTGCCAAAGACTTTGACAGAGATTTAATCAAGTGTCTGATTTTTAACGTCACAATCTTGTAACAATACAGCACAAAAATATAATACGTTTACCTACAATTTGTAAGAATTTAAGAGGTGGTTGGTAATTTCTCTCACATTTGTGATTCTTATTCCTGCAAGTGGGCCTGCAGCCTATGATGCTGGTTGATGACCTGATTAACGCTGCAAGTATATATACGAGCCCAGTTTTGTGGTGCTGAATGTCAAGCATGAACTGCTTGTGCCGAGTTTCATCCTGTTTCCCTCAGCACAATGTTGTTTTCAAAAGTCTGGGATGTCCAATAAATTCAAAAGAACATTCAGTCCTTCTGTGAACAACATATTCAGGAGTTTAGTTGGACTAGATACGTGTTATGGTACTTCAGTGAAGTCCTTAAAGTACCTCAAAGTCCTGGTTGTGCTATCAGAAAAGGTTCTACATACATTTGTGTTTCATTAACAAAAAAAAAAAAAAAAACGGAGAGAGCAAAGTGGTCTGGATACTTTTCTGTGGAGCCAAGTGCGAACTGAAATCGAACAGTGCTTCTAAATCATTTTTGTCTGAACACAGGTAAGTATCCCTTAAAGGACGATGATGCACAAAATGGAATATGTGCTAGCAGGACTGTGAGCCATCATAACTGCCAGAAACCTGCAGCACATGCTGGCATTGATTCTTCAGCCATCTGGACCCATAATGGAGGAATGCGACCCAGTTCTTCCACAGGATGTGCCATCATTTAGCGTTTTCTTGGAGGTAACACAAACTGCTAGGTCAATTGCCACTCCAATAGTGCTGATTTGAAGAGGTGTGCAAACACCATGAAATAGCCATCAGCACTGTTTCGACGTGTGAAAGCAATTGCTCAGGAAAAGCCAAAATCTCTGGGGCAGATGGAAACAGCATGAGATAGAGAGTGAGCCTCACTGCAAATCAATAAAGGCATCAAGAAAGTGTCATTATGAGCAGCAAGGAATTACGAAGCATCGGCCAACTGGCTTATTCTTTATCTTTAGATCCAATGTTTTTATATAGAAAACCACATGTTTGGCCCAAGAGTCTCTTAATTTCTCATTTTTTAGAATTTTTTAAAAATCTGCCTAGTTTTCAGTAAAATGGTTTCTCAACATAAATCTGATTCATGCATTAACACATCACTGAAGGATAGTTTGTATTGTTATTTCTCTAAAGAGAGAGATACCATTTGTGACTTCTACACATCATCACAAGTTGACAGCAAAATAAATGATATAGTGTCACTTACTCTACTTTGCACATGTTGTAGAGAGCTCCAAGTGGCAAGTGCTGAGCCAATAATTCTCAGTTTTGGTAGTGTACATGATGAAGTTTTGTAATCGAGACATGCAATTACAAATGAAAGTGTCACGGGCAGCTACGCAAGGAAGAAATGAGATTCTGATGCAGCTTTGCATAATGACAGATCAGAGACAGATTACACTTGGCAGGCTGACCTTTTCTCGACAGAACGTGAATGAATGTTTTCATTTGAATCATGAATAATGAATAAACAATGTAATGGATCATACTCTTATGTCGGCTAAAGGAAAAGTCAGTGAAATGTGTTTAATCAACACATGTACATTGTGAAAAACAGCTGTGTATTCATTGCGTCTGTCTTGGCTGAGTCACAGGCTGCATTCAGTCTGTACTCTGCTTTCCTTCACTAACACTTAAATCACCTCAGGATTATGTATTCTACTTATGGCTTCAATTGATGGAGTTACAGTACTGATCAGCCATTGTGAGTCTGATCTAAATAAAAACGTATCGATGCTCTATTTTGGACAACTTGTCACTTCACTGATAACATGGTCACATTTTGGTTTGTCTTTCTGTTGTTCCAGTGCAAAATGTTGACCTACTCTGATAAATATGCATCATACTTGGTAAACATCGGCATATTATCATCGTCTGCACATGTGTCTGAACAATGAATGGTGCTCAAAACAAATACTTGTTTTGAGAGGAAACTGTGAGGAGGATTCATCATCAAAAGAGTTGTAATTGAAGTAGTGCCTGAGGGACTTTGGAGGAGCTCTGATTTGTGTATGCTTCCTATAAACAGTGCTTAAACACATAAAATCCAGAAATCCTGTGCTATGTCCACCCACTGTGCTCGACACAGTTCAGGAAGAATCACATTGCCACAGTACTACAGGCCAATCTGTGTTATACTGTTACTTTCTGTAAAAAGTCACAGCTGTTCAAAACATCCATGATCACACACTGTAGCATGAACAGTCACATGAATGTTTGCTTTCAAAGTACACCTTGGTCAGCACACAGGGATATAAAAATCATGAATTACCCTTTATGCTAGTGTGATACTTTCTGCATTCATAACGGCGTACACAAGGTTCTGTGCATGTCTGTGTAACCTCCAGTGGCACCAACTGTTAATGTGCTGTAAAACTAAAATGGGTCATTTTTGTTTTTGATTTGTCTTGTACATGCACAGAATATGGAGACACCACACTTCTGGGCATATACCGATCAGGCATAACATCATGACCACTGACAGGTGAAGTGACTAACACTGGTTATCTCTTCATCATGGCACCTCTTAGAGGGCTGGATATGTTAGGCAGCAAGAGAACATTTTGCCCTCAAAGTTGATGTGTTAGAAGCAGGAAAAATGGGCAAGACCAAGGATTTGAATGAGTTTGACAAATTGTGGTGGTTAGACGACTGGGTCAGAGCATCTCGAAGACTGTAGCTCTTGCGGGGTGTTTCCAGTCTGCAGTGTGGTCCAAGGAAAGCACAGTGTTGAACTCGTGACAGGATCATGAGCGGCCAAGGCTCATTAATGCCTATGCTGAGAGAGGAGCTAAGCAAAAATGGTTCAGGAATGGATTGAGGAGCAGAACAATGAGTTTGAGGTGTTTACTTGGCCTCCAAATTCCCCAGATCTCAGTCTAATTGGGCATCTGTGGGATGTGCTGGACAATCAGATCTGATTTGTGTTGGCCCCACCTTGTAACTTACAGGACTGAAAGGATCTGCTGCTAACATCTTGGTGCCAGATACCACAGCCCACCTTCAGAGGTCTAGTGGAATCCATGCCTCAATGGGACCAACACAATATTAGGCAGGTGGTCTTAATGTTATGCCTGATTGGTGTATATGGAACATGCCCTTCAAGGGGTTTCAAAGGAAACTAGCAAGTGCTATAATAACAGCTACTATGCATCCATGGTGTCCACAGCTATCCATGTGTCCTTTCACAAGGGATTAAAACCTAAATCTGAACATTTTTCAAACAATTCTTCTACAAATGTAGTCCAGTGGGTTCATGGATGATTGCAGAAAAAGTAATAGTACCATCTGTTGCAGGAGACTTTGCCATTCTTGTGGCTGAAGATACTTCTTTATGACTCTGGCTCTACATTTGAAGAGGTTTAGTACTGTTGACTGAATTTGAGATACCTCCCTGACAGTGATGGATAAGAATCAAAACTCCAAATTGTAAAAAAAAAAAAAAAAACAAAAACTTTTGTACAGTGTTGTACATACAAATATGGGCAGTAGACTAACCAGCCAATTGCTGTTGCACCTTTGGGTAACACATTTGTCAACGATTCATCTGATAAAGCTACAAGATTCATCCCTGGCAACAACCACAAATCAGACAAGCCCTGTATGAGTTATAACACCGACTGCCACCTGTGCATGTGGATTCTCTGATGTAAGACAGAGATAGATGAACAGAGAAAGAGGGGTCACTCAGATTTATTCAGGATGGCCTGTCTATATATACAAAGCCCTCACTAAATATAAAGCCTGTTGACATGGGACACACATAACCTCTCTGTCCTTTCACTGCCTGTCACTTCAGTCACCCCAACCCAAATATATACACACAAACACACACATTGTATGTTTGTGACCCACAAATTTTGAAAGCACAGTCATAAGGACAAATTTCCTGTTCCACACCAATATGTATGTTAACACAATCATGCTAAAAGTGTTTTCTGCTTTTTGTGTTTCTCTTTTACGCATGCATTCGATGCCACACACAGTTTGTTTGACGGGCCCGTCAGCCATGAGTGGATATAACAAAGTATTTCCTCTCCCATGCCTCTGGGGAATTCAAACATTGAAGCATGTGAAAGATGCACTCTACCACTTTGAAGATCAGCTGCTGCTAATGATTTAACACACAAGCATAACATAAACCAAGGTAAGGTAAGCTAACATAAGAAAATGTAATATAGCTTCATCTACAGCTGCTCCAATTAATATGTAATGTGGATGGAGCTGCTGAGTTCCATAGAGTATTATCAGTCTGGTTCTTTCAGATTATTGATTTGATTTTGACCAAGAGACTAAACACGAGAATGTTGTTTAGTCTCTTGCTACTCTTACGGGGTCTTTTATAGCAGCAGCAGATGATTATGAAAAAGCTCCAATTTACTATATGCTTACATTCCAGTATTAAACTGCAGCATTTAGCAGCTAAAGAAACAGATTTGTTGGTGGAGACCAAAACAGAGATAAAAAGAAAAGAAGTGAATGTACCAGGTTTGTTTATCAGTTAGACAGAAATGTTATTAAAACTGAATGCTAACTTAACTGACTTGAACTAAACTCAGCTTAACCTAAAGTCCCAGTCTGGTCATTGATTAAACCCTTAAACCCCTCTGATTTAAAACAGACAGCTCACACACAACTCTGCTGCAAACACTGTATATCTTTCTCTCGGCTACACAATGGTGAGTTGTAATATTAAAATATTCCATCCATACATGTTTGACCTGAAGGAATGCAACAGATTCACCTCTCAGGTAGAAGGATTGGTTCCTTAGATGTACTACATAGGAAACTGGGAAGTCTGACTTCCAAGGTGAAAATGCTCTGCCATGGAGTTAGCTGCTTTTTTGTTCATGGTTTTGTCTTCTAGCATCTAAAAACACAATATGAACATGTTACGGGGTAGAAAAAATTAAAAATAAAATAAAATTTGCCTTCAAATTAGCTTAACTTTTGTTGTTGTTTTTTCATAAAAAATAATACCGTCCTGTCATAAAATGGCCACTGCTTTCACTGGAATGCACAGATTTATGAAGTCCTGGCCTCTTCCTTCATCCACCCTCACTATTCATCATAACTCACCTACCCATCTGCTCAGACATTGTAAAGTTACTCAATCCTACACAATGACAAGTTGCAATGTTGGACTAATTCAACCATTTATGCCGGACTCAAAAGAATAATGATGAAAAAAGTCCCATCCCACAAGTAGACGGGATTGGTTTCTTAGCTTTGTTACAGATGAAACCCTCAAATCTGTCTTTCTGAGACTGCAGAATGCTCAGTAAAGGCATTAACCATTCATTTCGCTCATGAAGTGTCTTCCAGCACCTAAAAAACACCATATGGATATGTTATGGTAAAAATCTTGCCATTCGTCAGAGGAGGTCTTTAACGTGACTTGACTTGACTTGACTTTACTTAACTTTAACTGTACTAAAGCGGCAGAATCAGGGCAGTTACAGTACATGATGCACATTTGAACCCCTGTAACACATCTGTAAAACTATCCTGTAAGGTCACATATGACCTCATGAGGTGACATCACAGCGTCACCTTGGCAAATCTACCTCTGTTCCGTTACCATGGCACAGTTTACCAAACCCGGCTGGAACAGGACTCTGCCAAACATCAGCATCAGGGGACTAATATGCAGACGACACGACACAGCAGCACACATACCAGACAGCCTTTCATGTCATGACATCACCATGCTGTCCTCACTCCTGGAGCACACTGCGAACGCATAACGACGTGTGAAGGGCGATACTGGTGCATGTTTGACATCTGAGTGAGAAGTGAAATTACCTACCAGGAAAGTTTCACTCAAATGAGAGAAATGTTCCTTTAACTGAGTTGTTGGGGTTAGACAGGTGGAAGGCAGCTGTCGTGATCTAAAACAGAGAAGGAGGTAACACAGCTGAGGGCTCTGGCTCACTCTGAGGTTATATTGTCATTGTTCAGTAAGAGAAAAAAGCAACAGGGAGGGAGGAGGTGGGACAGGGCGGGGCTGCTGGGCCATGACTGGAAAACTTCAGGCACATGAAGGTGGAGCTCATTGTTGGAAAAGCAGCTTTGTCGATATTACTCCACCCCCTTCTCTCTCAGCCCCCTCCCAATGCACGCACAGATACGGTTTTCCTATATTTCCTCCACAGCCTATCATGTAATAGTAGAAACATATGCGCAGTGGTGTGCTGACATGTGCGCGGGCCCTGGGTCCACAGGGAGGGTGAGGGATACATGGTGCACTGAAAAAATACTATTAATTCTTTTCCTCCTTTCCTTTTTTCTTCCTGTTTTCCTTTAGTTCCCCGTCTGCTATGCTGATCTGCTCACATCTGACTTGGAGCACAGTCGCCCCCACTTTCCCTTCCCCACTACCAGTTTGCCTCTGTGCGAATCTAAACTTGCTGATCCTTTCTTTGTTCCACCGTTTCTACTGGCAGCTCCTGTTCTGATTAGCTGTTTTTCTTTTGCATTCTGGAAATCTCCGCTGCTCCCACCTTTTCACTTTTCTCTACTCCTCTCTGATTTACATTTTCAGCCTTTGCCTTGTGCATTGAAACAAGTTGCACAAAGAGCGGAAGATGTTTTTAAAGAGAACAAAAGTCCTTGACAGCTGCACATTTGCCTTGGCTCCTACTTTTGAGCAAATTCCATCCCACCCTTTTGCATCACTCGCTGCTCCGCCTGCCTCACGTTCTCACACGTTTTAACTTTCCGTCAATTTCTTTTCTCCCCTCCCTCCCTCATTTCTCCTCTCACAAGCGTCTCTCAAATCTGCCCTCCTTTCTTTCCCTCTATTTTATGACCCTTTTCTTCCAGGATCCCTCTTTCCGACTCCTCTCACCTCTCTTTTGTGACGCTCTTAGCGTCCCTCCCTCTCTGTAACTCTGTGTCCCATCTTGAAGGCTGGTTTTGCTTCCATTTCTGTCTTGGACGAAAGAATTGTCATTTACTGTGAGCGTGATCCAATATCCTACTGTCAGTGTGATTTAAACCAATCAGGGTGAAGCGTGGTGTGACCGTGACTCTAAGGAAAAACAGAGAGGGGACAGATATCATTAACTGGAACAGACAGACACAATGACAGATATAGGAAACAGACCAAGAGATCTTCAGTCATGCAGGGTTGAGTCTGTCGCAGCTTTGATAGAGACTCATTTTCTTTGAGATTTGTCTCATGAGTGTGCGCTTTGACTGGATGGGTGTTCACTAAAAAAGGGAGGATGACTCTGGTCTCTGGGATAAGAAACAGACATGTCCTCCACTCTTTCCAGAGAAAAATGTAAACAGCAGCATTTTACAAGAGTGGATCACTTTTTTCTCAAGACTTCTTCTCAGTGAAGTTAAGTACAGTGGTAATAATAGAAATTCCCACATCACTGATGCATTAGAAAAAAGGATGATGTGAATGGCAGACTGTAGTGGCTGTGAGTGTTCTGGATGAGCTTTGAGGTTTTTCATGAGTTCAGGGTCAGAACACACGATGATAGTTATGAATAGTCTGTCATTGATCTGTGAACCCAAACCAAAATCACAAGTCGCTCTTCCTGCAGGCAACAGTGTGTTTTTTATTTCCGTTCAATACATAATTTTAATTTGAATGAAAGTAAAATGGGTCAACACTTTATTTCCTTTTGGAGGCTGAAGGAGCACATTGGTGTCTGTGTTTGATTGACAGCGGCTGGCAGGCTGAGCCCCACCAGGGGAACAAGAGGAAAAAATATAAACAAACCTGCGTTGTAGCTACACGTCAGGAGCATTAGTGTGTTATTAGGAGTGGAACTGAGGAGTCAGGACCACACCAGCATGCAAACTGATTAAACAACTGTTTTTGTTCTGTTCAATGTGCTGTTCCGACATGTGTACGTTAGATAGGACGGAAACTTTAGCAGGAGAGATAATCTGGTTGTTGGGTAACTGGCTGATATGAAAACACGTTCAGTAGCTCTTAAGATGCAGCATCAGCACGTTGGGGGTAGTCGGGATGCAAACGGTGTAAAATGTGTCCAAAATTGGCATCTCCAGAATGCTATGAGGGCAATAACACACATGTGGGAAGTAGTGTTCATGTGGAAATGGTGCGCGTCCTATCAGCTAGAAAGAACCTGCATGAGGAGATTTCATATTAAAGTAAAGAACAAAAGCTTTTTGTAAAAACACGATCATCCTAAATCGAAGTGTTCTGGCAGTTAGACTCCAGTAATATGTGACATGATAGCGTGGAGCCCCAGATGAAGGTCTGATGAAGGTCGCTGGACAACACAGATGAGGTGGAGGGATGCATGATCAAAGTCTTAAAAGGTCTAGGGGTTGATTGGCTTGAAGAACATGGGCAGACAGATTACAGGATGAAAGTCCTTGGTCGAAACTGAGAGTGAAGTGATTCTGACAGCCTGGGAAAACAAAAGTAATGATGAGAATAGAGAAGCATCAACATTCCTTATTCACAGAGCGGAACTGAGACAGAACGCCAAAAGATTCTTTATCTAACAACTATTTTGTCTGCAGCATAATTTCAAGAATAATTATCCTTTTTGGTTTGTAATTTTTTTTATCTCCAAGGACAGCACATGTTGAGGTTTTTACAGGGCAATCCCGACTTGCCTCACTTGGCCCTAACGCCCAGCCATACCCCTTCATTTGTATTTTGCTGCGTCAGGCAGGGGGTCCTGCTTTTTGGAGAGGGTTCAGGGTATAGTGATCATCTAGTCTTTCTATTTCTGAAAGTGGAAAGCACAGATGAACAACTGCTGTTTTTAAATGTTCTGTATAAACAACAGTGATTTAACTTCACTCCTAACGGGCCTTCATGCTCTGTTTGGAGGTCTAGATGACCTACTCTCGGATCTCCAAAAATGACTCAGTTGGGCTTAGTCGTTGTTGAGTGGACCAAAGTTTTAAACAGTTTACTTTCTTTCACTTGTTTTCTTTATTTGCACATTTTTATTTATTCATTTATTTCTTCATCTGACCTCTGCTGACTGGGTTGTGGCTGAGACTTGTGTCAAGGATTTAGCACACACCCACAGGATTAAGCACATTTGTCAGATGATTGCTGTTTGTATAGTCATGCTTTGGATATGAATCTAAATCAGACAGATCAGTGAGAATAATACATATATTTTTGGGTCAGTTTTCAAATTTAGCAAATGACAGGGGAACACCGCATTACGACAACTACTTTTAGCTCCTGGAGTCAAATGAGACTCTAAATTATGCTCTTGTGGACGCTCATCGTTAGCACTGTTCTGACGCTGTGGTCACACTGAATGGATGTGGCCAGGACGCTGCCTGTTTTGTTTTGAGCCGCTGCTTTTGGTAGGTGACGCTCAATTTAGGTGTCAGGTGATATCAAATTAAATTTGACTTATGGAAACACTGGGCCTGTCAAGAGCATTTCTTTATAGGTGGGTCTGGCCACAGTGTTAAAAACATCATGTGAAAGCCTCTTCACCCTCGCTGCAAAAGTCATGAGAGAGTGGCTCTCATTATAATGTGTCAAAAGACCTTCCCTTTTCCCTGCTGTGTCTGAGCTGAGGTGGATGTTTGGATTCCACAGCTTGTTCCTGCTTTATCTCATCGTGCCCCAGCGAAGCCCCAGGTCGAGGCAGAGCACAGCAGGTCTGCAAAGGTCACGTTTTGATATTAGTCTTGTCTTGCCGTCCCCACCATCCCTCATCGCTCCCGGACCCATCCTTCTGTATTACACAACATTTAATTCCTTCGAAATTACTCTAATATAGAAAATCTTCTATTTCCTTTGTTACAGAGCTGGCAGAAGTATAAAACATTTTAAGGCTTTAAAGTCAGGAAATCATCACAATTTCAAGGGATGTAATATCCCCGTAATAAAGTTCCTCCATTGATTTAGTACGTAGTTTTCCATTGGAAGTCAAACTGTGGCAGTCAGAATAACTTTTCAATAAAAGAAATGAGTCAATTGGTAGACATATCGGTTGGTCATTGCTAAAGCAAACATTCTTTTAGTTTATTTGCCTGAAATCCTCTCAAACTTGCAATGTCTGTGGTGTAGTTTTGTTCCAAATTACCCCACTTACATCCTCTGACATAAAGTGATAGGCATTTTGTGGCTAATGTGTGATGTGGGTTGTTGCAGGCATGCTTTGCCCTCACTCTGAAGTTCTCCCAAGCTCCAGGACACGATGTTGAGCACTGCTTAATGAGCCTCAATTTTTACAGCAAGCTGTAAAGCCAGACAGAGCAACATCATTAGTGTCCTTTCTCAGGAAATACATGGTCTCAGAATTTAGTTAGAATATAACAAAAAAAGGAAGTTGGCAAGCTACTGTACATGTCCTTAAAAGATATGTTGGGGGGATCCTGTCAAACACTGAAAGCTCTGTTTAAAGTTCATTAACCACAATGGAAATCTGAGAGCAGCCGTTTTTTTCCTCCTCCTCCTATTTTAGTTGGGAATCACCAAAAAAGAATAAAAAATGATCCCTTTAATGGCATCATCTGGTTTTATACAAACATGGTCAGATGCAAGCTCTGAATATAGCAACCCACAATATAAAGACATCTTTCAATGACAAAAACACAAAGGACCGAACAAAGACCACTGGCCCCAGCAATCATACTCATATGGAGAAACCAACGGGTAAAAAGCCAACAAATATAAAATGTTTGAGGACATGAAACAGATTTGTAATTTTTGTTCAACAAGGGGAGCTTTTTGGGTATGCCGCAGTGACCTTACCCCTCAGTGGCTGTGTATTAAAATGTCAACAACTGAAAGACCAAAGCTGGAACTAAATGCAGCAGGAACACATTAAATCCAAGTGGTACCATTTGCCAAAAGCTGTGATATATTTCTCCACACAAAAGCAAAGCACCAGCATACCACTGATAAAGTCAAGGCCCATGCAGGAGCACTTTTGGTAGTGGAGATCCAAAATGAGCCCTGAAATCTTTGAATTAATCACAGATTAGTAGCCTAGCCATGCTAGACCCATGTTTCTGACGGCACAAGGGTCTAGGGAAGCTC
Source organism: Acanthochromis polyacanthus (assembly GCF_021347895.1). Lineage (NCBI taxonomy): Eukaryota > Metazoa > Chordata > Actinopteri > Pomacentridae > Acanthochromis > Acanthochromis polyacanthus. The sequence continues at coordinate 15,662,536 of NC_067130.1, forward strand.
GACAGGGAGGGAGGCGGACTAAAAGGTTGTCTATCAAATCCCTCTGCAGCAACTGGGTAGGTATACAACTAATCAACGCAACGAATAGGCTGACGTAGTTCCAAGAACACCGGCGGATTGTGGCTAAGTCCCATTAGCTTCCCAACCAGCGGAGCCGCGGAGCCGTGGAGCCAACTGGTATATTAAGGATTTGCCATATCCCGTCGGCATAAGTCCAAATACGTCTTTCTTCTCAATGAAACGCTTAAGTGCCGTCCTTTGTTTATCTTTCAAGTTGAATTTTAGCTTCAAATATTTAAGGGCTGTGGCCAAAGCCGAGTCGAAAGATAACTGCTTATTGTGCGCCGGTTGTTTCTGTCAGAATCGTCACGCCTCTGTCGTCACTTCGTTACGCCCGCTTTCTGACTCTACACTTCATGGTGATTGGTCCGGCCAGTTTTAGGAGAATCCACCCTCGAGCCTTATGGAGGGTAACTAGACCCACCCTGGCAGAGAATTAAATTCGTTGCCGTGGGTTGTCTAGCGCGGCTAGGCTAACAGATTAGGTGTTGATCACTGAATATCACAATACAGTTAAGTTCTGTATTATTAAATAGTTAGAATCGTTATTATTGCTTCAAACGGACTGTAAACCATCAGGATACAGTCACTGGCCACTTTTGCTACACCACTATAATTTAATACAATCCAGTACTACAGATCTGCTATAAAATGTTGATTAAGGAAAATTACAGCGGTTCAGTTTCCACTTGTCCTGGTTGAAACTCAACGTTATAATTCATGCAGCAACTGCAGTAATGTTGGCATTGTAAAGAACCATCCTGGTGAAGGGGGAACGGAGCTCTTGATTTACTGGTTGACCTAAGTTCCAACCTTCATCTGTGGTCATGAGTTCATGGTAGGGACCATTAGGTGACCGATAAAAATGAGCAAAACACGTTCCCTCTGTAGGGTCGATGGATCGGCCTCAGAGAAAAGGTGAGGAGCTCGGACATCCTGAGGGAACTCGGAGCAGAGCTGCTGCTGAAGACGTTCAGATATCTGATTAGGATGCTTCCTGGAGGTGTTTTTCTTGAGGTTTTCTGGCCACGTCCAGCTGGGAGGGGACCCCAAGATAGACTCAGAACACAGTGGAGGGACTAAATATTACAACTGGAGTGGGAACACCTCAGAATCCCAAAGAAGCCACTAGAAAGCATAGCGAGAATAGAGACAGCTGTAACTTACTGTTTAGCCTGCTGCCACTGCAACACAAACCCTGGATAAACATTACAAAATGGATGAAAATGATGGACATTTTTGAGATTTTATTGGCAGTGCGACATACGTGTTTATTATTGAGGCCGCTGTTATTGTTAGTGCTGTTCTGCTGGACTGCATCACGTTAAAACATTGGCAACATCTCTTATTATATTATAAGCCTCATCAACCTTGGTGCTGTCAGCGGGCCTCTGTTTACATGAGCTGTGTACAAAAAGCAACATGTTAGTAGAACTGCAGCAGCAGCTTTAATCCTCCATCTGCGTCTGCACACGATGCCTCAAGCAGCACTAGGTGTAGGGTAACCACGTTTTGGCATAGCTCGACACACTTTCGCCACTGTTAACACTGGTAAAAGGAGAGGAACTAAAATGGAGGCATGAATGTATCCTTCAGGTTGTAGCTATGTGTTAAGTCAGCTGCACCAGTTCAAACAAAAGCATATCTGTTTCATCAGATTTGTGCAAGATGGATGCAGCCCTCCTGCATAGATGAGCCTTGAGGCCATGTTCTTATCAACTTCAGACCCCCTCACAGAAACACAGCACATATTTATTAGAATGATTCCAGTCTGGTGCTGCAGCGGGGTGCCAAAGTGGAGAGCTGATGGCTACATCATGCAGAAATCAGCTGCAGCGGGCAGTCAAATATGTGTGCAGATCTGGTGTTTGCCTCACAACTGCAATGAAAGATTCAACGCTGGGGTAAGTTTCCAGAGTTGTAAAATTCAATCTCAGACTATTGAAAACCACTGCAGCGTGTTTTGGCATCTGCTAAAATCTTTGAAGTCGTACTTCTCTTCCTGTGTCTTATTTCACATCTTATCTGTACCTGAAGCAGCATGTCCCCAACAGCACAATACTTCCATTTTTTAATGTGTTTTTTTTTATTATCTGAAGGCCCTCTAGCTCTTCAGAGCAGCTGAATTAATGCACTGCTTCAATCTTTATTCCTGAACTTGATTTATACTGACGCCGTTGTGAGCATTTATACTTCTGTGCAGGTGCGTGTGTGTTTCACTGCAGTTACACATCAAATGCAATTAAGGTTTCAGTTCTACTGAGATGAATTTTTTCGTTTACTTCAAACAGAGATGGAGTTGTAGTTAGTAGTAATGAATGTTAAATCGCTGTTACTGCTACAGAAAATACTGCAACGCATCAAATAGGAAAGACGTTGGAACTTATTAATTCTATACACAGGTTTAAACGAGCGAAGAAAAACAAAAAAAAATGACATAAAGCTATGTTAGCAGGATGCCGACTCTTGCATTTGCTTTATGAGCTAGCACGATACAATTCTAGCTGATGATATATTATATTTCGTGACACAAATTAATCATCTTCACACAAATCAATATGTCATGTAAAGTAAATAAGTGGACAAATCATGTTTTTTTACAACATGATCGCTGCACCGTGTAGTTACAATTCTGGGGAGATGCATGTCAGGTCACAGCAGAGATTACAGCATACACTACAGTGTACTTATGAAGAATTTAATGGAGAAATAAAATTCAAGATTTACTTAGCAGTCTTATGGAATTAACATAAAGATATGTAAATTAATACTTCCTGTAGACATGACCAGCTCTATCAGTGACACTGGAAAAAAAAAAACACAAAAAAACCCTTTTCAAACAGTTTTTGACTGTAATTCCAACAGCCTTTTACTGTTATTTTACAGATTTTCCCTAAATTACATAAATACTAATAAAATTATGGGGGAAAATATGAGTTAACTGTTAAAAAATAAATAAATAAAATTAAAATGATATAAATGACACTATTTATATTCTATTTACATCAAGAAAAAAAACATTGGAAAAACAAGATGGATTATTAGAAGGGGGATAGTAATGGTGGTCCCAGAGGACGGCAGGAAGCTGCTTGTTGGGTGCAGAGCTGAGCAGGTCAGGGGCTGAAAGGCCTGTTTATAGAACCCACATTCTGCTAAAGACATTAGAGCCGTCTCCCTTCAGTTATCAACACTTCCAGGAACATTAACACATTATCTCAGTTATGTCAGCTCAGATCAATGCTTTTACATGGACATGCAAAGAAGAAAAGGCAGATTCTGTACACAAACGTATAAGTCCTCCATATTGGCTTAGAATAAATGAGTCTCACAAATAAGGACAGTCAGTCCAGGCGAAAAGTTAAAGACCCAATGGGCTTGTGGGAGAGTGCTGACGTGGATGTTTTGCCTGGAAAGAGATGCTTTGCAGTTGAGTCATCCCAGGCAGAGAGAGCCATACCCTGGGCAGGCTGGGCCCCTCTGACCCCTCCCTGGTTCTCCTCCAGGCGTCCTCCTCCTCTCTGCCTCTGATTTACACTGTCTTTCCAGAGGGACCGATGCACTGGACGTTGCTGCTCCTCCTGGGAGGTCACACCGAGTCCTAACGAGGAGTTGGCCCCCCAGTAGGAAGCTGGCTCCATGTGGAAGCTGAGAGGGCCCCGACTCCAGGAGACGGAGGCCGACCATTGGCTGCTGCTGGAACCAGCAGAGAGGCCAACAGGTGGGGATCTGTTCCCCATAAACCACCTCTAACAGGGCCAGGAACCCCCAGAGGACGCCTGACACCTACAAACATGTGTGTGTAACCACGGGCACACACACACACACAAGTCATACACAAGGCACAGAGACACCTCAGGCCAGTTGGGTGGGCCTGCTGTTTACTGAAACAACAGGAAACCTCGTGGCTGTCAACATTTCAGCATTCTGATTGTTTGTTTCTCTGGTTGTTTCTCAATGTCTCTGTGCTTTCTATTCTTTCTGCATTAACCTCACATTTGTAAAGACTGTGTTTTCAGATTTATCTCTTGACATTTTGATAGATCCGTCTTGTAATAGAGATTCCTGGCTGCACATAAGAGCAGGTCTATGGAATTTGGAAAGTTTGTGCTGCAAAATGGAGCAAAAATTACATTAAAATACATTTAAATTATAATCAATAGCCCAATCACGAAACCAGCCAAACTTCTGTTTTCATTTTAAAATGGCCTTTTTCCACACACCAGATAGATAGATAGATAGATAGATAGATAGATAGATAGATAGATAGATAGATAGATAGATAGATAGATAGATAGATAGATAGATAGATAGATAGATAGATAGATAGAAATTCAGGAAATTGCAGTACCACAGAAAAATGCAAAATTATTTCTGTGCTTTGTAAAACCTTATAGCAGCTGGTATAAAAGACTTCCTGTACCTCCCAGATTTGCACATTAGCGTAATCAGTCTCTGACTAAAGGTTCTGCTATTGATCACCTTCAGATCTATGACATAAGTGTGTTGCTAGCTTAGCTTAGTCACGTGTTAAGGTTTGTTTGTACTCCATTGCAGACGCCCCCACAGTCAGATGTGAACACCACGGATTGATATACTACTCTCTAATGTGCTTTGAGTCTGCTTGGAGAACTCAGTGTCATTCATGCACAGCAGGTCATCACCTAAGTGTTCCGCACATGCACACTACTGTACCTGTAGTATAGTTTGGGCAGATTTGAAAACACGTCCAAATCTTCCACTGGACTTGGGCAGATGATGAAATTTGCATCACGTAGGTCCTTGCATTGCACAGTGACACGGTTGTTAGCACCTTTGCCTTGCAGGAATCGATTCCGGCCCGCCCTTTCTCCCTGTGACCCTAATGAGGATTAAGCGGTGTATAGATCATGGATGGATGGATGGATGGATGGAGAGACGAGAGATGGAAAGACCCTTTCAGACCCTTGCAGAGCCTTGCATACTTCTAAATGTTTAACACTAGCCTCATGGGTGTGACGAATCAGGGAAGGACAGGTTGCAAATGTTAAGACCCAGTTAGGCAACAAATATGATTGTCCACATCATCATTTCCAAAATTCTACATTTCTCTCTGTAGATTCATCAACATTGCAAACGGAATCTCTAAATATCTTCGCTGCGGTAGAAGCTTTCCAAAAGCTATAGTTTCAGTAATCTATAACTGTGTTTGCATGTGCACAGAAAGGCATTCATAGAAAACACTTATCTGCATGTGGAGAAGGCCATGAACTTATCTTATACACAGCTGTAGGGCTTCAGTGTGTGAGTTCATGGTATAGAAGACACATGAAAGCCCATGTTGCATGGGAACAATGTATTGCCATTGAAAGAAAAACATAATGAAATAAGAAGCTTCTCACTGTCACTCCTTTTGTTTGACATTACAGTGTTTAAACATTTTAGCAAACTACCAAGGATAAGAAACCATCTGTAAATCCTATGCAGACTTTGAACTGAAAATACAAACAACCCTACAAATGTGCAATAACCAACCTCAACACCAAGCAGCTACATGCTGTCACATGCTTGGTTTGTATATATTTTGTTAGGGATACTACATCCACGTTCACACGTCACCAGTTTTCTTATGAACTATGTGCAAGGTCCTGAGTAAGTTCTGCAGATGTACAGACTCAAACAAAGTGCACACACTGGCGTCGAAAAGCACTTGACAATTCAACAGTCGTGAGCCCACATTCACTAAGCTTGAATGTGCCTCAAAGTCTGTGAGTTTGTGACTGTGGAGACTGGGAATGGGTCATGGTGTCTATCCAGAAACAGTGTCCCTGTTACGTGGAACACTTTACAGCTTCGGTGAAATTTAAAGCACTGGCAGGCAGACAGTTTTCCATCTCCAAGAGGGCCCTAAAGTTTCCTATGCAGAAGGATTCTTCCCACCTCCTCCATTTTTCAGTTTGATTTTCCAATAAATCTGCCTATCACTGACTCTTGAATAAAATCTTGAATATATCTGTTGTATGACTGCACTGAGCAACTATGTATGTATGTAAAGAATGTGGATTTATGTGCAGAAGTCACTGATAGGTACAGATTTATTATGAAAACAGTATTTTAAAGGACCATGGAAGTAATTTTGCATGTTTTACTCCATTTACTAGAGTCTGTATGTAGCCTATCTATTCTGTCAGGGAAGGTTGCTTTAAAAAGTATCGTAACATACAAGATTACAGCTCTTAAACTAAATACATTTGTGTTGCCATTAACGATCACCCATTTGCAATTCCCTGCACATGCTGGTTATGTTTTCCAGATTGTGTGTAGTCATCTGCTTTTGAATGTAGTGACTCCATCTCACCGCATAGCCTCATCTACAGCCCATAATCTTAAACCGTAAAACTCTGCAGGGTAATAAGAGGAAAAACAGATGTTATATGATTATGTTTCATTAGAAGTGAACAGAAAATCAAGAAGGGAGGCCTCAGCGCATTAGCAAGTATGCATTTATTGCAATTTAACTGTAATTTTAAAAAAGTTTCGTCACTTTAAGTACACGCAAGTAAATAAAATCCAAAGGTAGCTGACAGGTGGCATCTGTGGAGCATTGTGACTGCGAACGACAGCAAATTGGTCAGAGAAATAGAATACTGGGCACAGCTGTGTTTATGAAATGATAAAACACAGGTTCAGCCTGCCAAGGAGTAGAAGAGAAAAAGAAATCCTACAAATGCACTTTTTGGGAAAATTTTAACAGCAACACTTTCCTTATTTGAAAAAGTAATTAAACAACTGAATGTGTACATTTTAAACTTCTGTTGTAGCCTCAATACAACAAGTAATCTGAGTATTTTAACAAGTTATTTTAGAATGCGTTACCCTCACGGCTCAACACTTCTCATACTGCTGTTTTATTTCTGCTGTTTTAGGCATTTGCTGGTTTTTATTTATTTCCATTCAATTTGGAAATCATAAAGAAGACTTGTGACTCTTAGAATAAATTCAAAACCTTCATCACTAAGCATTACATTGCTCAGAAATGACTGAAATAGCCTGGAACACTGGGAAAAGGTATGTTTTAATCATATTCAAAATATTTGTCAAAAAAGTCAACTATTGTTACATAAACTTGCAAGTATGCTTTAAAAGAATATGTTTGGTGGTTTTCCGTATTTTTTATATTGTTAACAAATCCCACTAAAAGACAAAATCAACAACAGATTGTTTCAACTAACAAGTAAAAGATCTGTTGCCAAAGCCTGGTTTGTTTCTCTGCCACAGAGCTTTAACGTCCAAAAACCGTTAAAAACTCCATCAATGAGCAACACTGAGTGATACGTTCCTTCGTGACAGGGAACACAGGAACATGTAGAACATTCTGAGTCACCATCCCGCAAACATAAAGACTCACAGGAGGCGTTGGAAGGTAGATCTGTCTGCTTTGAGGGCGAGCCATTCAGCCACCTGGATGCTCAAAGAACAGATATGAGACTGACATTGATCTCAGCATCAAACTATGAGTAAGGCAGCAAAAAAGCATTGTGCCCAAATCATGGGACTGTTCCTTTAAAGCTTTATCCATTTCCTTGCGTCTTGGCTCAGACAAGCTGATGCTGGCATGTGTGCAGAGATAAACAGAGCTGTGTGGCCACCTGGCTGCCACGAACCCTCTGCCCTACCAGGTATCAGTACTGTTTTCCACTTTTTCCATGTGTCTCCTCTGCCTAAGTTAAAATGCATCTTTACCATTTTTTTCTTCCTTTTTACAGTCAACTGCTTCTGCCGTTTTTTTTTTTTTTTTTGCCATTAAGTACCTTTTCCATTTCCCTGCAGTTTGCATTTTCATTCCCCCTCCTCCTCCCGTTCCTTTTGCCTCATCCTCCTCCTCCTCTTCCTTCCCTCCATGTGTAAACTGTGGGTGAGGAAGGGGGGTTGGGGATGGTGGGAAAGCTGCTTGTAGGAAGTTTTTTTCCCCCCTTCTATGTTAACGTGTTCACCGGCTGGACAGCACATTCCTTCCACCTCTGTCGGCCTCACGGGTCAAGCAAAACCATACCTCCTCTCTTCTCCCCCCCCCGGTTAATACACTGATGTGACTCTGCTAAGCTGCTGGAGCTCCAGAAGTGGAGGGAGGTGGGGAGGAAAGGGGGGAGGCAGGCATTTTCGGTTGAGTCACACTTTCCAGCGGTTTCCCCTTCTTGTGTTTTTCAGGTGCTCTCTCTGCAAAAAAAAGGGGGGTTCAAAAAAAAAAAAAGAGGAAAAGGCTTTAAATATAAACATATGTGGCACACCAGTAACGTGAGTGTTTCCATTCCAGACGCTTGATTTATGTCTGCCAGCACAAGACGCAGGATAAAGAGGAGGGGGTGGAAGAGATAGATGTGGTCAGAGTGGAAAGACTGAGGACGGAGGAGAAGATGGAGAACGCTGGTCGGGTTGCAATAAATGAAGGCTTTTCTGAAACATGTCTCTGTTTCTGTCACCCACACACGAGCGCAAATACAAAAAAACTGAGCTCACAGCTGTGCCATTAGCGAGACAAGATCTGGAGAGTGTCGAGCGCGTCAGTTGTTAACATCTTCAAACATGTGTAAAGTCTGCACAGCCAGTTTGTTTACTTTATTAGAGGTAGAATATCTCGCCCTTCACAAGCGGCGATGCTGCAGAGACAGACTGTACGGTGTGACTGAAGTGAAGTGCTACAGGAGTGAGTCATGGCGTACTTGGAGAGACATTTCCCTCACCGTGGGTTTTAACAGTCCATCAGCCCCAGTAATGACCAATACAGAACTCAAGCACAGACACTGACTAATCCTGACGAAGGCCGATCCAACAGCTGCCGAGCAGAAGAAATTGCAAAAGTAGGAAAAAAGAAAAAAACGCCTCCAGTCCTGCGGTCCATTCCGCATGTTCACGAAATGGTTTAGATTAAGTTTTTGGACAGAAGCGGGTGGTCATGAATCTGTGATGTGGCAACATGGTGAAGTCATGACACAAGATTTCAGGGATTGAAATATCAACCTGGAGGAGGCGAGCATCCTCGGGGAGGTTCGCGCACCTCAGTGCAGAACAACAAAGTTCCAGGAGACGATGAAAGAGTTGAAGTACAGTAAGATGAGAGGGAGAGCTGAGGGACACGGTTGTCCAAAGAAAGGAGGAGATGGTGTGAGATTGTCGGTCAGAGAGTGAGTGATTCAAGGTGAAGCATGGTTTGAGTCTCTTGGCCGATATCTGAGGTAACTTAAACCCCTTTTCGCACACATGGCCTGAACCTGGAGGAGATAGGGTGAGCTCATTTGTTTTCGTCTGAGGTCCTGGAAGGCGACGGGTCAGACGTCTGTGCTGTCAAGTGAAATGGGGATGACTGAGAGAAAAGCATGGATGACAAGCATTTACCCATATCAGCAGGTAATGAGAAAGCACCAAACTCATTTCTCCTGCTTTATGTCAGACAACAGTTAAGCCAGCATGTTGTTTCTTTCAACACTCTCTCTTGCTTTTATGTCTTTATAATCTCCACTCAGACATAAACCCAGTCAGACAAACACTCACTTCATCATTTGCTGTAATAACACATTGAAGTGCATCAAACTGCTGACACAAGTTACACAAGCGACCTGTGATTGTAGGACGATGAGAAAGCTAAGGCGGGCTAGCTCTCCTTTAAGAATAGCTATATTGTACCCGTGTTTATTTTCGAAAGAAATCAAATCCAACAGAAGAGGCTCGACAAATGTGCTCCTTGAAAGGCCCAAAACATCGGGTCAGATGTCTCCGAGCCGAGAGGTCCCACAGATTTGCGGGGGAGTCGGCATAGAAAAGAAAAACAAAAGTCCCTGAAACAGGAGAGAGGGGTAATTTTATAAAATTTTGGCTGCCTACAGGATTCTGTTCGCCTCCACACGTTTGTTGATTGATAATGACTGCCATCTGAACTTCTACACCAAACAGAAGCGGTTGAGAAACATGCAAGCAAGGCAATCTGAATTCGCATCGTCAAATTTTTTAGACACAAAATGAATCAAAGTCGAGGTTAAAAACACACTTCTACTTCTTGGAAATATCCCTCTAATAAATCCTTTCTATTCTCACCGGTAACTATGCACAGTTGACATGAATTCCATCTGGCAGGGGGCATAATGGACATGAGATTCTTTTCAGCCTCCTGAACCCATACGACACGCATCCAGGCTGCAAATATCTCTATTAATTCATCAATAATCTTCTTTGGCACACATAAAGGAAGAAACCATTGTTGAGTTATGAACAAATAAACACACGGAATCCTGATATTTTTCACAATTAAGAACTAATGTCAAATTTTACTTTAACTCATGGAAAGAACAGAATGATTATCTCTCCTCCAGTGCTCTGTTTGTACTGTTGCTATCAGCATGCAAGACTTTCCATAGCAGCAATACTGCATGCTCAGCAACCGTAAACGAATATTTGTTTCCTTACATTGCATTTGTTCAGCACTTGACCCCACTTGATCTGGAAAAAGCATTTGGTATAACAAATAAATCAAATGAAATATCACAGTGAACTCCACTGGAAGTTGGAGTAGCTCATGTCCTGAGTCTTTTCTGTGACACAGTTTAGGATTTAACCTAATATTCACATTTGAAAACTATGGTTTTACAACATTGGTGTAACATATGGTACAGTTTAAGACCCAGTCTGGTGAAATTCCAGGTTTTTTACCTTGTTAACATGTCCATATGGAGTTTTTTATATGATAGAAAATGAATCATAGTTGAAATAAAGTCAATGCCATTGCTGAGAATTCGTACTTTGAAACTGTAAGGATCCAGACTTCCTTGATTTCATATGTAACAAGCCTAAAGAACCAGTCTTTGGATTTGGGTGTCGTATGTCCTTATTCTTCTACATTGATGGTTTCCATTTCTAACATGTATGCTTGAATTACTTTAGTGCTGTTACATGGCATTATGTAGTCTATGTAGAGTAGTTTTACAGTGTTTGAGTACAGTTACAAATGAGCTGGTGTGCTGAGTTGCAGTTACTGGTGAGTATTAGTTGAGAAAGCAGATGAGACTTCATAGATCTGTGCATTCTAGAGAAAGCAAAGAGGTAGTTTTACATCTTGAAAAAAACCTTGTGAAATATAAAACTTTGATACACTGAGATGACTCTGAGGGTGTTGAATTGACCACCAAGTATTAAGATTTACATGCTGGCTCTATTTGTAGTTTGCTATAATGCTCTGGGGTTTTTATAAAGTTTGACTGTTGTGCTGATGATACCTAAATCTACATAGACAATCAAGACCACAAGAACATTCAAAGGTGTGCTTTGCATAATTTAAGTCTTCAAAGAAAAGTCATGTTTTATAAGACATTTAAAAAATGCATTAGAGCCACAGTGTTTATATGAAGCAAATGAGTAACAGTTAATGTAGACGACCACAATTCTTCAAAAGAATTGGATTGGCTTGAGCTCTAGGGATTGAAAAGGTCAAATCATCATTTTCATACTCACTAAATCTGTCGGTAGGCCCACTTGCCTCATGGATGGAGGCATTGTCATCCTGGATTGTGATGTTTCATCATAGAATAAGGTGAACACAGAACTACTTTGTTTTGATTTGTAGTGCCTCTTCCCTTTAAGGAGACAATTGAACCCAAACCCCCACTGCATAACAGAGCTATTGGATCCCTGTAGGTTCCAACTTTGCGGATTTCCTTTAAATTTGTCCCTCATCTGTATTTGCCTAAAAATAAGAAGCAGAGAGACCCAGCAAGAACAGCAGTCAATAAAAAAGTCATATGATAGCAAGGAGGAACACTCTCTGTTCTCACACAAGCTGGGTGGACTTAAAAATGTATTTTGCCATTGATGCTTTAATAAATGACAGCTTGTTTCAGTGAAAATGGAAAACACAGAGGGACAGCACTGGTCTGTTTGTCACTGCTTATACAACGGTTGTTTCTTATCCTTGCCCCATGAGGGGAAAAATTTATTATAAATTGTATTATAAAGAAAAGAATCTCCTCAGTTTAAAGTTGGCCCACAACAGTGTTTCCTGATTTAACAAACTAATTTAATTTTCTTTGTGCATGAAATACGACTACTGAGATAATAAACATGTACAGTAGAGTGCGTGATACACATGTAATCTCTCTCTCTCAGGAAATTTAACCTTGTGCCGCTTTAGCCTCTATGTGTTGCATTCGGTTCAATTCTCGTGTCATGTTGAAAATGTTACTAGGTCTGATCTGATGACTCTTACAGAAAACTAACTCAGTTGCTTATTTACACACAAGAACAACAGGTTAAATTATCATTAAATTAGCATAAGGTTGCTGAAATCTCTCCTAGGTCTGACGTCAGCTTTGTTTCTATGCTGATGACACTCACATTTACATGTCAGTTACAGATACAAAGGCGTGTTTGTCTGCAATCATGAGCTGACTCTAATTAAACTTTGATCAAACAACGGATACAAATAAATGCCTACCATCACAAATTAATTTGCAAGATCTACAGAAGTTCAAGTTCCTCATTTTGCAAAAACTTACCAACCTAGATAGCAGATCACACTTTCAGTTTGAGTTAACGAAACCACGAAATGTGTTATATTATTCTAATTAGTCCCTGATGTGATCATTGTAATGATCATTAGACCTCTGGTCAGGTGTCTAAGCACCATCATGAACCATCTGAGAAGTCATCCTTAGAAGTTGTTTGGGAAAAGGCACCTTCAAAAAATACTTGCCAGTTGATAGGATGAACCTCCTGCCTTTTGTGATCTACCACACCCAAAGTCACAAATAAAATACATCAGTAAATGCCGGGAGTTCCTCATAAGAGGTTAAATGTGCGTAGTTCATAGCCTGAAACCTGTCAGGACGGATTTTCTTGTGATCTTGGATATATCTGCCTCACAAGGTAAGGGAGTAACAGGATATAAAACCACTGATCTTGAGTGACTACAGAGTCAGTGCACTTTGTGGTCACTGACTGTTGATACTGACTCAGTCTGTATAGGAGGTTCTCTTAGACAATGGCAGTCTAGGGAGAAGAGGAATCTTGTGCTTTCCTCATTCAGCAGCTGTCTGAATTAGATGAATTAGATAATTAAGGGGAAAGTTTAATTGTTTATTCGGGGGGAAACCATATCTCTCGGGGAAAGTCTGAGTCAGTCATAAAAACTCACTTGGTTTCAGCTCTTTACTAATAATGTTGCACTTCTGTCTGCACTGTTATGTACTTTAATAAACTTTTGTTCATTTGCAGTGATCCAAAGAGCCACTCCCTGTATGAGGTTGTTTGAAGTCGTCTTTACGTCATGTCTAGCAAGTCATAAAGCTGCAGTTCTTACCAGGAGTTATAGATAAGGTTGTAAGTGTAACATTGGCTGTCGCTGATCACAAAAATCTGATTTTACTTGATATCATAAAAAGATCTGCACCATAGACGATGACCAATCTTGATCTCTTTCAATTTTAATTGTTGCGATGTTTATATTTCTTATTTAAATGGAGATAAAACTGAATATCTCACTATCCAGTTGTCAGAAATCCTCCTCTGTGATTTAGGGGTCCCTCTCTGCCAAACCTGTTGCATAACCTCACGAGTCTTAGGAGTTCCTCTCCTGTAAAATCTGGATTCTTTCAGCTCCTCACAGACTGCACATTTTCTCAAGTTTTTAAAATACAATTTTTACATCCCACATTCCCGTCGTATGAATGGAGGAGTGGAAAATGGCAGGAAATAGCAGAAAGGCGGAGACAAAGTGTGGACTGTGTTGTTTGATTGAAAACAGCTTGCTGATCTTCATTACCATGATGTTTTGAGGATAGATGAAGGCAAGGCTGACTCAAGACTGCAGCTGGGAATTATTTCACTCCTTGGTCTTTGCTGATATTCTCAGAGATGATTTATAAACTCACAGCTGTGTGTATAACTCGCTCACCATTGGATTTGTTCCTTTTTGGATGGACGGAGCCCTCGCATGCTCAGGATATTATTTGTTTAATCGCTAAAAACGATGGATAATTACAAAAAGCAACTTATTTTCTCTATGTAAATAAGTCAAGGTGTTGTTATCAGCACCTTTAAGTTGCTATGAACACGTGAAAGTTAAGTCAGAGCAACACAAAGATCCCAGCCTCTGCAGAAGCCAAACTCTGACACAAGTGTTTTAAAGCCTGCAACACTGACCTGACTCAAGAGTAATAAATCAGGAGTAACATCCAATAACATGGAAAATGTAAGACAGTGTCAAAATCTCAAAAAAGATACAGGAAAAAGTGTGATTCCACATTTCTGACTGCCAAATAAAAGAATATTTTTCATCCTTGAGCATGAGAAACTACAAAAGGGTATCTCAAATACTTAAAATGTCCATACAAATATATTCCTAGCTGGCATCTGAGGGTAATTTAGTGTAATTAAAGTGTAGCGTGCATTATTTATTTTTACACATTGATCCTGGCACTGGGTCGTAACTGCTAGTAATGGTTTCCTCGGGGAATCCTTCAGCATAGGAAAGGAATTTATCACCCTGTGAGTCAGATCTTTTTCCAGTTTTCCAGACTGAAGAAAGGATAACCCCCATGGGGGGTGGAGGCCTTGTTCTAGCTCGTGGGGGTGGGAGTTGGCTGGCTTTACCACAATTACCCCCTTCAGACTTCTTCTGCCTCTTTCCTCAGCTCACCCCAGGAGAGACTCATGACCAAGTTGGGCAGATGACGGTCATGGAAAGAATGGGAGAACACCTCTGCTGCTGCTGCTCAGACAAGTTTGTCATGAAGCTGCAGTGGTACCCCAAACAAGACGAGGCAGAGGAGAAAGGAAGAAGAAGAAGAGGAGGAGGGAGGAGGAGAGAATGACAGACAGATAGACTGGTTATGTGGCAGGGCAGTGTCTGTCTGTGGCTCTGCTGGTAATGCATCTTAGCTCAGCAGAGTTCAGGATCAGGGTTCTGGAGAGCAGTGCTCTGCTGCGGTCCGCTGTGCTCCACAGGCCCTGCTGGAGACAACAACATCACAAGCTCCTGTGGTTGGATTAGTGGGTCACGGTACAATCAGTTTTAGCCGAGACTCTCTATAATCTCCTGAACTTATGGGCTCTGGAGACTACTGTATATCCAACATGCTCTCCCTCCCTCCTTTCTCCCCTGTTTTTTTTTTTTCCTGACCTTTCATTTCATATTCCATTGCATAATACATTTGGACATCCTTTCCTAACTTTCTCTTCAAAGCGCCCTCTCTCCTGTCACTCATGAAAATGGGGCAGAACTCCAGACAAAAGCAGGGTGAAGCAAAAGAAATAATGGGACAGAAGATAATTGCAAAGCTTCGAGCCAACTTGAGTGATTTGCATCAAGGGAGTGTGGAAGCTCATCATGAACTGCTAAATGAGAGGCTCGGTTCGAACTTTGTTTGCCAGCATGTTGCAGCATTGGAACAAACATCTGGCCAACAGCTTTCTCCTTATCCCTCAAACCACTGCCTTGTCTCTGCTCTTCCTTGTGTTTCCTTCTCTCTCTCCATATCACATCCTTACAGTGTTGTATGAATTTAAGCTATGTGTTACCAACTGTATGTGTGCTATACTTTTTTATTAGCCTTTATCTAACACATTTGTATGATCCAATAGATGTACTTTCATCAAACAGAGTGCGAGAGCTGCATAAATCAGGAAGTCCGATTAATATTATCTTTCCTTCTTTTTGCAGTTTTATAACTGCCATAAAAGGCTCCAGTTCTCATGATTTGACAGGCAGTCACTTATATGACTTCTGATCACTGAGTGAAACATAGTGTAGGTAAAGTGTCGCCCTCTAGTGGTGAGAATGAGAAACTAACTCATGACAGACCGCCACATCTTTGATTCTCTCACTGACTCTTAGCACAGATTTCAGCACATTTCCAAACATGTAAACACATGACCAAAAAAAATGGGGAAACTTCAGCAAAGAATAAACAAAATAGATCCTTAAATGTGGTGGTGGCAACTTCTGGTTACTTTTACTTGAGTGTAAATCTTAAAAAAATTGCATGAGCTTGGAAATAAATCATTTTTTTTTACAAGTCCTCAAAGCGTTTCTTTGAGGAAAAACATTAATCTTCTTTTTTTCTTTGAACAACCATGAACCAGAGTTTGGCTTTGACTTGGTGTGCACAGGCCATGGTTTCCGATTCATTAGTGCTCTGGCAGAAAATAATGTGTTTACACTATTTGGTTATACATCTCATCTTTGTCTGTGTTCATCCGATAAACATTCTCCCTCCTCTCCTTTCTTTTTCTCTTCCCTTCTTTTTTACTCCATACTGCTGATGTGTCACCAGCCCCCCATTCTTCTGCAGCTCCCCCTTCTCTCTCACACACACACACACACACACACACACACACACACACACACACACACACACACACACACACACACACACACACACACACACACACACACACACACACACACACACACACACACACACACACACACTGGCTCTAGCGTTTCCAGATGTGTGCAGGGATGATGTCATGGCAGACCGGAGGCATTGGACTCTTATCCTCCTCTTTTTTCTCCAGAAAACATTCATCGCAGACGAGGGAGCACGAGGCGGAAGAGCAAAGCGTTGATAAGTTCCCAGACAACACTGCGAGTGAACAATGCTTAAAGCAAGGCTATCTCCCTCTGATTACATGAGTGGGTAGGTTTTTCTGAGTCACAGCTTGTTTGTCATAAACTCCCACCAAGGTTATCCGCCATCAGAGCTTGCAGCCCCTGGGCAGTTTTGTCCGCATGTGAGCTCTTTAATTTTGGCCCAGATTACAGCCCTGGACTACCAGTGGTACCTGAACATCCTAAAACATGTGTACATCGGCACTCAGCAGCTGTGGCTTTGTGTGAAAGGGGGTCAACTACCAATGACACAGAGAGAATCAGGGGAGGAGGGGCTCGTGACTGTTGTTTCGGTTGCTAGACAACTGCAGTGTAAATAAATTGCAAGAGAAAAAAGAAAAAGTGGCCATGTAAACTCTGGTCCGCAGCATGAGGCCTGTCTGAGAGCTCGTGGGGATCGTGAAAAAGGGGGGATGACTGGTGAGGGATAACATGAGCTGTCCCTAACCTTGTTACACACCACAGCTGGACCGGAATCTGGGCCTCAGACACCAGCTGGAAGGAAGAAAATCACCTACCAGCTTGAAAAAACGTCCTTTTGTGACATCTGTAAAGGGATATGAGAGCTAATACTAGACACTGTTGAGTGCAGAATTAAAGGAGGTCACGCAGAGTAAAGAGCACACTTTCTTCTGTCAAACTGTTAAACTTTAGGCCACTTACATAACACTGTATAAGAGCCACATAACATTTACTGCATAATGTTTTGACATGTCCATCTGTCTTTGCCTGTCTCATTATCAAGAATGTCTTACACACCTCGGGCGGATTTCTTCAGATGTTCATTCAGACTCATGGATGAGCTAATTAGAAGTTGGTAGTCAAATGGCAAAATCACCATGACCTCATAAAAACACAGTTTTGGTCATAACTCAAAAAATTATGCTCTAATTATGACAAATCTTTACACAAATGTCTAATAGGAAAGATGAAAACGTCCCAGTTCTTGCATGGCCAGCATACTCACCGGACATGTCGCCCATTGAGCATGTTTGGGATGCTCTGGATCGGGGTATACGACAGCGTGTACCAGTTCCCTCCAAGATCCAGCAACTTCGCACAGCCATTGAAAAGGAGTGGACCCCCCATAAAACAAAACTGTACATTTCAGAGTGGCCTTTTAATGTGGGCAGTCTAAGGCACACCTGTGCACTAATCATGGTGTCTAATCAGCATCTTGATATGGCACACCTGTGAGGTGGGATGGATTATCTCAGCAAAGGAGAAGTGCTCACTATCACAGATTTAGACAGATTTGTGAACAAGATTTGAGAGAAATGGTGATATTGTGTATGTGGAAAAAGTTTTACATCTTTGAGTTCATCTCATAAAAAATGGGAGCAAAAACAAAAGTGTTTGCGTTTATATTTTTGTTGAGTGTATGAAGCAGGATATGAAGTTAATGAGGGAACTTCAGATCTAACCCCAGCTTTTCAGGCTGCTGACACTGGTTCTACTTCGCCAAGGTAACTAATGCTGTACGGATAACTTGCAGCTCTGCAATAGATTCTGTTTGACAAAATGGATCGCCATTTAATCCATTATGCAGATAGTAAGAGTCTCTTTGGAGGACAAGAGTTTTTGGATGCGTGCCATTTCAAAGCCATTTCACAGTTCTATAAGCCTTTGTATAGTGTTATAATCCCAATTCAGAGACTGATTAAAGTACTAAAGCCTTGTACTAGCTGATCTCATAAGATATGAAAGTAAGCCTACTTAACCTACTTGTCTGTAGTATGTTGTTTTTAGTGTTTGTTCTTTACCTGCTCTCAAGACCGTATGACACCATCAGGATTGCAGCTGAAAGAATAAAGATAAAATTCCTTTAGACACCATAAGAATATATCAAAGCGACACATTTATTTAATTACGTACATAATGTAATTACAGTCAGATCTACTCGCGCTTCATATGTGGCAGCGATATTGATAATCCTATTACCTTATGCATTCACACAGTCTGGAATTTTCTGCCAGCTATCCTTCTGTGCTGCTTTTAGCCTGTAGGCTACGTTTTTAAACGCCTCATATTGATTTGTGATTATAGTTTGTTCTTTCTGTGAGAAATATGCAGCTCTGGACTTGTCTGTTTTGGGTTGACTTCGGACTTGACTACACTAATAAGGATATTATTTCTTCAGACTGCATATGCTCACCTAAAATATCCACGGGAAACCCAAAACGCACAGGAAAATGTTCGAAAGAGTTGATAAAATCTGACGTCTGACCACTTGGCGTGACAGCGGTTGTCAAGCTACGTTAAGCCAGACAACAAAAAGGTATCCTGGCTGTGTTGAACCTTCTTTGTAGTAGAGGCAATTAAACATCTGTTTGCTAGCAACTTCATAATATGAGCTTAAACTGTGACATCAGCATTGTATTTATAACTTGTTTCCACTGCTCAGAAGTGGAAAAAAAAAATCTGTTAATGCAGGTGTAAGTGTGCGTCCCTAAATGTCAAACAGAAAGGTTTCGGAAGAGCTACAGCTGAAAAGCATTAAAACGAAGTGTGAATGGCAGAGAGGAAGCTCCAGAAACACTCCAGACACAAAAAATACCTGCTAAACTGTGACAATTTGCACATAGTCCAAACTGTATACAGTCAGCATGTTGTGTGGAATTGGGGCACGGCAAATAAAGATTTTCCTGCTGGACGTTTTGACTCGTCTGACACAGGTGTAACTAACACCATTAACAATTGCTACGGTCCATTTAAGTGTTCCAGTTCCAGACGTCTGGCATTGTGCTTGATGACTCACTGGTATGATTTACTGGGACACCTAATGGAACACAGGGATCATTAATGTCATTAGTTCCACCTGCACGTCTCCCACCACAAGTCAACCTCAGTGCCATGAGGAAAGTTCACCGAGCTCCGCTGAATCTTGATTCTCTTGAGTTTTCGTGACACCATAACATACTCATCCTCAGCTATCTCAGGAAAATCAAAAGCTGTATTACTTTCACGGTTTACAATTCAATGTAGTATTGGCACATGACTCTCCTCTCAGTCCAATGTGTTTGAAACAGCTCAGTGGATCAGTTTAGCAGCTAATTGCTGACTTTAATCAGATTGCTTCACTTTAGCCGTGAAGCCCACCCACATGCAACGCTGTCTGGGTCTGTCTGTGCGAAACTCTCCTCCTCTTTTCTATTAAAAGATCTCATGAGGACACAAAACTCAAAGCAAATGATCCAACCAGCCGACAGACAATTGCTTTTGATTCCCTGTTGTGATTAAAAATAAGACTGAATCTTGGCTCCATTCCCCCTAAATCCAAATCCCTTCTCAGTTTTTCTCAACTGGGTGGTTTCACTACAAAGGCAGTGTGACGAATCTTCCAGATGAAGCTAATCTGTCCCGATCTGTGTGGCACCTTTGGTTGCTCTGTTATTTGCTATTTCAGCTCATAATCAACCAATGTTTTGCTATTCAATTGACTTAAGATGTAATCTCTCCGTCCTTCAGATACCAGGCTGCTTTTTCGTCCAGAGTTTCAGACATGAAAAACAGGGGACCGTATCACAAGAACTTGAGTTTCCTGAGTTAGTGAATGGTGAATTTGGCCAAAGCCTGTCTTTGAAGTTCAAACCTCACAGAGTCAAGCTGAGAAAATCAGCGCTACACAAGGAATTGCATTAACCAAGAGTTTGAGAACCACTGGGGCACTTTTACCGAGCTTCCTTTGAGCAAACTCAATCACAGCAAGCTCTGCGTAAGTGATAGATTATTGACAGACCATTTGAGGTCCTGCCAAACCTTCTCAAGTAGCCAGATTTGCTCCATTTAAAAACCCTTGCCTGTATTTTTAGAGGACAGAAAAAAACTATTTGTAAAACAAGAAACCAGCCATTTTGATCCAGCAGTTTCCAGACTTGGGCCAATATCAATAGCTCAGCTATAAACTGTTTCCAAAAGGCCGGGACTCTATGGAATATTTTTTTGTACTTGTCTTAAAGACATTCAATCACAAACATTTGTCCTACTCACATTGCACTCCATTTTCAATTACAGTGTTGTTAAGTTTCAACTTGAATCAGAGTCGCTGCATGTATTAATTATAGTGTTACAATGGAAGCATTCATGAGTGTTACATTCCTGTTCTGGAAGTAGTTTTTACTATTAGGTTAACTTTTTGTAACCTCCTCTGAGTATTCATATAATCCAGTGTGCTTTCAGGTCATTCTGAATCTTTTTACAGACCCAGGGACAGACTGTATTATACTTCAGATAAAACTTGTCTGATAATAATGTGCTTCTATTTTTTTCTTCTCAAGTGAAAGAAGCATGTTTGCTTTTATTATTCTTAACACTGAAAACACCAGCAGAGCTCTTCAGCTGGACTAAAACCTAATGGTTGACTTCAGACTATGGTAGTGTTTTTTTTTTTACTTGTAGCACTTAAAGACAATGCAGGTCCTTTCTTTATTTCTGCATATTTCATCTATGATAACCAGAATGCATGCACGGATGCACAAATACATGACCAATGTGACATACATTTCTACTGATGGTTTTGTGCCATTGAATAAATGACTCTTGGAGGGAATGTGCAAAAAAAACATCGTAATGTGCCAGCAAAACAGAAGTAGATTGAAGTATTTTAATATTGCTAGCTGGACCATTTAATGCAAACTTTTCATTATTTTTGAGTATCTCTAGAGACCCACAAAATATTTGAAAAGATCATCCACTCATTTCTTTTCTTCCTTCCCAGCCAATCTCCTGCATTCACTGAACAGAGTAGAAGCAGAAAGAGGTGTACCAGCTATCTTCTTAATGAAGGAGGCATGGAAAGTAGCATTGCAGTTGATTTGGAGCAGGACTGCAACCACTTATTAGAGACATGGTGAATGATTTGTCCAGTATTTCAAGCTGAAACTTGACATGTTCACTTGTTAGAAAGGGTACAATGTGGGACTTTCAAAATGACAGCATTCTGTATTTCAGCCACAGGTCACTTCTACATGGATGTTCATTCAGACCAACCCATGAAAGTGACAGAAAAGGCTACAGTACATTTGTGATACCTGCCTGTTAATGCAACTGCATGCTGTTCAAACTTGTACTTGTGTTGAAAATGACATGGAAATGTAAGTCCAAGCTAGTAAGATTGGCCCGCGTGTTTTATGGAACAGTTTTATGGAACCATGAAGCTAACGCATTCAGACGCCATCAGATTGATAGAAAAGAGTGCACACATCTGAAAGGGGCTCAATAAATACGGATGACAAGAATACTGGATCCAAAATATCCACAAAAATGGCTTTGCAAATGTTCTATATGGAAATAAAGGTCCATCAGACCACAGAATACCCGTTAAACATGACGGTGACAACTTTATACGTTAATAAAAAAAGGTGCTTTTTGGGAAGATATTCTAGATGTTCTTTGCTCCTGTTACATTTTCCAGTTCCTCCTTAAGAATCGAGAGGTGTTCCTGGGTCAGATCAGATATGTAATCCATTCAGCAGATTCTGGCTCTACTCCAGAGTCGCCTCCCACTTGGATTCACTAAAAATGGGATGTGCCCAGGAGGTATCCTAATCAGATGCCCAAACCACCTCAGCTGACTCCTTTTGATATGAACAAGCAGCGACTCTACACAGCCCAACCACCCTACAGAGAAAACTCACTAGAACCAGCAACTATATGTTGAATTCTGGTGAAAAATAGAAAGCACTGTTGTCTCATTTTCTGCCAATAATTTAAAGCTAACCATGTCAACAGGCACTAAATGACGGCCTTGCTGAAGACTGATGAATCCATCATTATTTGAACCAAGTTCCCTCTTTTTATATTCAACCTTTCCAGTTACTCTGTCCTGTAGCCCTATAAGGTACAGTCAATTCCAGCCATTTTCAGTACAAAAAAATCGCTAATATTTTATTTGTAAATAAAAATATGAAATACAGGGAATATTGGACGAGCATCGCGAGGTGCATTTCCTCGAAAACAACCTATTTGTGGATTATATACCGACTTCAAGACTTGTTTTGGACAAAATATTTTACTGGCTTGTTTCATCTGGATGTCCAAGGTTGGATTATGGCCGTTTTTTGTGGAATATTTTCATCTGTGTGTAATAATGAACCCGGAAATGTGAGTCGCGCTGTGTGCGTTGAAGCCGTGTATAGAGAACGGATGGATGGATATTCGTTGTTTGTCGGACAAATGTGTTTTTCTCACCCGCTGTGGTAATCACATCTGAAAGTGGTTTATACCGGCGGATTCATGAGAATCTAAGCTTTCCATCGATGTATAATGTTTCTATCATCGAGTTGGCAGTGTCGTTCTATTTCGAAAAATGTTTATGCAGATATCAAAACGGTGAACCGTAACGGGTTAAAAGAGTTTTAAAATGTTTTCGTGTCTTATGTGTACTAAATCATATGCTCTCATGTATAGGTGCACGCTTTTTATATTTCAGTTGCCACAAAGCCTCCAGATAATGGCACAGAACTTGTAAAAAGGAAAGACAGCAGGGAAGCAGACACAAGGATTCTGCTGGCTTATGAGGTGGAGAAAAGGTTTGTTGCAACACACTGATGAAATATTTCTTAAGGCTGAGGCTGGAAAGAAAAGCAGTCATGTTTCCTGCACTGTTAATATCACAACACTGGTAAATCTTGACTAGATTTGACATTTCTGACACAGAAGACAGCTCAGCCAGAGACAGTGCACCGGATAATTCTGGAAGAAACAAAAACATGAATCACTTTTTCTAGGTCAGTAAAGAAGGGGAAGCATGTAATCCTGGAGATGCTTCCCAGGGTGGAAAAATATGCTTGTTTTGGATTTTGCTTTTATGTGACTGTCTAAGAAAAAATGTGGATCCAGTTTGCAGTAAGATTGAGGAGGCTTTTGTTTGTTTTGACGCCCAAAATAAAGCACTGGCGGTGTTTAGCTGTCATAATATCGAAATTTATTGCATGTAAAGTTGTGTGTCATCTGCATACGCATTGAGGCTGACACCATCTTTGCTGATATTATTCATGAGGTGAACAAGGAGAGTGAAGATTCAGATGAATCTCCTGCAGCAACAGACAAATCACCAACCAGCAAGAAGCAATATTTAAATCTGTTTCTCTTTATCCAGTTAAAACTTCAAAACATAAAACAGTTTTTAATTGGCTGCTTGTAAAAAAAAAAAAAAATTAAGATGTTATAGTAGAAAAGGTCCGGGTGCAGCAAATAATATAAATGATGGTGCAAAATGTTCAATGTTGATGTCACAGTAAGCAGTTACTGATGATTAAATACGCCCATCCTTTGCCTGAAATGGCAGATCATGGCCTACCGGAACTGAAATTTTATGAAATTTTTTGTCTAAATAAGCAAATACAAGACAATACAGAGATTTTTCTGGTTGGATTTCTCTTTTTTTATCATTCCATAAGTATTGTCAGCGGCCAGAAAAATATTCATTTTTTGCCATGTTTTTGGAGTTAAAGGTCTGATAAAACATATCAATTAACAAATTGCTCTAGGAGAAACAAAACTATACCACCAACTTATTGTCAATTGAACATTAAATTGTTGCTTGGTATTTAACCAGGCATATTCACTTTGTATGTGCCATGTGACTGAGGGAGGAAACTTCATAGCCACTCTACCAGTCCGCTGGGCTGCAGGGCTGGACTGGGTGCTGCTCCAATCGGGATTTTGGCTGCAATGGGCAGTAGGTGATAGGAGCTGAAGCCAATCAGGAGTCCATGGGAAACACCCAATTTGCACATTAAACCTTATAAAGTCAGATGAGATACCAGCAATATGCATTTGCTGTGACTTTAACACCTCAGAAATGTTACACTGGGTCATGCTAACCCGCTATAACAGCTGTGGTTCAGGTAAATAGCAGTTAATTGCTAATAAATTGACCTTAGCAATACCAGTTACACATCAATTTGTATCTTAGGTCATTACTGAACATTAGCCACCGTAAGTTATTGATTTTGCCACACCAGATAAAGCATGCTAATCCATCTGGTTTGCTTTCATCAGTTTCCAGAAGCAGTATTGTGCTGTTTTCAGCAAAAAAAAAAAAAAAAAAAAAAAAAGCTCTGATTAAGACATACGAAGTTTGCAACTAGTTGATAAACATAATGGGGCTGTTGGCAGCTAAGCTAAAAAGCAAGATATTTCACTTGTAGGTGGAAAAAAAAAATAGAGGTAAAACCTGGCTTAGATGAGCATAAAAAGGAGTCAGAGTGAATGCTAATGTTGCTATGAATCTGCCGGGTGTTTGCTATAACAACTTAACCAGGAGACAATATGTAAATGTTGTGTTTTCTGCTTATTTTGCAACTCCCAAAGGCCCCCCAAAAATCAATAATGCTTTGAATTAAGAATCCCAAGGAACTGTTCCTGGGATATTAACCTGTTGCTGAATTAAAACAGTTTCATAACTCAGTTTCAGTTGCTTGTGAGGTGGTGTGTTGGAACAGAAAACGCTTTTTAAAAAATGCTCGACGGCGTTCTGCAGGAGAAAGATGTGGAAGATCGAAAGCTGGTGTTAGATATAGGGGATAATGTTCACTCATATTTTAAATCATATTTTCAGCTTCTTCTGTCTTCGGCTCTCACAAGACAGATCTCTAAAAAAAAGAAGAAATCCTTCATTTAAATGCATGCAGTCATTCGATTTCAGACAGATTTTCATTAAAGGGGCCCGGGGAATCCATTCTGTGATTGGTAATCAGTCCAGAAGTGAGACAAGTCCACAGTAAGAGTCGTCTCATGAATTAGCCAGAGAAGAAATGAGATCTGGTGTCCTACACGTGCCCTGGGACTTCAGTGGTGACAGAGCCTCTTAATTAAAGCACATTTTTGGGTCATCCAGGGTGGAGGCCATCTCTCAGTAGTAGAGCGACTCCCTCAGAAGCTGGAACGGTTTAGTGCATGTATGATTCATAGCAGCAAGCATGAGTCATCTTTAAAAAGCACCTATTTGGTCTCAGTGACTTCTTTGGTATTTTGTTTCATCAACATGATTTCCCATCGGGCTCGGAATATAGGACACTGTCCACCCATGTGCCTTGTTAACTTCATTCTGGAGGAGAAACCGAATAGAAGAAAAATAACATCAGCAGTGAGTCAGTTTACTGTTGAAAATGGGACGTAGGTGCCAGTTAGGTGTAACTGACCCACAATAATCTGAAAATCTGAGGAGGATAAAGCAATCCAGCTAAGCTTGTAACACAAGAAAGAAGAGTTTTGCGGATAAGTCTAATCTCTGGTCTTTGTGTGTCCATGTGTTCAGCTTTGGAGAGCTGGGGAGGATCTATGGGTTCATTACTGGCTCCATATGAGTGGTTTTACCATCTCTGGTTGTGAGACGAGTTCTCTGTGGTACGGCTGCTTGGAGTCAGAGGTGGTCGAATGGTCTGGATGTTTGCCACAGCTGCAGTCATGCTGGGTAGAAAAAGACCTTATGAAATTGTCCAAAGATTACAAAGAGCGGCTGCAGCAACAGACGTCCCTTTGTCCTGCGGTGAAGGCATTCCTTACACTCATGCGCTGTGGTATTCACCACTGTGAATACTCGCTAACGTTTGTTTCCAAATGTCATTTTCCACAGCGGTGAATGTACGTGTACACGTGTGATTTATCGTGGGATTCTATAAAGAGGATGATGACACTGGGAGAGGTCCACATGTACCGTCCCTCCGGTAAAACCGTCACCCTGCAATCCAGCCGTGTGGCTCGAAGCCACTGTTGAAACCAAATTACAACTCAAGGTGCAGAGGTCAGCGGAGGAATTTCATTGTTGGCCGGTTGTATGTGTGTTTTTTTACTGGATGTGGGGGTTTCTTTAAAGGTGGCAACAACTAGCTTGCTGTTGACTTCTTTCTCACAGGAACTCTGTGGCACACATTTCCAAAAACCACACAAAGGGAGGGCTGAAACATGCATGAGCAAGGGTTGGAAATATTGAGATCGGAGGTTACTAATCCCAGAAAATAAACTTCTCTAAAAACTTGTCAAAACAAGAAAAATCACAGCACGTGAGCAGTTCTTTGGAGCAGTGCATCAAAGCCTTGGTCTCTTTCTGTTTTCCTTTTATTTCCAGAGAACAAGCGTCTGTTGATCGCCTGAATTCAGAGAAATACTTTAAATTTCAAATGCAGCAGTGCTGAGTTTGCCCCTCTGGTAGGGAAGCTTTTCCTACCACAAGTTTTCCCCACTTAGTGGCAGCATATTTTTCCACTATTGCGCCAAAGAATAAATGGGATCCATCACAATTTTGCTGATGCCTGGAGAGAAAGAAGGGGAAAAAAGAAAAAAGGGAAGAAGAGTTAGAAGGCGCACAGAGAGTAAAGGAAATTTTCTGGTATAGATTGTGAGGTGTTTTATGGACTCTGACCCACGGTTGTATGCCTTTGTCTCTAATTAGCAGCAGGTAATTAAAGAGCAGAGATGAGTGGGTAGCGGCAGCCAGACTTGCTTTGGAGAAAGTGAAAAGTATCTGCTGACACACCCCCAGGCCCAGTGTAAACATATAGCACACATTGGTGGTGCCCTCAACCCCCCTGCTGCCACAGCTCCATAAGTTATGACTGCTGAAATTGCTGCACGCTGGGAATCAGCTCAAGAGCACATTGAAAGCCACCTATAGCTAAAGCATACTCCCTGGAACCAGATTTGTTATCCTTTATGCTTTTTAAATACAGATGTGTTGATGATATTGAGAACTGTTGCCAGATGGCAGCGTATCAAGGTCACAGCGTCGTTGCGAGGAGATTGTACAGTGCTGACTTGACAGTTGGGACCATAGTGTGCAAAACATTAGAGGAATATAGAAAACTGAAGCCACAGTCCAAGTATTATCTCAGCTCAGCTCGGGGCTCGGTCTGCTCACAGAATAGCTATTCCAGATGGAGCAACCAGCTTCTCTCTGACCTCCTTTCTGCACATTTTTCTGTTTTGTTGGTTTATAGAGACTTACTTTTGTTACACTGGCAAAATAATCTGCACTTGAATTCGAACAAATGCCAGTGTGGATGTCATTTTTGTTTCTAAATTTAAAGCGTACGCTATTATTAATAACTCGACTGTCTGTGACTACGATGTGAAGCCTAACATCTGTCCAGGTGGTCCAAGATGGCCAAGAGACTGTGTCTTTTGTTGACTTGGGTGCTTTGCATCTTCCTTTCCCACAGTTCTCATACTTTTGGGAAGGATTCGACATACTTTGGTTTTGAGAAATTTGCCAGAGTTGAAGATCTTCCAGTGAAGAAGACAAACTAGCAGCAGCAGCTGAGTGCTGTTCAGACTGTTTACTCATTTCAGGCTTGCTTTGACGTTGTAATTACGAAGACGGTGAAAAATAACCTTCCTCATTCTGTACACCTGTACTGTATCTACACTGTAACTTCATTATAGGGACTAGAGAAAAGGTCCACGAGGCCCTCAGGGTCTTCTGGCTGACACACCTTAGAGAGGACATAAATAGCATGCAGTCAAATAAATCATCACCGATAATTGTTTGATCATATGTAGCGAAGCCTCCATCCAGGAAGCTGAAGTGGTGTAAAAAGGATTTGCACTTCAAAATAGCTTTAACAAAACCTCAGTGGAACTACAAGACACTAAATTTTAAATTTAGTCCATCACTTACAAAAAAACAAGTTGCATAGGTACCGTAACACACAAACAGTCGGGCCATGAGGTGACGGCCGTGATGTGTTTCTCAGACAGACTCCGGCCCCCACCGGCTCTTAATGACGAGGGCAGACTGGGCTGATCTCCAGAGGTGTGCTTTCCCCATCAGGCGGCCTGCTCTCCCTCCAGGCCAGACGGGAACATACCAGTAATGGAACAGACTGAAACCAGCAGGTAAAACACACCGTTAAGAGCGGCCAAAAATCTTCTACAACCTTTAAACAGGCTGTTGAATTCATGCAGCGGGTTTACTGATCCACTGGAAAAGGTGAGAGCTGAAACAGTAGCATGTAGTGTTTGCTTGAGGTGAGAATGTCTTTAAAGAATCTGGGTTACTTTATTATTTGTGCATGACTGATTATCAATGGAGTCATAGCTGGTTCAGACTGAATCTTTGCTTATGATTTCTCTCTGTATTTTTTGTCGGTTAGGGGTTGTTTGTTGTGAAAATGGAATTAAGACCATTTGAAGAACTGTCTGAATATGCTGCTGGTCCAGCCAAGATCTTACCACATTAGGCCTGAGAGGATCTTGAATCTTTCAAGTCCTCATGCCTGAATCCAAGCAATGAGGCGAGTGCTTTTTGGATTTTGGGGAGATCGATTTGAAGTCATTAAATATGTATTCTGACTGGAGTCCAAGCTGTGTGGCACGGGTTCACATCTCTGGCTGCAAAAACCTAAATGTTGTTTCTGCTCCTCCTCAATCTCTGATGAACTCAAGTAAACCTTCATTCCAGAGCCTGCCTGAGAGGGCTGCACCAGGAGGGTTATGTAGTTTTTTTTCAGATGTGAAATAATGCAGTGTAAAACAAAACAGCACAGGAGGAAAATGAAATTAGGCAAAATATTCTTACAGAATGTGCTGAAAAAATATGACTGAAAATCCAAAGTCAGTACGACTCTGTGAGCGACTTAAAGGTGAACTAAGGGATTCTAATCCAATAAGCTTTTTGTTAAATTCTGCAAATCTCGACCTCCACTAGGTGTCTGTTCTGTGTGTGTGCTGAAAATAAAAAATCATTAACAGCCCTGGTTCTGTCAGTGTGAACCACAGGGGCCGGAACGATCCACAAAACACTATTCCAGCATATCCTGTGCAAGATTTCTTGAGCACATTCATTCTCTTGCACAGGGCAAGGGGGAATTGAAAGGTGAGAGGAGATGGGAGGAAATGAGAGTGAAAGGAATGATAACTCTGGCACCAGCTAACTATTTGCATAAGCTAACTAGCTAAATATCAACCTTTTTTTTTTTTTCCAGAATCGCAGAATCTACCTTGAAGTGGTTCAAGTCTTATTTAAGCAGGTGCCAGCTGATTGTGGTCATAGGTGACAACCCCTCAGATAAAACAGACCTGACATGCGGCATCCATCAGGGCTCTTTCATAGGCCCAGTTCCTTTTAGTCTGTATCACAACATAACTACAGTAGATATCACTGTACGTGCAAAAGATTAAGTTCTCTCAACAGGAATTACTGGCTTAAATCAGTGAATTAACTTCATACTACTGAATCAGGACAAAAAAAGGATTGATGGTATGAGAACAACAACCAAGAGAGAAATACTGTCCAAAACTTGCATGTCATCTCTGGTCCAAACCTTGCATTTTCTGCACTTTGTGCCCTTTTGGGCTAATACATTACAGTGCAAATCACATCCAATTTATCTATGTGGCACAATTTAAAACAACACGAAACATATGATAAATCTGACACATGCTAGCAATCTAGATATGCTTAAAAATATAAAAAAAGCTAAATGTCAAAAATATTATATCGCAATCACAAACTCCACCTTTGAGCTACATTCATCCATCCATTCATCTATCCATTATCTACACCTCCTAATCCTCACTAGGGTCACGGGATGCTGGAGTCTATCCCAGCTGACTTAAGGGCAAAGATGGGGAACACTTTGGACAGGTTGCCAGTCTATCACAGGGCTACATATATAAACAATCACACTCGCATTCACACCTATGGACAATTTAGAATTATCTATTAACCTCAGCATGTTTTTGGACTGTGGGAGGAAGCTGGAGTACCTGGAGAAAAGACACGCATGTACATGGACAAACAAGGCGAAAATGCTCACCAAAAGCCACTGCGCAGCCCAAGCAAAATTCAGTTCAATTTTATCTCTATAACACCAATTCCCAACATATATCATCTCACAGTAAGTTAAGACTTTACGAATTTTAAAGAAAGAACAGAAAACCCAGCAATCCAAAGTTGCCTTTGGATTCCCGAAATGCTAACGTCACCATGCTAACATGCCCACCAGGACAGTGTGAACATGCTGATGCACAGTAGGTAGAATATTTTTCAGCTTCTGTTAAGAAATAAAAGTTTAGGTGATCATCAAATGTATAAGAATTCCTCCTCACAGAATGTATGCACGAAATGTCATGGCAGTTCATACAAGTATTGGTGACAAAATGCACTGAAAATGCACTGAAATGTCAAACTATTGGTGGCTTTACAGGAAAAGCTCAGGGGATCATGTGAGTCTGTGGGATTCAATTTCTGAGCCCTGTGGATGTATGTACCAAGCTTCATACAATTGTTTTTATATTATTTCAGTCTGGATTAATGTAGTGGACCAACCCACTGACAGACTGAGCTTCCCTCCAGCCACGCCACCAGCATGGCTAAAAAGCTCCTAAAGCGCGGCACTGCTGTACTGAATGTGCAAAGAGATGTGTTGTCATCTATAAATGATTAATGTGCACCCGGAGACACAGAAGCACCTGCCTCGAGTAACAGCAAACCATTTCACTTATAATAATGAACATTTTGAACATGTCTCTGCGGGTCCAACAACACAAAAAAGACCTCCTATAAAGGGGCGAACGCTCCATCTGCGACTGAATGATTTTCACTCATAAGTCTGTAGAGGCTGTGATCTGACTTATTTGGGATAAAGACAGATGGAAGATTAGCAGGTTAAAATCAATCCTTAAAGTAAAGTTGAAGGCAGTGGCCTATTTTAGAGAAACCACTGAAACCTTGGCTTTGTTTTCTGATGTGCTGGTGCCTCTTATTTAGAGCTTAATGGCATTGATCGGGTATATCTGAGTGAATGTTTTGCTGGTCACTACAAACAAGCCTGCTTGTTAAAGTAAAGTCTTGTGTTTTGCATCACTGTTCATCACTGTTTTGGTGTATTTTTTAGCATTTGGGGATGCTGTCCATAACTCCAAACGTCTTCATACAGTTTAATTACGGCAAACTGCGTTCAGAAAGTGCAAACATCGCTTGAATTCCTACTTTGCAGGGGCCACAGATGGAAATTTGCCATCTAGGCCAACAAATAATGTAAATTGATGAGCAGGCTGCCTCCGCCAAATAAACCAATTAAGAAAGCAAAGTGAAAGTAGCTCTGAATCATCCTGGAAACAGAAAGTCTGTCTTGCCCCACAGGACTCACCGAAGCAATTAATTTTCTTTAGTCATTTCGAGCGGCTACAGTCGGGTTCCAGGGAGCAGAGGCCAATGAGGCTGTTTGAGAGTGTGTCAGAGGAGGTGAGCGTTGCATCTGTTACACAGCATGCGCCTGCATATTTCTGCGGGGCAACTGGGACTGATCAGCTGCAGCTTAGCGGGCCAGAATCAATTGGTAAACTGTTTGTGGGCCAGATCAATACATGCGACGACCGCCTGCGTGCGACTGCCAAATGTAATCTAGCAACTGCAGAGTTAGCGAGAGGACTTTCACAAAGTCTAAGAGACGTTAAACACTAAAAGAGAGATTTTAGTGAATGTCAACACGATCCAAACAGAGGTAGGAGTGTTTCTGAAGTGCAGTTTGCATAATTTAACAATCACCTCTGGTTGTTTTTTCATGCTAGTTCTTGGAAAAACTTGCTTTATTGTTTAGCACCGCCACTGAAAAATAAAGTCATAAAAAGAAGGGGGGGGGGGGGCACTCTCGGATCCTTCTTTGTGTTCAAGTCGAGTTGCCAAAGTTGGAGGTTTAGATGGAGCATGACTGAACCCTGCTGGCCAAGAGGAGGAACAAATCCAAAGTTTGCCACCTGCTTCTGCCACACACCCAGGTTTACTGTCAAAAAAGTGGCTTTAAGGATTACAAAACCTTCTGTCACCATATTAAATTTAATTAAACTTGATTTATATAGCACCAATTCACAACACAAGTCATCTCAGGGCACTTTATATGCTAAGGTGAAGACTTTAAAATATTATATTATAGAGAGAAACACAACAAATCTAAAGAGTCCCTTTGAGCAGCTCTTAAGTGATGATCAGAGATGGAATGACCCTAATAAAGGAGCTTTTCATTCCCATTATCATCTTTTTTAGAACAGTTTCTGCTCAATCAGCTCTGACTTGCCTGAATTTTTTCTATCTCTCAAACAATATATATTTGTGACATTTTAGCTTGATATATCAAATTATTTACAAGATTTTGTTTTTAATTACCAATCTAGCCGCTTTCAATATGTTTTTTTCAGACTGAAACTTGAGGTTTTAGCTGAATGACAATATTTCAAGAACTACTAAAGTAGCCTCTGATGCTGTCAAAATAATCTCTGGGTATGGGTGAATTAAAATAAATTAAAAACAAACATTTTAAGCTTTTATCCTTATTAGTTCCAAAGATATTTCCATCCAAATATAGTCTCAAATTTGAACGTGTGAAAAAATGTGCTAAAAGTGGGTTAATGGGTTTATCATGGTGAGACTAGTAAAGTTTCATTATTGTAAATGTCAAGAGTCGGCCTGTAATCTTATAAATACTGCATGGCTTTATGTCAATAATAAAGTGAACATTTGTTTTCTCACCAAGTGTACACTGCCAAGTTTGGACAGATTTTCGCATTCAGTGGTTTTCATTTCATTATTTTAACATTGTAGATTAATACTGAAGACACCAAAACTATAAAAGAATACATATGAAATTATGTTGTAAACAAAAAAGTGTGAATCTTCAGTATAAATCTACAATGAAGAAAATAATGCAAATAAATAAAAGGCATTGAATGAGAAGGTGTGTCCAAACCTTTGACTGGTAGTATATATGGATAAAATCAAAGCACAACTAATTAGTCAATTACTTAACTGATCAACAGAAAACTCAAATAAAAATAGGAAATATCTTCATGATGCAGTTTCACAGTCATTGATGATATTTGCTGCATTTTTGTATTTAATGTCACCTTATACTGGTAACATTTGACTTCTCAACAGTTGGGCGCTGGGTTCTCAGAAGTTATTTTAATAATTTACCTAAATATGTAAATTTTTGCATATTCAAGCCAGCCCATGGGACGACTTTGTAAAGTGTAAAGATTACAGATAAGACACTAACTGCAAAGTGTAAATTTGTAAAACTGTAAATTTTAAGTAATTTCTAGACCTTGACAAGTGCCTTTGCACATAAAGTAAAATACTATATTGCTCATTGGTCTTTCGTCGTTTTGTGACTCACTTCTGTAATATTTTGTCTTTTTTTTTGTTTTGTCCGATCTTTTGTCATTTGTCTCGTTTTTGTCGTTTTCTCATTTTTGTTGTTTTGTGTTTGCTTTTTGTCTCACTTGTTTTTTGTCTTACTTTTGCCATTTTGTGTTTTGCTTCATTCATTGTTTTATTGTTTCATTTGTCCAATTTTTTGTCACTGTGTGTCTTGTTTTTGTTAGTTTTTTTTCAAATCTTTTTTTGTCTGACTTTTGTTGTTTTGGTCATAAAATACTATATCATTCAGTTCCAGACACCTGTGACTAAATGTTTTGTAACTTTGTAGACACTCTGATCTGGAAGTTGTAATGCACAAATGACAAACTGAAGCAGAATGTTTTTAAAATTGAACTTATTTTTCTTAAGAAATTTCAGGTTGTTTGTGACGTTTTGTAAAAGATAGTTCATTAAATGCAAACATTTTCAGAATGTAATTTTTTGCACTCAAAGGAAAAATTTGGAGTTGCTGTTATTTGCAGGGCATTATGCTGTGATTTTACTGGTGCGGCTCACTGATGATCAAATTGGGCTGAATGTGGCCCCTGAACTAAAATGAGCTTAACACCCCTGGGTTAAATGGTTAAGTATATTTGTTTGAAAATAATAACTGTAGTTGCAAAAGAAAGTGTGTCACATGTGGGCAGTTTGGTGATGAGATTAATCTCCATTTAATTAAATCGTAAAGCTTGATCACCACACTCCCCTCTATAAGCATCTGTGTTCTCATTGACACAAAATTGATGTGACATTGTGTCTCTCGATTGTCTTAAATCCCCAGAGAAAGCAAACAAACACACATCATCATCTACTTTCCAGGCATATTTAATTGGCACAGTAAACACAATACAAAGTATTCAGTGCTCCAAAACACAAGCATGGGCTACCAAATGGAACACAAACGAAAAAGTGCAAAACACACCATTTGGTAGACCTTACAAAGGAAAAGAAGTCTTACTTTGCAAAGCAGATAAAGTAATGGTAAGACTCTCAATAGTTAAAATAGATGTTTTCCTTTTTAAACTTTATTTATATATTCATATATATTCTCTCTAATTCCGACACACCGTTTCATTTCCACTGTACAGGCAGGTCATTCTGGGGCATCGACTAAACGGTTTGTGGTTTTCTCATTTCAGAGCACTGGCAGGCAGATGGCTACCGTAAAGCTGCTGCTGCTTGTTGAAGCGGTGATCTCTGCCTCATCGGATCTATCTTGTCATTCATCACTCGGAAACAATTTAACAAACAAAAGCGGCTTGTTCGACATCTTGGCAATGTGAAGCGATGAGAGGGGGGAAAGCGTTACTTTCAAACTTCAGCAGGGATTCGATCATTCCTTCCATCAAGAGTCCAAATGATCATGACGCACATCGTCCCGCCATGTGGGAAGCGTTCGTAAAATTCTGCGTTAGATGAATATTCAACAATGGCTTCATCCAAAAACACACAACAGTGTAAATGTTACTCATGTTTGCAGTTACGGGATTTTAGTCCCGTTCAGGTAGAATAAGCAACAACAGAATTTTCCAGCTTAAAAAAAAAAAGAATCTTCACTCAACATCATGAAATATAAAACAAAAACGTTAAAATCATTATGTGCCGTTGAGCAGGGGGGAAATCAGTGGACATAATTTCTCTAGTCTGACAGTTTCTTGATTATGAAAACTTCAAAATTTGCCCCCCCTCCGGGATAATCACATCTTAATCCTCCCACTTTACCACAGCTAACACCAGCATCGTTCTCTCTCTCTCAGCGAGAACAGAAACCCGGTTAAGGCCCAGAACAGGTGATGGTCTGCATGTCGTCACATTTCAACTCACAGGAAATATGCGGATCACAGTATATTTTCATATACAGTAGACAGTAGGTGGACCTTTTTTTTTTAAAATAAAAACATCAGGTGTAAATCATATCCTCATATTTTTGGGTTGCTTGGACCAAGTGGAGACATTTCCACAAGGAATAACTGTAAACTAACAACAACTTGCGTTAGACACTCTGATCAAAACATACCAAACTAACATGTTTTTTCTTCTCACATACATACTGTACTTAGAGTAAAACAAATGCACAAGACATCCACGACCTATTTATGTGTAAGATCGCTCAGAAAAACAACATTTCGGGTCCCTATCGTCCTTACACTGTTCTGTGATTATGTTGGGAACACTGGGAGGAGGAGATCACACTTGCTGTTAAAAACGGGGAAACATGCTTTCTGAACCAACAACAGAAAAGAGATTTAAATTAATAAAGAAAATAAAAGAACCACAGGCACCGAACCCAAACAGTAGCATTCAGGTTAATTTAAACAGTATGACCAGGCAATGAGGGTTAACTGAACAGGAAGGCCTGGAGGCAGGAGGCGTAAGCTGACTTAACGCCTCCACCGCCTCCTCCGAGCCGCCAGCAGAGGGGCGAGGAGGAAGACAGGGCAAGCATGCAGCACACCACAACGCTGAGAGACCCCCGCCCCGAGCTGTTGCAAAAAAAAAAAAAAAAAAAAAAAAAAAAAACAAGAAGGAAGGGGCTCAGAGCAGCCAAGGGATAGCCTGTGCCGCCTGAGGAGGGAAGGGCCGAGGAGGTGAGGAGGGGGTGTGGTCAGAGAGAGGAACAAGACACCAGTGACATGACAGGAAAAATTTGTTGCATGAGTGATAGCGGGTGATTCAAACTCCTCCATCATCCATCGCTTTCTCCCCCTCCAGCCGCTCCTGGATGTGGATGTGGATGTGGGAGTGGTCATGGCGGTGAGAAAAGTGGACTTTATTAAAACACAGAAGACTCATTGAGATCAAACAAAGCAGAAGCAGAACACACACATGATTAGCACCTTCGCTTCCCCTGTTTCCAGTTGGCTGAAACCTGCAAATACGGAGCTGATTTTAGTGAGAGAAGGGTGAAAATGAGCTTCTCACGGCCTCAAAAGTGGATGAGTCATCTCTCGAGTCGATGAGTGAGCGGGTGAATTTCATGATCCTCACGTGGCTTCATCCAGCGGGTGCCGAGTCCGAGGGCTCCAGCTGGTCTCCGTCCTGTCTCTGACCACACCCTCTGCCACATGTGTGTGTGTTTGTGTCAAAGGTAAAGGAAAAGAGAGAGCCAAGGAGGGTGGGTGGGGGGGCGGGGACGCTGAGGAAGCCGACAGCCTCGTTCATGACCGCGCGTGGTACAAGCGGAGTTAGTTACATTAAGAAGCGAAGCGTTGCTGAAAAACAACATGAAGCAAATCGAATACTGCGACTGCTGAATGGGTGTTAAGAATGGAAAAAGTTATGAGCGCTAGAATTTAGATGGATTTCTCTTGTCGTCGCTTCGCATCGCAGAGTTCTGCGGATGAAGCGCAACGCTGCCGATAAGCTGTTTGTATTTTTTTTTTGTGTTTGGAAAATTCAGCTGCGTTCTAATCGGCCGTCTTTTTCTCTCTCTCTCACTTTTAGATTCAGGTCATCTTTCACTTTTCTCTGATTCTGTGAGCGTGTGAGGAACATGGTGGTTTCTCCGAGGCTGCTTGCCCTGCCATTCCTCAGCCAGCCTCACACTTTTAGGAATCTGCAATTCAAAAAAGGGAAATACAAACAAACAAAAAAAAAATGACAAAAAGAAAAATTAGCTTTAAAAGGAAAATCGAGGACAAGATAGCAACCCAAATATTCAGAGAGGAGGTCACTGCCTGCATGAAACTACTTTAAACTGACAACACTGTGGTGTCGGGATGAATGTAATCTGCACATCAAGTGTGATTGAAAGATGTTTGACAAAGAATCCTCACTTTAGTTTTCATCTAAATGCAGCCTGTGTACTTTGTCACAACATGCTGAAATCCTGTCATGACAAAACACCCACAAACGCTGCAGCATGCACCTCATGTGAAATGCTTTTCAGTAAAAATTACAGGAGGCGTAAACCGAAACCCTGCAGATAAGAACCCCATGCTGGCCGCTAACACACCATCAAAGCTGATTACAACTATGGAAGTTAATGATTTATGAAAGAGATGATTTCAGAGACGACGCCAAATCGTGAAAGGTAGCACAGAGGAGGTGAGACGACACACAGGCCAAACACACCATGCGTTTACCGTGAACATTCACACAGGTGCTGCTCAGATACCCATGCAAGAAACCACAAAGCTTTAAAGCCATGACCAGCTCCATATCTCAGCCCGGCCTCACCATATACGGCTTAGTACTGCTAATTCTCAGTCCCTCATGTCTTTACCAGTGGCCTGGAAAAAAAGGACCACAACAGCCCAACACTATCATTATCAAAAGTAAATTAAAAAGGATAAAACATCATTTCAACGGGGGGCTAATACTGTCACTAATGTGATTAAGAATTTTAGAAAATTCACCCTTAGGGTCTCGACACACGGGAAGCGACAACAGTCGCGCTCCATTCATTTTCTATGGGTGCTGTGCGACGAGACGAACATCACTTTCCCCCCTTCCAACAACGCGACGGCGACATTCGTGCATGTGAAATTTCACGCGCATTCACGTAGACGTGCACCCGCTGGCTTGCGACGCGATACAAGAAAGTTGAAAAATGTTCAACTTTTGTCGCTGTCGCCTGGAGCTTCAACCAATCAGCGAGGGTTTCACTCACTGACCAAAGAGCTTACAGCATGTTACACAGTACAGTCCGCTCCTGTACATTAATGGTCCGCTCCGGTTTTCAACCATTGTTTTCAGCCCTTTTCAACATCCATCCATCCATCCTCTATACACCGCTTTATCCTCATTAGGGTCGCGGGGGGTGCTGGAGCCTATCCCAGCTGACTCGGGCGAAGGCAGGGGACACCCAGGACAGGTCGCCAGTCTGTCACAGGGCTACATACACAGACGAACAATCACACTCGCATTCACACCTACGGACAATTTAGAGTACTCAATGAACCTCAGCATGTTTTTGGACTGTGGGAGGAAGCCGGAGTGCCCGGAGAAAACCCACGCATGCTCAGGGAGAACATGCAAACTCCATGCAGAAAGATCCCAGGCCCAGACCGGGATTCGAACCAGGGATCTTCTTGCTGCAAGGCGAAAGTGCTAACCACTACGCCACTGAGCAGCCCCCCTTTTCAACATGGAGGAGTAAATTATTTTAGCCGTGATTGATTTCCTGATTCTTTATGATCCTTCCCTTAATGACTATCGTGATATAAACAAAAGAGCTGCTGCATGGGAGGTGGTTGGCGCCAGGGTAAACTTCTATAAGCCAATGTCAATAGTAAAATTTTGGCTAAATCAAGCAATATCTTCCGGCTCATCATCTTTATGCTTTTCTGTCATGAAACTCTTTGAAAATGTAAAATATCCCTCCGATTTCACAGCCAATCAGAAGTGAGGGAGACAAGCGATCTGTGCCTTTGCACAGTGTCGCCATCGCCTGCCGTCGCGCACCGTGTGTTGAATTTATCTCCTGTTGCGATTACTTTCGCATTCCCCCCTCAACTTTTGCTTCCCGTGTGTCGAGCCCCTTACAGGGGAGAATAGTAACTCGTTGTAACAGCACTATAATCAATGTACAGCATGCAACACTTGAGGGGCAGGGCCACAATCTGTCAGTTTAGCCTACAAAAATATCTCTTGATATGTATCCATATTTTACAGCAGGTTTAAATTACATGATTGCACATCGAGCATGCTTTCCGTTTAGGTACAAGTGACCGAAACACAACAAGTTGCGCACTGATTTTACTTTCACTTGATGCTCTTTGTCACTTCGGATGGGGCATACATTCACTGGATTTATCACCTCACCGATTCAAATATTTAACCAAAGATGTGGATAAAACTCTTGATTAAATTTTTTTTGAGTGAAATATTGTAATCTGCTATTTTAAAACCTTAACTAAAAAATAATTTAAAAGAAACTCAGGTACAGGTGATCATTGTCAGTAGCTGATGTGTCCCATGATGCTGAGCTTTGACTGACGGTGTGATGTATACTTTTGTATGACCACTAGGTGACACTGCAGTGAACATGAGGTGAGCAATTACAGCTTCTTTCATCGACAGGCTCAGCTCACATTCAGTGGAATTTCTTATCACCAAACACTGTTCAAAGCTCGAGAGTAGTCCTAATCTGCCAACAACTGTTCCAACTGTCATGAGGCACAATGGACAAATCCGATTGGTCCTTCCTTCTGGAGAGACAGGAAATGTGTGTGTCTGAGCTAACTTGCGGCGCTCGTTTAGCACGTGAATGGAAACTTGCTGACTCACAGTAGCATGAAACTGTCAGAGCACAAACTTGCTGAGTTAAATGTATGTCATAGCACCTTTGGCATTTGCTTCCAAAAAGACCTCAACGTAGGATGTGGGGACGTAGCCCTCCTCATCCTCGTTCCTTCGCACTCGTGTCCAGCCGTCTCCTTTGTCTTCCTCTATGACGTACAACAGCTCGCCCTCGGCCACGGAGATAGTGCCCTCGTTGTGACCTGCACAAGCACAGGAAGAAAAGCGAGAGGGAACATAAAAGCACAAAGTAACAGTGAGTGAGCAAGGAAGTGCTTTGAACTAACTTCATGTATATTAGTCACTTAATCTGTCAAATCTGATTGTCAAGAAAGAGGAAGCAAAGTCAGATAGCGTTTGGTGGAAAAATGCAACCGCAGAAGTGATGTTTATAAAGTCTGAGACATTATGCTACTCAGAGAACTGCTGCCGCTGCCTAACCTGTACATTGGTGCAACAGCACATCAGACGATACTTTCATGGATCCCGCTGCTTGTGGAATAAATTTAAGTATTTCAGGCATTAACAAAGTATAAAGATGTCAGCCTGCAAAGTTGTCGACCTCTAATGGAAAGTTTGGTCAAATCGATGCTCATAGTCTTAATACTTGCTGCTTCTATATTTAATCTGTAAAATTGTACTAAAATTCTTCACGTCCATCAATGAAAAATAACGACTATCAGTATCTAGTGGAAGCCCCCATTAGTCAGTTTTACAACAGCGAGACCACATGGTTGTAATATAAAAAATGGTTCAGGACCCCTAGGAGACAGGCTCATTAGAAAATTAAAGCAAAAAGACCAAAAAATCCTTTTTTTGTCATTTACTGCAGATTTTCACCCATTCAGTATATAAAATACTGAGGGTATTAGTTATTTTCACATTTTCAGGCTTTAAAGAAATTCCCATAACAGAAAAGGGAAGCAAACATTAATGCTCACAACCTATACCCGAAGTAAAACCATTAGGAGGAAAGAACTAGAATTTGCTCTACTATAAGAGATCAGATCCAAGGCTACAAAGGCTTTAAATTAGTGTATTTAACAATCAAGAAACTGCAAACTACATTGTGATTTTGTTGTGTGGCTGGACTAGCAGAAGAGTTGGTAGGTTGGTAGTTTGATTGCCTTGTGTCTTTCTATGCTTCGTCTTTCCTTTTGTACCTTTTTTAAAGCTTTATATGATCTACGACAGGAAAGAGTGCTCTAGTAGTGGTATAATATACTGCTTTACAATTCATTTTTACAATTCTAGTCCTCTGTTGTTGGGACTTTGTTTATTCCTGGAAGTGAACTGTGATTTTTTTTTGTCGTCGCTGATTGGTTGGGTTGCCATCGATTCTTGTGTGGATTGCCTACATTGGCTTTTTGTAGTCAGTGCACTCTTCATTACTACTAATTCTTCTGGCAAGTGAACGAAACTGCAAAACTACTGCAGTATTACTGGACATACTTCAGGTCTTTTACCATCAGACATCCTCTTCCTGGCTGCCCAACCAGATATAATCAAGTACCAGCTTACGTCTGGGAACCACACTATGTCACCAAAAGCTCTGCTGTTCCAGTCGACTTGAATAAATTTCTACTTCTTGTTGGTCCTTCACTGGACTTGCGCTCACTTGCCACCCATTAAATATACAGAACAAGACAACAACAATTGATAAGTTCAGAAAACTAATTCTAGAGAAATTGATTGTTTCTTTTGGATAATTTACTACTTACAAATCAATACATATTTCACTTTTATCACCAACCAGATGGATCAGGGCTCCTCATCACATCTGCTTCGCCAAATTAGATTCTGAACATAGTGCTGCGGAGAAGTGACTGTATTTCTATTCTCATTTCTCCTCCACACATTTCCACGGAAAGGTCACACCCCTACTCCTCTTCATTTAGAGGAATCTAATTCCTTCACTCTGCATCTGTAAGAGTCAGGTTCAACCTATTTCCAGAAATAACAGGACCTCGCCTGCAGAAGCCAACCGACAGAGCGTGTGAGCGTGGCGCCCAATGCCCAGCAAGCTTCATACTAAGACTGTTTTATTCCAATCATGCGTGGTTG
Source organism: Acanthochromis polyacanthus (assembly GCF_021347895.1). NCBI lineage: Eukaryota > Metazoa > Chordata > Actinopteri > Pomacentridae > Acanthochromis > Acanthochromis polyacanthus. The sequence continues at coordinate 15,704,673 of NC_067130.1, forward strand.
TCGTTACCTTCAAAGGGGTACAAGGCTTTGCAGGTGCCGATGGTGGGCAGGGTCTCCTCGTCGTCAAACTCATCATCAAACTCCGGCGTGCTGGAGGTGGGGTTTGGGTTTGGGTTTGGGTTTGGGTTTGGGTTGGGGTTGGCTTTGACCTGAGTCTCTGAATTCTGCTCCTCTGTGTAGCTGCCATCCGGGCTGCTCAGGGGCCAACACACACACAGTAAATATACTGTGAAAACACGCATAGTTTTCTTCCGAAGAATTAAGGCGAGTAACAACTCAGTGGTGTGGGGCTGATGTTAGTCAGAGTATACCATACCTCTCTCTGTCCTGCGCACAGTTGTTGCTCACTGTTGTGTTGTTCTGGGTCTCATAGATTCCACTTCTCCGGTGCGAGTCACTCTTAGATGGCATCCTCTCCTCCACTTCTGCTAACCAGCCCTGAATCACACACAACTCTGATGAACGTGTTGGCTTTGGCTTATCTTTTATCCGACATGACGATGAGAAAGTTACGTCAAGCACCCAGAATTCTTTCTATCAGAGAATCAATAGACATTTACATTTGGAAAGAACCTTTGTAGGAGGAGCACCTCTGCCTCACACTCCATATCTTTGCCATTTATTTACAAGGTTAAAGCAGGCCATTGTTCTGGGACTCCTCTCTCCCCAGCACAGCAGCCAGGCCCCCCCCTCCCTCCCTCCCTCCCTCCCGCTGCATCACATCTTCTCCTAATATGGATGAGCGACAGGCTTCTTTGGAACCACCCCAGCTGGAGATGTGAGTTTGAGCTCCTCATTATTTACCGTTTCAGATAAACCAAACAAGATTGCGTTGCCAACACTAACACTCACAAAGAGATGAGAGCCGACACCGGCACTAAACTAACCTCGAATTTCTGAACTTCAAACTGGAGCTTCTCGATGTTCTGGCCTATTTCTGATAGCCGGGGGTCGACGCTGGCTGGGTCTCCCATCTGAGGGTTCTTCACATACACATCTTTCATCTTAGTAAGAGCGTCCCTGGGAGAGCAAATTACCAAAGTCAGCACAAGTCTTTGAGTCTTTGTTGCGTATTAAAAAGGTCAACACAAGTATTGGTTGTGATAAATGGAAGGGAAAAGTTTCTTCTTTCTACAGATTACTGCTAAGATACCTCTGGTCCATCTCCTTCTGAATGTCTTTATTCAGTTCATCAAGCTTGCCCTGCAGCTTCTTCCTCCTCTGCTCTGGTGGTAGGTGGCTGAAGTCCTCTGGTCCAGAACCCTTTGAACAGGTGAAAGAAAGAGGCAGGGAAAAAAACAAAAAAACAAAATGGAGAAAGAAAAAGTGTAAGAAAACAACAAGCTTTTATAGTGCAGTAAATTTTGTGTTGCTTTTTATAACTGGGGTCATTTCTATTAAGGTGCAGTATCTCCATTTGGTGTAAACTCTGTCAACTGAGACCTGGGGAGAAATGGCTCAAAAACACAGAGCTCTTGTAAAGTTGGAACCACATAATTCATCTGAAGGAGATACTGCAGCCGCTCTCTAACACACGCTCACTCAGAGTCGGGATGTTTGTGAACAGACTGGAGGCCTTTCACCTTTTCAGTCGCCGCACCTAATCAAGTGCTGTCTGCGAATGCATCGGAAATGTAATAAAGCATTAGCTACATCCTATTGCTGCTCAGATAGTGTTTCATTGTGAGCTGCCTAATGGGTCTGAAGCCGTCTGACTGTTCTCTGACGGGACTGTGTGTTCTTAAAATGGAGGTTATGTGAGTGTAAGAGGTTGGGTAGCCAGGGGTCGTATTTCCTGATGAGACAGTTTCCAGTCTAACACTGAACTGAGTCATACTGCTCGGCACTCACTCAAACTTTCTGTAAACAGCAGTATTCTGAGGCCGCAAAGAATGTAAAGCTAGGTACATACATAACGTTCTGAATAAATAAAGTAGAGAATATAATTATGTTTGTTATGAAATTCATTTTAGAACTTACTTCATTGTACTAAGAGAGTTTTGGTGCTTATTGTTTATGTATAATTTTCATCCTTTAAAATGTTTTTGTTTCTGTTTCATAGTTTCACTTTTACATTTCCTTTCACAATGGCACATATAATCTCAGATTTTATTACATAATGTCACCACCAGTCACCACCCTCCCAGCAGACAACTGCTGCTACCAAATTTAGTTGGGTATCTCCGGTTAGGTACGATAAGATAGGATATCCCAAAAGGAATTATTGTGCTCGGTATTGCTTTGAAAAAATACACTAACATAAAAAAATAAACCAAAAGTGGTAAATTAAGGTGCATAAGGAATACAAGCTAACAGCAGTGTGTGATAGAACAGCAATAGGTTTGATACATTTAGTAAAAATAAGCAACTTAGACATGACTGAAATGTTGCACATGAATTTAAAATTGCACAGCAAAAATTACATTAATGTCAGATAGGAAACCTTACTGCTGCTGGTAATCTTAGTGTACAGACGCAGTAACCAGCCTCACATTTTACTCTGGTTAAATGGAATACATGCCTCCTACTTAGCGAGCTAAATGACTAGGTTTGTTGGTGAGTGAAGAGCCAGAGTTTATATCAGTAACTAGATCTTTCTATTGGCTAATGTTAACTCATCTTATCCTAACTAATCCTCAGAGAAAAACACACAACCATCTGTAGTTTCTGAAGCAAGTTAACTATCCGAGAGCTGTTAAGAGGCTGGAGGCATGCGATGAACTTATCCTTTCCATTGGGGAATTCATACTCTGCATTAAATCTGTCCTAAGAGTCATGAGCAGTGGGAAGTCACCATGTGGCATCTGGGGACAAACTCCTGCTCTAAGCCTCAAGGCACTATGGAGATTTAATGTTGAAGTCCAAACAGAAAGCGGTTCTCCATTTCATTCAACCCATAAACACATTGCAAACTACAAGTCTAAAGTCATCTAGTACCTCTGTCTGGTTGTGCAGCTAAACATCAAGCTAAATTCTAATGTCAGGGATGTCAATAGATTTGCAAGACCTGGGCAAATTAATATTTTGATTGGCTCACTAAGTCACAAGAAAATATTGTCCAGACAAATATAGGCAGTCGATTATGTGGCAATCAAGCCTGTTTTGTTTTTTTTAAATTGTTTTTTAAATTACTTTCACCTGCTGTCACTGGGAGGGGGTGGAGTCAGGGATGCATCTATTAATGTCAAGTAAATTCAAGAGTAATTAAATTGCTTTTTTATTCATAAGATGTTTTTTGTAATAAGGTATTATGTAATAATGTTTTACACTAAGATGTGATAAGGTATTTATTTCGGAATGTTTTCTTATTCATTTAAAATTTAACCTTTAGGAGCTCCTTAGAGTCTGTCAGTGAGTTTCTAATTGTGGTTGTTCTGGTTCTTCTCAGGCTGATTAAATCCTACAACTTGAGAAACCGTGTGGATTGTGCGGACTGAAGAGGCCAAGGCCTGTGATTGGATCTCATTGAGTTGGGTCACGGCGGCATCACAGGATAGAAGCGCTGGAGCTACAGACTCGAGGTCAGGAGGATTCACTGCACACGAGGCAGGTCAAACACAGCAGCTAGGTTACCATGGCAACCTTACCCCTTCTCCCTGTATCATCACGCAACACTTACCAAGCATGCAACATAACAGAGATCGGTCAATTATCATGCAGAGACATGCTCCTCTATCAGTAACAACTTACAGCACAGAGTTCATTCATTAGTGTCTACAATCTCTATGTGACCCTCAATGTGACAAATGAAAACACTATTACCTAAAGTGTAAATGAATTCTACATGGTTAAATTTAATCAGTGAACAAACTAAATCTATCGGCAAACATTTAGTATTTTGTTGTTTCTAGTAAGACTAATTGGGATTGACCAGATACAAATGCACAAGTTGATTTCTCTGGATGCAATCAGGCATAAATTTACAAAAATAAAAACCAAAATATTTTAAGTGGAAAATACTACAAATGGATTTTCTTTACAAACTGAACTTAAAGGAACATTTTAATAGTTTGTGAAATACACTTGCTGGCTTTCTTGTGAAAAGACATTTCTGCCAGCAGCAGTTAGCTTAGCTTAGCATAAAGACTGGAAGTAAAGGGGGAATAGTGGGAATTTCTTAGTGAGGAGCCGCAACTCCTGCTCACTGCCATGGACTTGCGAGGCAGGTTTGCTGTGTTTATATTTTAAACAAAAAAGATGCAACTGTTAACGATATAACCTGGTCATTTGTGAAGTTTCAAGGTGATTATAGATTTTTTTTATTACTATTACTTTGGACAGAGCTCAATCAGCTGTTTCCAATTGTTTCCAGTCTTTTTCCTAGACTTCGGTAACCATGCCAGTGTAGCAATAAGAGGTTTTCCACTGCAGAAACTTGAAGTGGCACGGACGTTAACAGGAAATTTAGGCTACTCTAAAATGACCTGTAAATTCCTGCAGTGGAAAACAACCTAATGTTATCACCTTAAACACACAGCAAAAAAGTCACCATCCCCAACTATGACAATGCGTTCCCCAAAATGTTAAAATATTCCTTTAATCCTCAAAGTGCGTCTCGTTCTGATGAAATAATAAAGACTAGTTGATTTTCTGTGTAGACCTACAATCTTTTATGTTAGTGTTACAGAACAGCATAAACAAAAGTACTACAAATATAATGAGGTTGGCATGCAGTGCAAGTGTACCGTATACGAGATAACAACCTCTACATATGATCAGATTAGTACTTGTTACAAGGAGATACAATTTGTTGAGACAACAGGGACTACAAGACAGACTAAGAGACGAACAGATAAAACATAGTGTAAAACTGATCACCTCAATGAGATTCCGGACTTGGGAATTGAGTGTGATCTGCGCCACAGAGACCACAGACAAGTTTGGGAGAGACGGGACGAGAACACGACCACAACATAAAAACAAACAACAAAACAACATATAAATGAGACAACGACATGAGTCTCGGTCCATCGTTGTGTCACAGCAAAAATTAAATAATTAACATAGATCCAAAACAACAACAATAACAACAAAAAAAGGAGCACAACAAAAACATAACGGCGTATACAGAACGTTATTAACAATGTGTTACTGGGAGGACGTGACATGCGTGCTGTGGTCATGCCGCTACGGTCGTGCGGTTATACGGTCATGCTTACCAGCTTGAGAGAAAGCTTCATGGAGGGGGAGAGGAGAGAGAAATGGCGAGGAGCAGAAGAGAGAAGAGACAACAGACAAAAGTCAGCATCAAGAGAATATCACGGCCATTTTGTTTCATTTTCCTTCAAACAAATAAAAGTTTACCTGCACTATATAATAATGCTTTACTTTGCCAGACTTCACCACATAAGAAAAAGCAGGTAAAGGTTGAAGGATTCTGCTTTATATGTTAGATGTGTCAATAAAGAAGCTCTTTCTTCAGCTATTTCAGCTATAAAGCCCCCACTTTTTCCTAAGGTGGTGAAGTTCGACATGTGAAACATGATGGATCAATGAAAAATGAGAAATAAGTTGGCAAGAAAAGGCCAACCTACTGCACAAGCATGAGGAAAAGTATGAGGGAAAATTAAGGAAAGAGAGATGAAAACAAATGTAGAGAAGAGAAGTAGAGGGAGAGTGAGTGCGACAGGAGTGAATGTACCCTTTACTTCTTGATCCCTCCTGCTGCCAATACAATGATAAGTAAGGGACAGCAGAGGGCGCCAAAAGCATGTTATCACATTGGCAGGTCCTCATGTTGACATGGAGGCAGATACTGTACACAGACAAGCTGAAGAGATGCTTTAAAACCACAACGGAACACAATTAAACCCATTCGTAAAGAAGAAAAACCTACGAATCAGGTGTGTAGATATCGGAAACTAAAACAGCCGAGTGAAAGCGGGAAACAGATAATCATGAACTAAAAGGCAGGCAAATTAACAGGAAGGTTGTAAAAGTCTTCTAACAGCTTATTTACGGTATTTGCTGAGCAATTTAGAGAGTTATGCTTTGAATACAAAGAACAGAGTGGAGACCAGGCGAACAATCATCGGCTGGTAGAGCTGGAGCAGATGACTGGTAATCTTGTTAAAGGCTCACAGGCTGGTGCACTGAGGAGCTCTACTCACTTTAGTCCTCTAATCAAGTCATCCACCTGGAAAGGCCTGCTATGATCCTCTCCATGATGCCTTGTGATCCCTCCTCTCTCTCTCTCAGCTTCACACATCTAAATTACTCTCACATTTTCTAAGTGATTCAGTGATGTAACTGAATGTACTTTCTATAAGCGACAAAAATGCTTTCAGGTTAGAATCAGTGTTGGTCAGGTAAGGACTTTACAATAAGCTCTGGTGTAAGAGAAACTCAGAATTTTTAGCATAAACTCTAGAAACACAACAAAATTACATTGGACTACCTCCAAAGACTAAAGTAAAAGTCCTTCCGACTACTTATGGCAAACTTAGCAACATCATTTACTATATTAGATATGAATTAATTATGTTCTTAAATTTAAAAGAGCTCCAGGAGTCTCTTAAATTGGATGGACTGTACAAGATAAGACATTTTATTAGAATACTAAGCTTGTCTGGCCAAGGATAACAGAAGAAAATTAGCATGTTAGGTTGTCTCTGGCTTTGGTAGGATGGTACACTCCTTTTTTAAGTTTTATTGCATCTATCAGGTGTGTAAACAGGAAGAATACAACTGACACTGATTTTGTTTGCAGTTAGTTTCCAGGCAGTAACGTGATACAAAAGCAGCATAATTTCTTTCCTGTTGCGGTTTCTTTTTCTTTTTGTTTCAATTATAGTCAATTTCCTTCTTATTTATACATTGAAACAAACAAAATTTGTTAGTAATGATTGTTTACCAGTTTAACTTTGTAAAAATTGAAATCACACGTCTTATTTGGAATAACTGCAAACAGTGAGTAATCCTAAATGCTTCAACAGAAGGCAACTGGATTTTATTTTGGTCCATAAAGGCATTTCACAACTAAACCTAGAAGCTTTTTTAGTTCAAACGGACTGTCTGGTATTTATTCAGGGTCACCTGAGGGTTCATTCAGATCTCAGATGATTCAATGGCTTCACAACGATCGGAAGCCCACATGAATCAAGGCTCGTAATGACCCGAGACTCACACGAATCATGGAGTGAATGATGGTGAAACTTCCTGGGGAGGGATGTCAGGAATGTATTGTACATTGGTGTCGTGGGCCACCTCCCCTGTGTAGAAACTGCCATTCCAGTTTAATCTAGAATAACACTGAGTAGATTTAAAAGGCAGTAAAAAAAAAAAAAAGAGTATATGTCTCTCTGTCTCTGATTGGCTCTTCCTGCCTTGACTTTTCTTGTGATTAATCATGAGATCACTAGAGAGCTGCAACTTTCAGTGAAGAATGTTTTACTCACTACAGCACTATTGAATACAGACTCTTCTCGACCACCCAGACAGACATATATATACAGGTATAATATGGTTCTTACAGACAGATAACACCACTGAAGTATGGCACACCAGCACAAATAAAGCCCTGGAGGGGTGAATTCTGGGTAGTGTAGGCTAAACCCAGATCCAAAGTGTGACCAACACCCACGTCTAATTGCACATCCACCGGTGAGATTTAATTAGCGAAGACGGTTGATTCCTGAGCGGGATGAATAGTATCCTCACACCCATGATCCCACACATCCTCAGGTGCTTGTGACACTTTGTGAATTGACCCCTTGAAGATGCTCAGTGGGGAAGCCCTGAAACAGCTGGAGGACACAGCGAGCCACAAGAAACCTCAAGCTGATACATGTGATGTGGGATGAAGTCATCTTCTCTGATCATTCGTCCCGATTCTACACGCGTCAGAACCATGTGATCAATACTGAGCCAGTCACAGACACTAGCCTCCTTTGTGAGGATGTTTTGCCTCATTAATTGTGACAAACAATCTCCTCGCACAGACTGAATGCGTCAAACAACAATTATTACTGAGGCTACTGCCTGTGTTGTACGTGGCTGTTACTAATCACACACATCCGCGACATCCATTCATGCTTTATTCCAAATACGCACCTCCTCACCCTCACAGAAACACACACACACCTTGGCGTGGCACTCACTGACGCCCATCACACACACTTACAACATATTGCCTTGCTTCGAAAGCATATGTGGGTCGGCCCAGAGTCCTCTTCATAAGCTCTTTGTGATAAATGAGCGAGCGCGGAGATTGCTGCTGTGGTGGTCGTCAGAGAGAATAAAGCTTTGTCAATGAGAAAACAGCACTGATGTGTTCAAGCTCTTATACTGTATGCCGCCTTAATGTGATTCCCAAAACACAGACGCTTTCTCTTTTTGCCTCCAAAACAACATACATGCACGCGCGCACACACAGCGACTGCGGATGGATTAGACAGCTACTATGCGGCACACAAAGGCTCTCCTGCAGGGGTAGACGTGCTGCCACTGTGCAGAGAGACAGAACATCACACCTCCGCAGGCACAACTACTCTAATCCCTAATGCGACACTATGTTCTCCTTGCAGGAGGTAACAGAGGAATACGGTTATACTTTATTAATTTGCCAGCTGTTGTTGTCACAAAATACCATTGAAAGTAAGTTGTAAAGCCGAATTCGCTTTGCTAAATCTTTAAACAAGGTTTATACAGGGTTTACCAAGTTAAGTTTAAGAACTTTTAGGAACTTTTTATAATCAAATAGGTGCAATATGGCTTAGAATTACCCCTTTTCTTTCTTCTTGATATGCAAGACGAAAGGGATAGATGAATTAACCACTGATAAATGATTAATTCATTTAAGTTCATGTAAGTTTTTGCTAAAATTAAAACTTTTCCCATTATTGTCGCAACAATCTGGCTTGGGATTTGAAGGATATAACATCTTCCTAAAGTCTTCAGTCTGAAAACATAATACAACTATCATTGCCTTTTAAATCTGGTATAAAATATTAATTTTAAAACTTTCCTCAGTCTTTCTGAGACCAGGTTTATTCAAAGAAAAAGTGCATTTAACACTTGTTGACTATACTTAAAAACTTCAGTCTAAAAATTAGCATATATACCAGAATTCTGACAGTAAAGTGTGAGTGCCAGTCAACTTGGTTTAACCAGATGGATGCTGATTTGTTTGTTTGCCTACAAGTTGCCCTGACATGCTAGCAACAACAGTTAAGCGGCATTATCCTGAACTACATCTGTGAGTGATGCAGAGGGGTTGGTGTCCCTGAAGGACTTGTTTACAGGATTAATGACGCACCTCCTGCTGCCTTTTATTTACCCATAAAAATCAGGCTGATTGTTCCAAAAAGGAAGCAATTATGTCATAAAAATCAAGCAACATCTAAATACATGAAGAACATAAACAGGTAACTGCCATGAGACATGAAAAGAAATTAAATAAATGCATTGTCATGAGATATGGAAAGGAGTACTGACTAATTCAAACAGACTACTCTAACACTGCTTCTACACCCTCCAAAAATACATTCAACCTCGCTCATGCTATGAAATGTTAAGGTCAAACTTCAATCTTTTTTATCTGCGTTCAGTTGGAAACAATGCTCCAGATTGAACTCTGTATGCTTTTTTTTTTTTTTTTTTTTTTTAAATCGCTCTTCTCGAGCTGTTGCAGCACTTCCGCTTTCAAAAAAACGTGCGACTCCTGCTAGATCTGTCTGACGTTAGAAAAACACACACTTCCCTCTTTTCTGCCTCATTTCAATCATTTCCTCTACGAAATGTTCACACACTGCACTGTTGCGCCACATTGTTCTCTGGCCTTTTCAGACGTCACGTTAGCACCAATTCACAGCAATGTTTTACTTTGAGTAACTGCTGCCCTTTCAAATTATGACCCAAAACAAAAACTATATTTGCCGGGTCCGGAAGGAACATTGCGAGTTACCGCCCATTCCTGAGGTCAGGAAGAGCTGAAGTGCATAACGGGAAGGCGTGCTTTGACCTTCCCCAACGACTGTCGCCCAGCGACTCCGTTACAACACGCACTGGAAATGAACAGGAAATGGTGATGACACCAACCAGAGCACTGAGCTGGTGCTGCTAAACCCCCCCTTCAGGAAGCCTTATGAACTTTCCTGACAATCTCCCATGATCTGTGATTTCTAATCCTTATCTTTGACTTCTTTTTCTGTCACGTGCAAATAAAAAAAACCCAAAGTAAAACAATCTGCTTCCAGCACAGATTGCAGAGAAGAGCGCAGGGAGCAACTGCAGTCTCCATGCTCCTGCCAAGACCGCTCAGGCGTCTTGCTAGTTTCTGTCAAAAAAAAAAAAGGGGGGGGGGGGGGGGGGTGAGAGGGACTGTCATTGTGAGCACAGTTAATTTGAAGAATGAAGGGACAAAATGAAGAGACTGCTGGTGAGTCAGACAAGTACCATGGATTCAGAGTTATGCGCTACAGAAGCATGCTCGAGAAGCACAAAGGCTGAGCACTGTATGAGTGAAGGTGTGACTTCTGTTGGACTTTATTGGGTACACTGTGTAGCTCCTTTAAAATGGGACAATTTTGAAGGCCATTCTGAACAGCAAAATGTAAAAATGAAACCTACGGTGGGCCACTGTGAGCAGGATTTGCTCAGGTCACGTTGCCTGCATGTAGAAACTTAATTATAGAAGAAAATTACTTTTGACAGAATAAATAATCACCTGCTATATGATGAGACACGTAGGCGCTGTGACCTTTGAATGAGAAGTGCAACGTTTCTGCCTTTGGATTCCTTCACCCATACAGTGCAGCAGGTACGGCGCTCAGGTACAGGTGTACACACACACACGCACACACATGCACAAAGCTTGCTGGACACACACACTTACCCCTCGCCTCAGGCTCCGGAGGCAGTGCATTTTGGGTTTGGAGGTCATGAAGTCGTTGAGGCGGTGGGAGAGGGGCTCCTTGTGCTGCTTGGGAGACTGGGGGTCGTTGGGAACAGCAGAGGGTGAGGGCGGGGATGAGGCTGGGGGGGCAGGTGGGGGCTGGTGGGGGGACGTTAACAGGGACATAAGCTACCAGTAAGAGAGGGAGCCGTGACGGAGAGGAGGAGGAGGAGGAGGAAAAACATGGAAGAAGAAGAAGAGGAAAGAAGAAGAAGAAGTAGAAGAAAGGGGGCAAGAATCCAACGGAAAAAAGACAAAGGAGGAAAAGGAGGAGGGAACACAAAACGAAATAAATAAGCCTCCTACAAATATTAAAAAATAAACACACAACAGAAAACCCCAACAGAACATAAAGACAACCAAAAGGAAACCTACTGTATGAATTGTTATGTTGTGAGGGAAAAAAAAAGAGGAAAAAAAACTGTCAAACACAGAAAACATAAAAACGGTTAAAAAGAACAAAACGACCAGGGTGAGTAGGAAGCGTTAAATGTGTTAAAGCAAGCGGCTGCAACAAAGCAAACAGCAGAGAGTTTCAGTCAAAGCGCATGCTGCCGGCTTCCATTTTAGAAATCCTTTCCCATTTTTTCCCCCCTTTCCCGACCTCATCAAACATGCCAGCTAAGAAATTCGCCACATCCCCGAGGAGATCAGCCGCTGGATTTGAGGTCACCGTCAGACAAATCTAATTGCTTATTTCTGTCCTCAAACTGCATAATTCACGAACCAGGAGTTTAGGAGGGAGAAGATGAAGCAGTGATGAGCTCTAAGATGCCACAAAATGCGCATGCATGGGCAAGTGATTCAGAAACCCTTGTTTTCAAAAATGAAGAGACTGAAAAATTCCTAGAGACCCTTGTTCTGGAAGGCAAGAGTAGTTTCGAACGTGTTTAACTTGCATGCATGTGTGCTTGTGTGCATGGACAGTAGAAGTACCTCTCTGCACGGCTCTGTGCTGCTGCTATACAGAGATTGCTGTATTTTTAGGAGGTTGCACTACAGCGTCTGCAAATACCATATTGCTGTACACAAAAGTACGCTGGGGTTTTCTCATCTAGCATTGCACACACTTGCCTCCAGTCTTTCCCACACACACACACACACACGCACGCAATTACTCACTCATGCTCTGGTCTAAATTCAATACCAACAGTGCCACCAGCCCATAAGACAGCCAGAGATCAGTTTTGCTGTTCAGAAGCAGGAAACTGTAGGAAGCTACTCGAGGCTGATCGCCAGTCAATGGAAGAAACGGCGAAGGGAGACTGTTACTTCGGATCCGACAGCAAGTTAATATCTGCCAGTTGAGTTCATCCACAGAGTGAAGGTAGAAATACATTAGTGTGTGTTACAGAAGGGAGGCTCCGAAAAACCGGTGAGGGTGATTGCCGGGGAGGAGGAAACGGGTGGCAAATAATAACAACAAAAATGGCAATACTAACAAAGAACTAGCAACAAATTCCTTCAGCTTAACATAGTGAACAAAAGTCAAAATATCTACACAAAAATGGAAGTAAATGAAACACATAATCAGTACTGGGAACTACAAATGTAACATTGAACACATATATTTCTATACAAGACAACAGAAACATGACATAATACAAGCTAGAAGATCCCTTCGTCACATCAGACAGAAATCTCCCTTAAGTGTAAGGTGACCTCCAAGTTAGGAAAATGCACTAAAACCAGTGGGGCTTGCTGTACGTTCGAGTGTAAAAGTGGCTCTGTGTTAAGTGTTCATTCATGTGTTACCTTGTTCTTGTTCTTAATGAAAGGCCACAGTTTGCCCTTGCTCTTGCCAGCAGGCTTCTCTTTGCCCTCTCTGGAGTTGGACAGGCTGGTGTCAGACGCCGTCCTCTTCATGGTCTGGCCGTAGTCCTCGAACTCCACATCTCCCGGGGGCTCAAACCCGGACTTGTAGGACTCCACCACCTGCTTCGAGTCCTTATAGGAGACAGAAATAGTGACATTTAGCGGAGGTCTTATTCTTCATGTATTTATTCACATTTTTTTCAAAAATGCCAAACAATGACTTAAAGGAGGATCTCTCTGTGTTGGGATTGTCCAGTTGATCATCAGGTCTGGAGGCATTATGTGGCCTGGTGACTCAGTTGTTTATAGTATTTTCTGTGAGATAAGAGTCCATGAGTGTGTCATGAAAGCAGAGGGGGGAGCCGTTATTCAGTTTGTGGGCCACGGAAGAAAGAGGAAAAGACCTAAATCTGTCAGGCAAGAGTTGTGACAAAACACCAAGGTCGGGGACACAGCCAGGCTCATCAGACACAGGAAGAAGCACATGAATCAACTGCAGCGTGCATGGAGCCTATCTGAACTGATAAGGGCAGAGGGTCTGGTTGGAGTTAGGAACAGAGGTTAAAGTGCTCTCCCGACATGTGAGAAGAATACGAGAGGAAGAGACACAGACGGAGGGAAGAGCATGTGATATATTATTCCCTGTTGTTGTTTACTGCAGCAGAACAGTTACAGGCTGGAGTCATCTCCCTGGAGCTGGGCCACGCTCACAGCTAGACGTTCACACACATACTACGCAATCGCTGGGGATGGTCTTGTTTTTGTCATACGGCAGGCAGCCAACATGTGACATCTCAATATATCAAGCTGTTAATTTTCTCTTTAACATAAGCGAAGGCTGCTTTCCATATCCAAACAATAAATAACAATTAGCAACGAGACAGAACTTAAGCCAACAGCTGAATATGTGCTTCAAAGAAATACACACACTGAAAATAGAAAAGTTCTCACGAGCTGATCAACAACGTTGGAGCGATAGGAAGCCCAGTGGTTATAGCTTCCTCCTATTTCCAGAGCAGGTACAGCTATTCTGGCAGGATTAGATGAAAAGATCAATACCACTCTCATCACTGCCCATGAAATATGAAGCTATAGCAGCTGGTTAGCTCAGCTTAGCAAAAAGAGTGGAAATGAGCAAACTCTTGTTGGACAGATTGAACAAACAAGTATGTTCTTTTAAGTATTTTTTTTAAATTTTATTTGTATATAAGTGTGCTTTTTTCTACTTTTTTACCTGTGGCTGGGAGTCACCAATTGTAATTTCGCTGTGTGGAAACACAATGACAATAAAGATTCTTGATTTTTCCTTCTTGTTTAACTGGCAAACTAAAGATTTGTTAGTTAGGCTATCTGTTTCCTTGTGTTCAGTGGTGTTAACTGATTTTTCATTGTTTTTATAATATGAATATGTGCATTCACACTCAGTATGTGAACATTCTACTTGCTGTGTAGTCACACCTTATGGCCAATCAGAGAAAGCCCCAGCTACCCATCAGATTAATTACTGCCAACTATCTGGAGACTGCAAGGTTTGATAGCAAGACTGCAGAGGGAGGAGAGAAGAGGCGAGGAAAATATCAAAAGACGTTACTGTTGAACTTAAAAGTAATTTTTTTAAAGGTAGCGAGGGTGCTTAAACTTTTGTATATTTGTAACTTCTCACTAGATTACTGTTCTGTTAAATTTGTTTGGCATTCATGTGCAGTTTGTCAAATAAAATTCTGGCATTTTAATGTTTTAACAATACTTCCTATTAAAGCAGCAAGACATATTATCTGCGTAGCTCACACACTTCAGTACACTACAATGGTCTATTTATCACAAGTCATATCATCACAATAATAAACAATGTTATCACACGTTGCAGATTTTCCTCATATTATGGAGGCCTTGTATCCACTTATTATGTTTACTTACAGTGAGAGAAATGAAGCTATTCCACTGACTAGTGTACAAATCAAGACGGGACAGTCTGTTAAAAGTTTTCTAAGTAATGTTTAGCTCTAAAATCAACCCTCTTCTGTTTCAACCACACTCGTCATACTTGTAGCCTTCATCTATGAGTGGACATGAGGGCGTTGAGGTCAGCATCTCATTACCAGGCACTCAAGTTGATGCATCAATGACGAATATTGCCATCTGTGTGCTCACTGATTAAGTCATATGAAAGTAATGGAGTGTCCAGAAATTTAGTACTGCAGGTTCCTTTTACATTCTAAAAATAAGACTAATCAAAACTGAAGTAGACCCTTAATCCCTGGTAAAGCTCAAATTTCAAAAAACTTCATTTCATGAAGCCACCATGCCTCCTAAAACACTCATGTCTGTCATACTTTACACCTCTAGCGTGCAACAAAAGCCAAGTCAAACATGTTAAATCTAAAGCCAGAAGTGAGAGAACAATGACATCATCGCTGTTATTTTTTCTGTCTATGGAAAGCTCCCTCACAAAGCCACAAGATACGACCTGACTGCTTTTACAGGCTCAATAGTCTGTCTTGCTCAGGCAAATGAACTTCCTGTGTAAAATCGGTGGAATGTCCCTTTAAAAGGGACTACTTTGTGTATTTTTAACACAGAAAGCCCCAAGAGGAGTTCAATGGGGAAACACAGCATGTGCTTGTAAATCATTGATTTTCTTACTACAAAAGGGAGGCCACCACATAAATTGGATCAGTGTGTTCAGCTCCTCTCTCGGCTATAACACGGCCCTCCCTCGGTGGTTTGCTCTTCGCAGGTGGGTTGTTTTTTATTTTTAAAAAGCCCCCCCAAGAGTCCCATTCCCCTACCACACTTGTTGCTGAAGTAAAAGCCTTATCGGTAATGTGGGGGAGGTGACTGACAGCCTGGCTGAGTGAGTAATAGGTCCCATATGCTGGTGTTTGTGCACATTTCTACTCTTCTGTGTACTCACGGTCTTGGGCTCGATGGACTCAGCAGCATTCGTCATTCCGTCTAAACACTTCCCAACGATGGGCAGCACTTGGCGGTCCACGTCTGAAAATGTCTTCATGCACACTCCTATCCTCTCAATTCTTCTCTCCTCCATGTCCTGAAGTTTCTGCACAACAGTGAAGCATATTCAAACGTAAATAGCAGGACTTGAGTTGAAAAATGGTACAATGCAAGTCAGAAAGCGCTCTGTTTTGATACTGAGCATCAAAGCTTGACCACAGCAAACAAAATCGGAAAAAAGAACACTGAAAAATCATGAACGTTTTTCTATTAAAATGGCTTGTGCAGGATAACTACAGCCCTAATTAGAGTTGCTCGTTACCCTCACTGTTTCCTGCATGTTGAAAATGTATTTTTAGTTGTCAGCCTGGAGGGGACTGGTGGTGGTGGGCTGCAAACAGCTTCGAATTGAAAAGCTAACAAATGATTGCACATGAATGTGACATTCTGGTAGACTATTCAGTCAGCTACATTTGTATGGAGGGGTTTCCACAAAGAAAAACAAAAGTGAAATGTAATGCAACAACAAATCAGTTTAAAGAAGTTCTACCGATAAACTTTCCTGCCGTGGTATTTACCTGGAATATGTTGGGAATAATCGTGTAGTAATGTTCATTCTGCTCCTGGTTGAACTTTTGCAGGTAGGAGGAGTAATCGCCCTTACTGTCAGCAGCCATCTGGTGCCTCATCTGAGCTTGCTGCCGTGCCTGAGGGAAAAAAACCCAAGACAAACATGCACATCACAGACACGCTCTCTTCACTAAACCTCACTGTCCCCCGATAAACACGGACATATGGGTTACATACACACACAGCCAGAGTGTAGAAACCTAAATGATTTGACATATTTGTGCATACGAGTACTCATGCATACACATGTGCACACACACATAAACATTGAGCTCAGTCACAGGTGCAAATCCAAGTGGGGAAGCAGCAACAGCCTTTGGTATTAGATTATATGTAGGCCGGTACAAACACATAAAGGGAGACGACAGCCTGCGCTGGCTGCAGAATGAGGGGATTTGTGACTGCCCGCCGGTCTGGCCTATCTCTACTGTCGATAATGTTGATTATTTTAAGCTAGTTCATTCTAAGGGAAGTGAGGCAGGCAGTCAGAAACGCAGCAGGGGCAGCCTATTACAGATCCACAGCAAGCAGATGGAGATGAGATTATCTCAGCTAGACAGCATGTGGAGTGTGTGTGTGTGTATGTGCGTCGTGGTAGTGTTCATCCAGCTAAGCACTCGTATCTGTTTCCTCTTTCCATCAGATCCAAGGCCCGTCCACACACAAATGCTGATTTCACTGGGTCATCTATAACAAAGAGTCACCCTATGAACCTGTGATTGTAATCAGCATTCAGTCTGCTGAATGCGGACACACACACAAAAAAAAAAGCGCAGCTGTGTAACTGTGCAGGGAAGTAGTGGGAACGTAACCCTGATCTGTCGTAGCCCTGAGGGAACCATTTAGAGGACTTCATCCAGTTTTCACCTACACGCCGATCTGAGGCAAGAGCTGAGTCTCTCACACACTCACACACATATGGGTAAGCAATCGAGGGCATAATAGAGAAAAAAGGAGGACATCTGAGTAGAGACACTCGTCAGATACAAAGGTACATTATTTCCAGCACATGAGGAATGACAGATAATACCTCACTGGAAAATGATAGTCACATTCTATCGGAAAAAAAAAGGAAGGTGAAATCCGGAGAAGAGCTAAAAAGCACACGAGAAAGTCCAGCTGTTTAAAATCTACGTGCCGGCCTGTGGGCATGCAATTGCGTATATGTGTTGTGCTGGTGTAGGTGCATGCAAAGTGTACACATTATCACCATGGTAACCTGGCAGATAAAGAAACTTTGAAACAAGCGGCTGTGCCTGCAGCCACATCACATCCTGTTGTCATTCTGTGGAAATTACCTGTTTTTCTGTTAGAGCTCTGTGCGGATATATACACAAGGCCTCTTCATTTCTAGCTATCTGTTTATCTAAACGTGGCTTAATAGGGATCAAAAATGAGGAACAAGAAAAAACTCTGAATGGAAGCTGGGAGGTAAAGATTTGCCTTACACAACGTTATCAGCATTTAGATTATTTCTGTTTCCAACACATATAAACATCAGGGCGGGAAAGTGTTCAGCAGAAGACAGCGCAGTAAGCCACTGATCACAGTCAGACAGGACAGGGCGTGGTAACAGACCTGGTCGAGGCTATGTGTCAGACTCTACAGGAGACCGTGTGCGTATCGAGACACAAGTCGAGACAGTGTGTGTGTTCCCACAGATATAAAACGTTCTCTGCCCGCTGGACCTACCTTATGGGAACTTCGCTTCAAGGCATGGCATAAAATAAATATACAAACACACACACACACACACAAAAGGATTGTTAGCTGTTTCCAGCTAAACAAGAAGTTGCCATAGATGCACTTCCTGGACCACCATGACTCAAAGGGGGAAGTTGGTATCAGGATAAACAAACACAATCACCATGAAAATACTGGAATTTAAACTGCTGTTTAATGCTATTAAAAGAGGCTGAACAGAAGTAGAGAGGAAGCCATTATGTAGTTTTTCTGTTTTATGACTGAGACTCTCAATAATAGGGAAGTCCGTCAGTGTATGCGACTGACAGGGGTCCCTGAGAGAGCTCAACAGCCTTCTGTGGATATCTGAGCGGAGGATCCAAACCCCAAATTGAGGCATTTGTTTGCCAGAGGTGGAGAGGGAACAGTTAGAGGTTTGCTCCAGCTGTGCAGAAAAACCACAATACCTCAGCTCAACAAACAGCAGCTCTTTTGCATTGAGGGAAGACATCAGAGTACAGAGAAAAGCAACTCCTGAAACTCAACCTGTCGAAACAGTTCCTTTTTTTACTGTTAGGGAACCGTAGGTCTGTTAAAAATGTTAATATTATTTTGTCATTTGTAACATCAAATCCTATTCTCACCTTTGGCTGCAGAATACTCTTAGACACAAGAACACACTTAAAGAATCAGATTCCATCGCCTCGCTCTGTCTGTAAGCACCATCTAAGTTACAGGTTACACATCACAAGTGACAGCCTATCAACACTGACAGGGGACATATTAAAAGCATCTTGTAAATAAACACATGTAAAACATAAATAAGCAAAAGCATTTCAACAAAGTTTAGTTTTGCTGTTGTCAATTTTCATGATTTTCATTTTTACTGCAAACGTATGTAAGTTCCAAACATCGGCTTCCTGTCTCCTCGATTACTAATAATCCGTATTGATAACGGCTCTAAAAAAAAAAAAAAAAGCAACACTTCAATCAACCACTAGTTTTCAAAATGACCAGACTAGAACACAAACTATGGTTGTGACATACATTCAGAACAAGACAAAAATACCAGGAGGCTCATAATCTGGTCTTTTCTGGCTTACATTTATGACAAAATCAGCTTTTTCCATAAAATCAAGCAGATGACTTCAAAATTATGTTCCACTCGGTTTACATTTAAAAATGACGTAGCAAATTTAATAAAAATGGCTAAAAACTCTAGTTTAAGCTAAAGTCATGAGGGATTGCAGCTTAGATGTGTAAAGCACAGACAGACAAAACAGACAGTATAGAAATAAAACACTCACATTCTCTCATACATCCACACATTCAAAAAATCTTTTCTAGAATTTGGCTACGAAATCACAGTTGATAGATTTGATATCACAGATACAAGTGACAACATACACCAATGAGTACCTGCTAGAAAAGACATGTAAGAGAAAACGTTTTAGAAGATACAATCATCTTCCACACATACTGATATGAGGGAGTTCAGCCTTTTCTATTCAGAGTTCCTCATTTCTGAGCAGTGGAAATACGAGTAGGTGAAAGAGAGCTGAGGTCAGTCAAAACCCCCACAGAGACAGGAATGGGAACAGAAAAGGATTAATTGAAAGTTATCTCATGTGACAGTTTGCATCTGAATTAAAGGGCAATACTGGTGGTTTTGCATGTTTTAGTCCCATCAACTACAATTGATCCACATTTCTGCTGGCATTTTCAAATGAACAGATTTCTGCTCTGAGATCTCTTTTTATTGTTTAAAAAAAACTTTATTTTTCTTTTCCTAAATTTGTGAACAAGTTTGAAAATACTTCTTTGTAGGGAAGTTCGATGCTGAAGTGTAAAATGTATAACATTTAGTCAGTAATAAAATACTGGACATGGATGTAGAAAAGGATAATAAATACAAAGTTTCCTGAAACAGGAATCTTTTTGTAAAGCAGTCAGCAGGGACATAAAATACAAGTTACTGTGCAGACATGCAAAACTACCAGTAAGATTCTTTAGGATTGCACAGGATGTTTTTATCACTTTTACACAAGCAGCAATACAAACTAAATTTGAAAACGCAGCACTGTTTCATTTCCTTTTACTGAATTCTGTGTAATGTCTCGATCTTCCATGCTTCAGTAAATGGAATACTTGTAATCAAAGACAACACAACTGTTGTTTCAAGACTAGCTTCTTGAGCTGCTGTGCCGGGTCTTTCCAGTTTAGGTCAGTGTTAGGCTAAGCCTATTGTGGCTCTTTGGCTGTACGTCCAGAGTGCAAAAAAGGCTCTTTATTCTAGCCTATATTTGCATAATAATCGGGTCTGAACTGTGTCAACTCTGAGCCTGAGCTCCGCTCCAACAGCTGATGAAGCAGCAGGAGCACGCGCTGCTGACCCATGATGCCTTGCAGGCGTGGGAGCTGTGTGGGTTAAAGGCTGAGATTCTGAGGACTCTTCTAATTGGTCATGACAACAGGAAATGACATCAGCTTCAGGCCCAGGGGGCTTGGGTCTACAAGTCCTGAGAATCGGATGGTCGCTGCAAGTGCTGATTTATTCTACTGGACACATAATCACTGAAACAACAGCATATTTTTCACCGCTATGAAAAAGCAAAGCAAGCCTACACGTATAATCCACAGAACAGATAAACACACACAAGCACTGCTGCACAGTCCACTACATCGCTAGTGTTCGGTGGCTGCTTTACATTGATAATGAGGACTCAGTGCTGCCATCGGCTTTGTTTTAACAGCAGATCGCTGTGCTGCTGAAACAATGCCAGCTTTTACACACAGTCCCCACCATCAAACAAACAAACTCAATCTTTGCTGTCTTTTTGGGCTCAGTGGACTGTGGAGTCTGGACCGGGGGCATAGAAGGGGAAAATGTGACAGAAAATGGCGAGAGAAAGGGCAGGGTGCTAGGTGAGGGGGTGAGGAATGCCAGGCAATTGTGTTAAGCATGGAGGGTATAGGACGAGCTTGCGTGATTGCTGCATGGCACTGAGATGACACATACCTTTTCCACGTCAGCCTTAGTCACGTTAATGTCAGCGTCCATCTTCTCAAAGTATTGCTGTGCTCTGTCTGCTTCTTTGCAGTCCCTCTCAAACCTTCTTTTACACTGAAATCAGAGGATTTTGACAGACATTACATCAGTAATTTCCTGCCACGACCCTCCACAGGGACACTATATAAGCTGACCTTTAAATAAGCATGGTAATGGACGTCATAACATGCACATATACGTCACATATGTTCCAGACTCTGCATTGTGAGCAGCAGAGATCAGTTTATGTCACTGACACAGCAATGTGCTCTGTTCACGTCTGCAGCCTGCAGATTAAACAAATGTTCATAGTGGTCATTGGTGTACAGAAAAACAAGCATTCATACAACCCTCTTTCGACCCCTCAAACCGAACAATCAGTGTTTGTCGGGCCAGCGTGCACTCTGAACTACGCCTATCTGCCTCGCACACAATGGTATCATTGAATGCAACGAGAAGTTTGAGGAGGACAAGGCAGTTATGCATCTCTCTCACACTCTTTCTCTCCCCCGTCAAAGGGGCCTGGCAGAGATAAGAAGTGGTGTTCTGTGTAGTCTCTCTTTAAGCTCCCTCACTAAAACAAATAGAAAGACAGTCCTGGGCCTGCACTCACCTACATTTTCAGTGTACACTAGTGTGAAACTTCATACTGAAAATCTGGCCTGCAACTTATAATCAGGTGATAGTTCAGTAGTTCAATGTGTGAATCCACATTCTCAAGATCATTTTATCTAGATGAACCTCATGCCATACTGTGTGTTAATTAGTTTGTTCACATTTTGTCTTCTTAACAATTTAAGCCTGCCATTCAGAGAACAGATAACGATATTCATTGATAGAAAATTTGTTGTGACTTTATTTTTTAGTAGAACATCTGCCCTGTATTATCATGACATATGTATAAACAAGCAAAGAAGAAATGACGCATTGTTAGAGCTTTCTGGGTAAAGACAGAAGCAGAGGTCCCTCAGGGCTCTGATATTTTCCTTTTTTCCCAGACATAAACTGACTGGAACCTCCTGTCTGTGCTCCATCCGTTTTTATGATGATATACTTTGCAGTCACACAACTCCTCCTCGAGTGTCTGATGCAGCATGTGCTTCAGTATCATGTGGTGGTGATGATGATGACCGAATGTGCCGTGGGCAATGAAGGTCAAAAAAACCATCTGTGCACAGTTTCACATTGTTTTTTTAAGCTTTAATACTGCAATATTAGCGTACTTGCTGGTTGTTTGAAAAGATCTATAATTACTTGTGAACATTAATTCCATAATGACTAAGTGAAAGCTAATGTTGTTGTCTGGTTAATGTTCTCTCTGTGAGCCAATGTATTAGCCTAGCCGCGCTAGACAACCCACGGCAACGAATTTAATTCTCTGCCAGGGTGGGTCTAGTTACCCTCCATAAGGCTCAAGGCTGGATTCTCCTAAAACTGGCCGGACGAATCACCATGAAGTGTAGAGTCAGAAGGCGGGCGTAACTAAGTGACGACAGAGGCGCGACGATTCTGACAGAAACAACCGGAAACAACTAGCCTAGCCGCGCTAGACAACACACGGCAACGAATTTAATTCTCTGCCAGGGTTGACAACAAAAACGACAACAGTCGTTGAGCTCCATTAGCACCGACTCTGAATAATCTTTCTGTTAACATGTCTGTAACAGGCGTAAACTAACCGTGACGTCACCCGTTGGTTTCAACGCCGAGAAAACGAAGCCCGGATTTTGCTACTTCCTGGTCGCCGTTTTGGATTTTTTGGAGCCAGTGACGTAAAAAGCGTCATCAAACAGACTGGACCGGAGAGGAACTAGGGGCAGGATTGGCTGAGGACTCTCTTATCCCGCCCACGTTTTACCGCAGAGGCTTCTGTTGCTGTCCATCAAGTATAGCCACGCCCCCTGGCTCCGCCAACTTTACCGATTTATTTAAAATTCAGTATTGATTTATTTTAAGATCAGCCACCTGATCTCTCATTTAGACCATGAAAACTAACGGGAAAAAAATCCTGAGCTGTAGAAAATCAGTCTATCAAATTTTATTTTCTCCAAAAATGAATTGGGGTCTATGGAGAAAAAGCTTCTTGGAGCCAACCCTAGCGGACGGCGTGATATTGCAAGTTTTTGACACTTCTGGGTTGGCTTCAATTCTGGAGCCAGATGCTACGTCCACTATATATACAGTCTATGGTCTGTAATATACTTGAACTTCACCCATTGACTGTATAAATAAGGCTTCACCGAACTACCGCATCCTCTGATTTCCGGCGCTCTAGGAGCCTATTCGTTGCGCTGATTGGTTGTATACCTACCCAATTGCTGCAGAGTGATTTGATAGACAACCTTTTAGCCCGCCTCCCTCCCTGTCGAGCGTGCCTAGACCCTTGTGCCTTCAGAAACATGGGTCTAGCGTGGCTAGGCTACCAATGTATGCGATTGAAAGAGAAACACCACTCTGCAACACCGCCCTACAGCCAGGACTATGTTGTGTTTTAAAAGGGTCGACTGATAGCAAATTCTCCACTAAAGAAATCCTTTCACTGAATGATTTCCTGCGCTTGGAGCAAGCAGCTCCTGAAAAATATTTTCTGTTTTTCATCTTACTTTCAAGTTGTTTCTTCAGGCTGGTAACCCAAATTAGTCTGTACAGTTTTTGACTTCTCAGCCAACAAAAGGTTATTTCAGATCGAAACTGGATTTTAAAACTTAATAAAATGCTCCAAAACCTCCAACCTTGGTCATGACATTACAATACTTCTAAACATTTTGTGACTACATACCAATGACGGCACCATCAAAAAATAGTGTAAGGGCAATATTGTGGCACTGCTCTTAAATGGGCTCACTTACCGATTCCAGCTGTTTCCACGAGCTCTCAATGTGCTGCTGTGCTTTACGCCCATCATGGAAGTGCTGTTAGAGGAGTTGAAGAAGGAAAAGAAAAAAAAGACATATTTATTATAATGCTATTCATGAGCTTAAGGGATTTAAAAGCAGGTGAACCTGACCTTGACATATTAAGGATCATAAATTAGAAGCAGGGTGGAATGAGAGTCTCAACCATATCATTAATCACCAGGAATATTACTCACGCTGTGACACGAAAGTATTAATGCAAACTGAGAAACTAGGGCAAATTCAGACACTATAATATAGCTACATCAAAAATTATGACCGCATAACCCACATGCTTAAAGCTCAGAGATTTGTCTATGCTTGAGCAGATGGCTATACTGTATGTCTATTTGATGAAAGAACAACCAGATCCTATCCTACCAGTTCACTACAGGTGCACTGTCACAATTCAAAGCAACAAAAAAAAAATCAGAACGACAAAACTATAAGAAATTCCACAAAGAGAAATAAAGTAAAACAAACTGTAGGACTAACAATGACAACCAGGGTACCAGCAATGGTGCAATGAAGCAGAACAGATGCTGTTTTCATGAAGCTTCAAAATCACGTGTACAGATCAAGACGCCAGAGGGAATTTTCTAGTAAAAAACAGTCTTCTCTGCTTTCTGTTGCAGCCTCATGCATACATTGAATGTAGACTGATTTCCTGATCTCAGTAGAAAAACATGAAAAAGCAAAAGGAAAGAAAGATAAAAGAAATGACTCAACAGCATTCCTCTAGTGAGGAAAAACAAAAGAATCAGGACAATCTGTCTCGCTGTGTGCTGGTGGGTCAGTTCAATACTCCGGCTCCCTGATGACAATCTCTAATGAGTTGGGTGATCCCCAACTTTCTTCTTCTGGCACACAATGAGGTTGGCATTTGTGGTTAAGAGTGAAATGTGTAAACCACAACTGGTGGATGCACTGCTGTGACACATGGTCGGGAAATTTGTGTAATAACTGTGGTGATCCCCTGACTTTTTCTCTTGTGTAATCACCAAGTGCAGATTTCAGTTTGTCTAATACTTTTGTTTATGACCAAAGTTCATGCAAAACAAATGACAGTCCCTTCAGCCTCATCTGCATGTTTTTGATGATAATTACGATCATAGCCAGGACAAAAAAGGTAGAATATGAAACACACAGAAGCTAACTGATAAAGTAGGAACAACAACAGTACATTACATGACACAAGAAAGCTAAAACGCAGCATGAAATACGACTTGGAAGACAAACCAGAGATTTTAATCCAGGGGGAGACAGACAGGCCACGGAGGATTTCAGCACTGCCAAGTGTGGCATATTGGACAAAGCTAGGTGGCAGCTGCTGGTCTAAACTCACAGAGAACATACGCTGTGTGTTTTCGCACAAGGCCTCACTTGGCCTATTAAGGTGCATTTGGCCCGGAGGCAGAGCACATCTCTCTACAGCTCTCTGCGTGGTTGACAGCAAAATCCCCCTGGAAGTGGAAACACAGAGGAGCAATTTGACACCTCTGTTGTTTTGAAATTAGATTCTGATCACTTAGAAAGCATACAAATACTTCCTTCATTGCCTGCAGTCGAGCTAATCTGCCAAAGAATTCAAAAAGAATCAAATTAAACTGAAAACGACACAGAGACTCGACTATCAATGAGGTATCCCCGGGTTACGCCGACTGCGGAAGCGAGGGTCAGTAGCTGAGTTGAATATCGATGCTGGCATTCAATAACGGACCACAGCCATTCTAAAGAACAGAAAGCTGTTGCTTGTACTTCTCTGGCATTTCAGAGCTTCTGCAGCACAAGGAAGTCAGTATTCTGTGGACTGACTTAAACACACAAGCAGGAGATGTGAAATTAAGACTGACGCAGGAGGTGTCAAGATCTTTCTCACCTGAATAACACCGAGCATGAGGGTAAGTTAGTGGAAATGTACCACGGTTTACCTCAGATAGTCACACTTCTCATTTCCCAAAGTTTCGAGGGAAGCTGCGTAAAATAAGGAAGTGCTCCAGTGTTTCAGAGGAAGTATTTGAGCGGTAACAGAAAATGGGACATTGTGGAGCTGCTGAAAACTGTACAATGCAATGCACTGTATATTTATTGAGTCTGATCTTCAAAGACTTATTTGATAAGAGTGATATTTTCATTGATACACTCTGAAAACATGTCTCACTACACGATGCTATGATACAGTGCATATACCACGAAGCTTCCGCTCAAGACAGAGCACCCCGGACTGGATGACGTCACTGTTACTGTAGAGCGTACTTTCAACCAAACATTTGTCTCCATAACAACAATTCTGACTAATATCCAGCATCTCATCTGGATTAGCAAATCATCCATCACTGCAAAGATAAACAAACTACAAATGACACTCTTCTCCAAACAGCTCCATCAGATTTACACGATCCGGCTGCAGGACGAAGATCTACCGAGCGCACTGCCAAATCAAACCAAGACACATGAGCTCATTCACTTTCACACACGATAAAAAGAGCCGTCAGCCATCTGGGATGCAGGTATACTGCAAACAGAGAGGCAGATGTGCTGCAGTGTCGGCTTCTCCGTGTTTAAATTCATAGACTCTGGAGGTACATTCATCACTCTTAGTACATCTAGGCCTCAGGGTTAGAGTGGACATATGCCGTCTTTCTTGTATTCATCCCAATCAGTAGCAGCATGTGACGGCTGGTGCTGTCAGGGACATCTGAGGCACTTCAACACAACAGGTTGGTGACCTGAAGCTGCCACTCTCAGCTACCCAGGCAGCTAAAGAAACTATGAGAAACACAAAACGAACTCTTTGAAACTTTTACTACAGTGCATCACTATATTAACTGCAATAAAAGTGGGATTGGAAAGTATGACATCACAGACAGCGGATTTAATATTTGCTCAATAATGCAGTGCAGGCCAGATTTCTCTGCTATGACTACAAAGCAATTTTCATAGAGAAAGGAATTCCTCATGGTATGACACAGACCACCAGATTCCCTCCAGGTACCATAGTCCTTGAGACAGAAGCAAAGCATTTAAGAATGAAAGGACACAGATCTTGCAATCTAATAAGAGATTTTATAGAACTCTGATCCTGTGGACACTTCAGGGACGAAACTATTCGCTACCTCTTTTAACGGCTTCTGTGCTTTCCAGTGTCATATACACGTAGTAGCTGCCTCCTACATCTCTAGAGATATCTATCGGATGTGTGTACATTCATGAAGTGCCTAATATGCCTTCAGCAAAACGAAGACATAAGGCGACGGAAAGAAAAGTCAGCAAACATCCTCTGCTGTCTGACAAATATGACAGGAAAGGAAGACCCACTGCAGTGCAGCATTTGCATTTTTGAGTCACTTGTCTTAAGAGGGCCAGATGAATATACATCTGCACGCACTCAACCTCTAACTGATTTGTTAGTCATTCACTGACATGACTTGGGTAATAGGAATGTGCACCTGCAGTCCTGTACAGATGTCAGCACTCATGTAATCATCAGGTGTTACAAATAGCCACAAGTCACAGAAGATCTAGAGTTCATTAAACCTCTTCAAAGATCCATTGAGACTTTTCTTCTAATGTTTAAAGAGCCATGTGACACTTCAGACCGAGCATTATGCAGAGGGTGTTTATACTGAAGTCATTCTGGACTGCAGTGACTATGGGTCGATCAATTGTCCCTCTCAGCTTCCTATTTGTTTTTCCACTCAATACAAGAAGGCATGAGAGGCCACTCCTGAGAGATACACTGCTTTTACACTGTGGCTGCATCTCTCTTCTCCGCCTCCAAGATAAATGAGGACGATGTACTCTGCCAAAACCACCTAAAGACGTTGTATTGTGCATTATAGCCTCTGCTGAATTTTCACTAAATGCAATCTTATTTTTCCATCCTTGGCAGCTGAATAGCACGCTTTTTTTTCCATTTTTTTCAAGCTGGCTGAACATCACATCACAACTTCTTCCAACACAAAAATATATAATTATGTGTTGCGCTGTGGGTGTAGGTGAACACAAAAAAGAACGCACAGAAGTGCGTTTAAAACAACACATACTGAAACAGAAAATATAGCACTGTGACATTCATAACATGTTAAAGTAAATGAGCTGTCTTGGGAGGTCCTGCAGAGTGTTTAAGGGTCTTCATCAGTCCTCATTAGAGACGACCCATAAGCCCTGTGATCAGAGACCTGAGGAGGACAGCAGTGTGCTGACTGAACACCTTATTATGACTCCTCAGCACAAACACAGTCCAGTGAGACTTAGGCTCTTCATCCCATATTAACCCTGCCGCCTCTTC
The DNA here is from genome assembly GCF_021347895.1 of Acanthochromis polyacanthus. Classification (NCBI taxonomy): domain Eukaryota; kingdom Metazoa; phylum Chordata; class Actinopteri; family Pomacentridae; genus Acanthochromis; species Acanthochromis polyacanthus. The sequence continues at coordinate 15,732,884 of NC_067130.1, forward strand.
AACATTACACATTATACTATTAGGCATTAAACAAGCACTGCATAGCAAATAAGAGGGTATCTTAGCGAGGTTGTGATTCATTTTTATATCCATTTTAATCTATGGAGTAAAAAAATGACTTCACATTTCACAGTCACTTATAATAAAATCAGGTTCTATATCTGCTCTCCTAAAATCCGTTAAGACAACATTCCTGGCCTCACCTCCAATGCCACCCCAAGCAGAGCTTAGCGAGGTTCAGTGAGGGAAAACAGCAAAGGGAGGTGGGGAGAGTTATAAAACAACCCCACATGAGAAACTAATGAGGTATTATATTTTTTTTTCTCCTCCTGGGCTCGCAGTGTGGATTTTACCTGTCCAATAAGCTCACTATAAACCCGGGAGGGGCAGGCCTTGGCCCTCTTCTAATCCCACTGTCTGGATCTGCCTGCACAGACAGCTTTGTCTGACAAAGAAATGAACCTAAATGCTGCGACAGAGGAAACACAGAATGATGTCTACAAACTAGGAAAAAAACAGCGAAGTGAATGAATGAAAGGCGGGTCACGAGGTCGTACAAACACCATTCAGATATATCACTAACAATTTCTCCAGTGGTGCTATGGACAAGCCTATGAGACTCAGTGTTTTTTCTGTAATAATTACAATTTCATTAAAGCCTTTTTCTTTGTAGCTGGGATTTTCTGTAGTCAATAGCCTTTTCAACAGCTGAATAAACCAAAGAGTGTCATTCTCCTCCATTCATGAGTTGGGTGAATGTGTCTTTCAATCAAATGCTTGCAAAAATATATAAATAAATGAAAGCTTAATGAGCTGCATTTACCCTATAAGGACACTGTTCTGAACATGACCGAGAAACTATTTGCTCAGTGTCATTAGATGAAATGATCCTCTGTTTAGAAAAAAAATACTGTCAGCTTTATAGGGTCATGCTGCGCAGGGAAACCCCCAACACTGACTAACTGAAGAAACACTGTTACGGGCTTCTTTTGCCAGGGCACATGACACACTATCAAGAATATCAGCTGCAAAGAAAACGGATGTGGACAAACTGAGAAAACACGAGGTGCAAAGGTTGTGAGGGCAAAAAAACGAGACAAGGGTGCCGAAAGAGAGAAACAGAGATTTAAAAATAAAATACGGGACACGAAGAGGAAAAGTGCAGAGAAATGAAGAGGAAAAGAAGTGTCAAAGTGGCATCCTGCAGCCTCAGAGAAGCAGGGGTCTGGTCAAGGACACTTTGTGACATGAGACAAATCTGATAACAGTAAGTTACGCAAGGCCAAATCAAGCCAGGCCGCACCAAAGCCAATTTTTGGCAGCGTTGGAAATCCCCTTTTCTCCATGTGCTTGCTGTAGCTAAAACTGAATTTAAAGTCAATTCTAATCCCCAATAATGTAGTTCAGAGCTTCCAGTATCAAGACAGAGTCAATGCAGCGGCCTGATGTCACCACTTGTGCAATACATTTAAAATTAAAAGGCCACGGTGCCTTTGAGCAGCACTCTGGTTTTGGTTTTACACTCCAGTTCCCTCAGCTGGACTTCCAAGATGCAAGAGTTCATGACAGATTTCTCAGAAAGAAATTTTTCCAGCTGGGCAGCTCTCTCTCTCTCTCTCTCTCTCTCTCCTCCTCCATCAGCTCCATGGATTTAATGAGCACCACACTGTTATCTACGTATCATGCGCGGCAGGTCATCCGCTGTTCCAAATCACTTTATAATGTTGATGAGGAAAGTGATTTCAACATTTAAGAGCAGTGTGTGGCGCACCGATTTTTTTGTGAGCTGGTTGAAAAGAGGGAAATAAGGCTGTAATGATAGAGAGACGCGATGACTGTGCTCCATAGAAAGGACTCAGTTAGTCACGTTCTGCACTTCTGGTGAGCCTTTGGGTGTATCTATATTTACTCAGTGATGACCTCAGCTCGCACAGAATAGAGTCTGCAGAGAGAAAGAGCTGCTTAATTTGTGGTTGGCCAGTGTGTCTTTTTTCCCCACTCGAGAATCCTTATCCAAATGTCTAAAGTAAATGCTGCATTTAAATCCCTAGCAGGGGTAGAAAGATAAACGCTGGATGGGGAAAGGACCAAAACTTGTAAATGTATTAAGTCTCACCGATTTCCTCTCAGCCTTGAGTTCTGTCAGGTAGCGCGTAAGCTCGGCGATGATTTGGGACGTTAAGTTCTCCGCTATGACCTCGTGTTGACCTGCGTAGTCGTTTAACTCATTAAGCGTCGTCAGGAAGGCTTTACAGAAGGTGTACCTGGTGGGACACAGGAGGTGAGGTTAGGGGAAAGAGTAGCGGTTTGGATTTGGTGTGGAAGAAAAATCATGTTTCATAAAAGAGAGCAGTTAAAGGAATAGCTTGGCATTTTAGAGAATGTGTTAATGAGAGGTTCGATGCCATGAAGCTACAATAAAAAAAATGTATTTTTTTTATTACGGGTGTCATTTCTACACTTTCAATTTTGTGTAGAATAAGCAAATGAGGTATAATGGTGTTTCTACTTTGTGCTAAGTGAAGCAAATCAGCTGCTGGCTCTTCTATTTAACAGAAAGATATAAGAGTGCTATCAATCTTCACGTTTCGCCACAGGAAAGCGAATGAGTGTTTTTCCCAAAATGTCAAACAGTTCCTTTAATTTCTTGACGTAGAGGATCCATCAACTTACTTGCTCTCCTCCTCTTCTCGTGAGTTCTTCTTGGGCTGATATTTCTTTGATAAATTCCTGCAAGAACAAAGACAAAAGCCTCGTCAGACATTTCTTACTGTATCTTTTTCACAGAGTCCGGTCTGCAGATGAGTGGTGCACCATTCCCATTATATTTCCCTGACACTGCCCTTATGGACCTGCCATAGGATCATCCAGCACACCATTCAATCCAGCAGAGTGCTTTCTGCTCCTGCTGCTACATCTCCTTTCCTCTCTCCAGGTTATAAATCATTGCCCCCCAGGAGTATACATGCAGAGCCAGTCACCAGAAACAAGCATGCTTTTCTAATGCATCGCCCTTGTTTGGACTCTGGCTGTACGTAAGCGGCACGAGATGGGAGCAGGGTGAGGAGGAGGAGATATAATGACACGTATAGCAGACAGAGTTGAGTCATTCCATCTCATTTCAACAAATCTGAGGAAATTTTGTTGCATGACCTCCTCTGATCATCTCCAAACTTTTTTTTTAACTATCCCAACATAAGAATAGATTACTTGCAAAGTTTTAACATCATATGATTGCTATTTGCTAAGTTATAAAATATTTAAATCCCTATTTTTCCACTCGGAAATTGATATGTTAGGTAGAAAGGCTTGATTTAGGAAGATAATACTGGGAACTGACTGATGATATAGACTTACAAGTGATCTGAAGGGTTCAAACACCTTAACAATAGAGCAGGAAAAAAAATTTGGAATGAATATACCCATTTCTCTGTGGTACAGGGCAATTTAAAAATTTGGCGAAAATGGCATTTTTCAAGAATTTAGGCATTTTTTTCACAAATTTTAATAAGTAACAAGGTTCATATGTTATAAAAATCTCAAAGTACCTTAAAAGTTCTCTCTAACCTAAAAATATCCAAGAGCTAGCTAGTCTCCTTAGACCTCAAAACGATGCCTATTTATGAAACAGACTGAAAAACACCATACATATATTGGCACAGAAACCAATGTGGGACATGGAGTAGAAACATGAAACTTTGTCTGTATAACAATAAACATCCGAATAATTGATATCTGAAGTATCAACATTGTTTCTTGAATCCTTCATGGCCAATTTAACCAAGAAATGCACTATGTTTTATAGGCGTTTTTTTAGGAATTCTAACTAATATATTGCAGTTAAAATGAGTTATATTGCCTTAGGTCCCATGTAAAACATGTAATTTGTCCCCAACTTATCACACCACTATTTCTGTCCTTTGAACTGCTTGAATTTCTCTGAAATCAGGCCATCATCTGCACCAGATATGTGGTACTGTCCACCACGACGTGTTGAAGGAGCAGTGATTGGACAGAGGATGTGGGCTGTAGGCACCCACACTACGTCATCCTTTCTAGGCCATGTGAACTTCTTGCTGGGACCTTTTGGGTGCATGAATTTCACTTGCAAATCTTCAAATTCAGCTGATAAGTCAAATACGATACCGAGGCTGTCCTGAGAATGCAGTCTGGGAGTGATGCCATTTCTTCTTATTCAGTTACTGTATGAAAGAAAAAACAATGTCTATATAATAATTAACTTCAGATATGCCCTTTGTAACTTATACTACGATGCTGATGCTTCAGATTCATCTTTCATCTTTAGTTGGTCATGTAAATGGTTCCTAAAAACAAAAACGAGGATCAAAATGTATAGTAAATTGATTCAGCAGTTGCTCATCTTTGGCACAAGAAACAAATATGAAAGTAAGTTCACACATACTTCACACATACTAGTTCCTCCAAAAAAAATTTGAACCGCGTACCATGTATCCCACATGCACTTTTTAATGCCTAAAGTTAGGCTATTTTGGGTCTACACCTGAGTTCAACAGCCTATAAATCAATAAATAAGCTTTATTTTAATGTTTTAAAACTTCTACCTTATGCAACTTTCATTAGTAAAGAAGAAAATTCATTCTTTCAATGTCTTTTCACAAGAATAAGTCCTAAAATAGAGGCATGAAAAACCCAAAATAAAGTCGCCCATGAAATAATAAGGATATTTTGGGAAATTCCACAGTCCAGTATTTTTTATTTTCATTCATTTCTATACTTTTCTCACCAGAAGGGTAAAAGTTTTGGAAGGGGAAAAAATTCTGACCATGTAAAAGGAGTATAAATTGCTTTTTTTAGTAGTTTAAAACCCTAAAATCATAGGCGAGGATTAAGTTTGGACTGACTATGGGTATTAGATTAGATCATTACTGCTTATACTGTATGTTTATAACCATAATACTTTGCATTTGTTCATAAAATTACCCAAATAAAGCCCAAAAATTTTTTTGGGAGGATCTGAGAAAGTGGTGCAACAAGCATTTGTTGAATTGACATGGAATGACTCAGTTGTGTAAGGATGAAAGAAAACATGTCATAGTGCTAGATGTAGGTGAATGAGTGGTATTTGGCTTCAAAATAACACCCGTGACTGTCATTACGGCGGTGTTTTTCTACGTCCTTCTCTCAACCCAGAAACATGATGCACTGTGTGCTACAGTGCATCACGTCACTCGTTATTTTGTAAAGGCAGTGTGACACGCTCAGCGCCCGACTGGTACTCTGTCAGTAAAACATAATAACATACACAACGCGCTGATGGATCTGGGTACACGTGTGCCTGTGACTTCAGGATCCTTTGTCTGATTAAAGAGCACTGCTGTCAGGTTCAACATTAACAACAAAGCAGTGCAGTTACACGAAAAAGGACAAACACAAACCACTTACACCATCTATATATTATCTGAGACACTGGAAATCAAAACATAGCAAGATATACACAAAAACTGTGCTGTAATTTTCCCATCTAAAATTGTGAGTATTTTGTGTATCTGTTTTACAAGCCTTTCTGCTGGATTAGAAATGTATGTTGTCAAATTTTAGATTAAAGGTCAGAAATGTTTCAGAAATATTAAAATCACAACACTTGTCATATCAGCACCAAAATGATTACTGTATTTCTATATCAGTCACTCCTAAAGGTGATAACAGTCAGAGGTGGCTGCGCTTGTTTTATTGTGAAATTACAGCAGTATACTTACTGATCTAGATCTAAATGCTCCAGCGTGTACGTGCTGTAAAAGAACATGCCTAATTCCTGCTGAAATAAATAATTCACATGTTGAAAAAAAAAAAAATCTAATGTAGGTCTGCAGTCAACTCCATCCAGCTCTCTCTGCCCACATCCCCCACACCTCGCCTCCCCACCGGTGGTGTTTGCACTGTTGCTAGGCAGATCTGTCTGCCTATCTGGCTCTGTGTCCCTCTCACCCCGACTCTAATTTTAGCGCTGGTTCCCATTCACTCATTCATTCACTCACGGCCACATCATTTGCAGACTGTGTTTGTCAGCTTACCTGAGTAACATATTTAATAAAGTTGTCGAAATTAAGGTCGCAGTTCGCTCTGACTAAGGAGGATAAATGGAGCTCTGTCAGGTGTATGTTTGTGTGTCTGGTTCTGTCGGTACGTTCTGTTTTACCTGAATATCACTGGAAGAAAATGTCTGTACATACTCTTTTTTTTCACCCTCATCCAGTCTCCTTTGTTGGCGAGACTTTATTCCCACTTAGTTATGGATTATGCCAGACTGGAATTTGGGGGAGGAGGCGGCATTAATGCACTGCCCTGCAATGACTAGACTGAAGCATTGTGCATGTTTACACCAATGAAGGGAAGAGGATTATTCATGGATTAGTGCAGTGTGTGGTTGGTATGGTGACAGAAATGGTACAAAGTAGAGTTATAGCCACAGATGATATTCGATTGATGAGCAATGTAGGCTATTCTGTATAGTTTAAAAAAAAGAAAAGTTTATTTGCAGTTGTATTACTACTGCTGACCTCACTTATACAGCTGCTGATCAATAATTACCCCGCTACAACTGGCCCACTTCTGCAGGCATTTTTTATTATTGATCTGACAAAAGCTTTCTTGATTATTCATTTGATCAATGAAATAGTAAAAATGTTAGTCTTTGAATTATTTCTTTTCTCTATTTCACTCTCCAAAACTCAATGATATTCAATCACGATTACCTTTTTTTATTAACTGACTAATTTATCAAGCGGCTCCAATCTATTAACCCTCTTAACCAAAACTGGTTTCGGGGTGTTTTACTGCTACTGTCACATTTTCACTCCTGTCACACTGGTTGTAGCTTCATCACTGATGGCTTCATGAGTTACGCCACTAGGCACAGGAATTGGACTTTTTAGTTCTGCAGAAGCTAGTTACAGCAAAAATCATTTTTTGGCTTTTTTTTAATAAGTCGTCAAAAGTGGATCTCATGAAATATTGCAATTTAAAGCTTAGATTTGGATAATATTCCTGAAATTACCTGGTTGAGGACGGACCAAAAGCTTAAAGTCTTATGATTCTTACTGCTTTTACAGTTTCATTCTATTTCGGTGATTTTTTTTAAAGATGACAAGTCTTTCAGACCAGCTAGTGAGTCTTGGGTTCAGATGGTAAACGATAAATACTCCCTGCAAACCAGGTACTAGTGCCATTTTTCACTTGGTTCAGCTTGAGAACCAGTTTACTTTCTCACAAGCTTGAGCCATCAAAAGACAACCTCATTACATCATTGCATTACTGTATACATCAGAGTCTCTACTGTAAAAAGAATTGCTACCTCCAAGGCAGAAAAAAATCTGCCCAACAACACAAGTGACAGAAAAAGAAGACTGGACAAAGGGGCAGTTCCATTAGTTTATTACTTCTGGTACGAGTGTCCCTGCTAGATTAAACCTACTTTCATGAGCTAAGTCGATTACAAAGGATAATTAGTCCTCAACTACGGCCAAGTAGCACCAAAACAAAGAAGCAGTGTGCTGAAAACTCAGTGACTCAAGTTGTCCTGTTAGTATGTCCTCATTTCCCCAGTTTAGCCTTTTCTGACAAGCATGTCCATGTGCACATAAGTGTGTGTATGTGTTTGTCTTCTAGATAGCAGACCCAGTATGACAGCAGGCCCTCTGTATAGACACTGAAACTGGAAACATCCACACCATCTGTGGAGCCTGAAGTTTAATAAAATCCGACCAGCCAGAACATTTAAACATACTGTAGACAGATGCTGGCTAATTAAATTATGGGATATCCATATGTGCACAGACATGAGAGCAAATTGGTGAACACATTCTGTATGTTTTTAGTCCACTTTTTTTGAAACAAGGCGTGAATTCAGATTTAATGAAACTGACTTAGACAAAATTACAAATTATCCTAAATAATTTTGTCATAAATTATTTGCTTTTAGTATATTAGACATGTTGTTTAAAAAAAAATGCAGATGTTGTAGCAGGATTTCAGAAATATTAAAAGCAGAACTAATTCAAGCATTATCAAAAATAATCCACAAGCGTGATTAAAATTCTGGTGGAAAAAAAGCGCTTTTGCTGTTTAATACGCGTCTGTGTGAAAACCTAACGGGTGCAGGGACATGTGGGTAATGCTTGCATGTAAACACAGACAGCTAGTCCTATTATCTCAAGCTGACTTAATTCTCAAGAAGACATGGCATGATCTGTAGAGGATCTGAGTTTTTGTGTGAATACTGGAATGGTATTGGCTCCTCACTACGTAATGGGGGAGGTGAGGTCAGTACTTGGAGCATTAGCCATATTGCACGACCTCATTAAAGATGTGGATTGCAGACTTGGGGGGTAACTCCTACTGTGTTGGCTGACGTGCAGGAGGCCTTAGGAGATGGATCCACTCAGCACAGGACTGTACACACTCCCATCACTGCCTTTGAAAATCAGTGACTGCACCAAAACCCACTGTCTGTGAGGAGAATTGGAGGGGGCGGTGCCGACACTTGTGGTTGGAGGAAAAAAATCTGGGTCAGACCTGGGGTTGATAACGCTGATACCTAGTAGTCTCTATGGAAACACAAGCTCCTCCCCATCCCCCAACAACCTGACTTCCTACTGCCTGAAGCTGAAACCAGCAACAACAACAGACAGCCTGCATGTAGGAGAGAGTGAGAGAAGGAGGCAGACAGAGAGACTCTTCAGAGTACAAAAAAAAGAGAAAAGGATGGAGGGGGGGGAACAGACATCCTCTTCCGCCTGATTTTTTAGCATTACATAAAGCAATTCTGCTTCCCTGCTTGGAAACAACAGTACTGCTGTTAAAACAGGAGCCTTTTTTAATATTCCAGTGTACTACTTCCCATGTGGGATTTCTGATTTGAGCTTCCTCCTCCAGAGGGAGGTCAGAGGTCAGGGTCAGCTTCATAATGAGCTGGTAAAGATTCAATCTCTTGTTCCAAGGATACTTCAGCAAGTCAAATCCTGCTGTAGCCTGCAGAGTGGGTTTTTTATCTAAGCCATCTGGAGGAAAACCATCCACCCTAATTACCACGCTGCAACTCTGAAAATGGATCATAAGTCAGCTTGAGTACTCACCTAATTTGTTTTGCATAGTTGGTTTCAATCTCTGACCTCTCCTTGACAAATTTGGTGTACTTCTCCACAAACTCGATCCCCCACTGTGTATGCTTCTCCAAGTTGTCAAACTGATCCTGCAGAAAAGAGGAAGATGCAATGATTACATCAGTCAAAGGAGACAGAAGTCTGCTATCATTTACTAGGCAGAAAGAACTGATAGAACTTCGGCATAACAAACAAAAGGCCAGAAAAAAAAAGACGCTACATAGTAACACATTATAGGACCTACTGCTGTTTGCAGTTTGCTTTCAATACATCACATGTTACCAAGCATTCATCTTAGTATTTCAGCATAGCAAAAAATTCCTCCTTCTAAAATGGCTCGTCTTTCTCTACTCGGCCTTGTGTTTGATTTTTTGTGGGAATATTGTTCATCTGGCTCCCTTCAACCAGAGTCACTGGCCATATATGCATCAGTCAACATGTTTATTCCAAGTCACTGATCAGACAGAAGCATCTGAGTCAAGCATTAAACCGTCAAATTTGGTGTGACCTGAATATGACCGACACTGTCCTCTAGCCACAGTCATTTTAAGCTACTGGTAGTGAGTCTCCACGAGTATCCATAATAGAATTTTAAAGTGTGGTCTGTTACAGAGTGTAGTTTGCAGTAAAAATAGGCAGTAAGCAGTCTGCACTACTGATAACCAAATACAGCTGTTCAGGCTGAACTCGTTATTCAGGATTTGTTCATGACTTGTGAGGAAAAAATGAGCCTTTAGTTGGCGGCGGTTACATCTTGAAATTCACCACTTCAGAAAAATTTCACCACTTCATCTGGGATATCAGTTAACACACACACACACACACACACACACACACACACACACACACACAGACACACATGTGCGCACCACAGCTAAGATTTACTGATGCTCATGTGGTTATATTCACACAATCTTCTGATTTAATTTTTAAAATGAAGCAAAAAAAAAGGACAACCTTGGTGTAGCTCCAACAGCCCCCCATCCTCTCTTCTACCATGTCTGAAGTCCTCCTGTAAAGTCCAGCTAACAGATCTTCTTGCACAGAACACTAAGCAGCTGAAGCGTCAGAATGACGAGGTCTGTCTAATTCTGTGAGCTAACCATGCATTGTGCTATCTGTCTGCTTTTAGCATGCTGCACTGAAAGCACATCCACATCACTGACACAGGAAGCGGTTGTGGTAATGAAAAGATCAAGAGGTGTACTGCTGACAAAGCCATGTAACAATTTGAGGGATCTTTAAGTGTGTTTTCTGGCTTTTTTTGTTACAACTGCAGTATGCTTTAAATTCGGAACAACTGAGAGGTTTTTTTTAAGCTTTACTGAAGCCGCATCATCTCTCAAACACCTTTGAAAAAGCTATTTAGGTATTCAGGGAAAACAATAGGTTGTGTTTTGATGGAGGGGGATTTTCCAGTCTGCATTGTTAGGCAGTTTCAATGAGCAATCACTCATCAACAAGCCACTCACCAGAAGAATGACAAGATAAAACCGAACAATTAGGCATTTTACTGAAAAAGAGACAACTCGTCTGTCTCCTCACTCCTCTTTGTTATCTCCTGTTTCACCTAGCCACTGTTTTCCTTCTTTCTACAACAAGTTTGCATTTCCTTTAAATGCCTAACAGCATGCTCACTGAGATCCATGCGCTAATTAAAGCAATCAAGTAGCATTTACTTCATTCTGACAAGACAGCAACCATTCAGGGCACAAAACAGGCAACAAGCAGCACACGTCACTGGAGCTACATCATGCACACAAAACCCTCCTCTCCTCCTCCGCACACATAACTCAGATTACCCTTTTTTGCAGGGGCACCATCTTATCCACTGTGTCTCACTGTGAAATATCCAAATCCAGAAAATGTCCATCCAACTCTCCAAAACAGCAAAGCAAAAACAAAAAACACTGAGCCTAGGTTGGAGAGGGCATCCACAAGATCTTTTTCCAGGTATCCGAAGTGGAACAAGCACAGACTAGCGAGAGTGTGCCTGGGTTGGGAACAATGCCCGCTGACCCCACTCAATAACAAAAGAAACTGCACAGTTGTAGCGAGTAATTCCCGATTATCTGGAAGGAGTAGGAATTCCAGAGAGCAGGGGAGGGACCGATGCAGCACCGGCGCACTCAAACACACAGTCTGAGGCCACTGCTGCCCACAGCATTCAGGCTTAATGCTCCATCAGGCGTAAGGTGGAATAAGTGGGATGAGAGAGGAGGACGGTGAGAGAGAGAGAGCGGAAAAACACAGGGAGGGGGGCTTGAAAGGAACCGAAATGACAGAAGAGGCGGGATTACATGGGAGGGGATTAAATTAAGGGGGGCTACAAGCCAATGCTGCTGGGGCCTCTTCAACTTTGCCCCCGGCTTCACTGCACTATATTGTAAAATCTGCTATATAAAACAAAACAAAAGCATCGAGCTGGTGATCCACAATGTGATGAGTCACTCTGAGATCATGAATCTTTGCTAAGGTCACATGGGACCTGAGAGATACTTGCTGGAGTTTAATGGAAAAGTCATCCACAAAGCAATTTCCCAGCTACAAGAGCAAAAGCTGATTAATAAATTATGAATCAGAGGGAAGGAACTATCATTATGTGAAAGTAAGTCAGACACAAGCATATACTTTTATCTTCTCCCTGCTCTTTCCATCAATCTCCTGTCATTCCAGCTTGTAATGTATTCAACGCTGCTTAAAATACATTATTATTTTCGGCATAGAAATTGGATCCATTGTCACAAAATGCCAAAAAAACATAGATTCAAGCTATCAGTCAGAAAAAACAACAGTATACTAGCTTGGTCTCTGAACATTTGCTTTGTTTTGTTTTGTTTTTTTTTTGCAGGTTTTCAAACATTTAAATACCAGCAAGGCAATAACAGGCAAATTAATCAATATTGAAAACATTTTTTTTCCTTTCTGGATGGAAAAATTAGCCAAGTAGTCCATCAAATGAAAGCTAATAAGCAACAGCTGTGATCATCTATCAATAGCTTCAAGCAATAACTGCAAAAATATTTACTGGTTGAGGCTTCTCAAATGCGATAGATTCTCCATGATAAAAAGTTCATATATTTAGATTTTAGACAGTTGGTTAGACAAATAAAGCCAACTCAAGCCATCATGTTGGGTGCTGTGCTCTACTTGACACTTCATACACAGAACAAATGATCAGAAGATTTATCATTAGTAAAAATACTTGTTAGTTGTAGTTTTATGCTCATTTTTTGCAGCAGAAATGCAAATGTCTAAGCAGAATTACTATAAGAGTTGTCTTAATACAAAGAAACAAAGAAATTAAATAGAAACCACCTGCTGCTAGATCGCCATTTTTTTTCCTGCCTATGAACACAGTCATTTCCAAACCAGAGCCAGATAAAGACAAAATCATTTTCCATTCACCATCTTTTTTCTGCACTCGCATCAGTGGAAAATACAAAGCATCAGTGCGCCAAGGACGAGTGTCCACATTCTGATTTACTTTGGTAAAAATATTCTGAGTAGGAAAATATGAATTTCAAAGATCTGACTACATGTGCAAAACAAATCCGGTTCTCATTAACTCCAGTGAGTTTGTGCAGACTGCATGCAAATCACAGAGTGTCAGCTCTGTCATTGTTGGCTGAAGAGTTACCAGACTTAAAGCCAAACCTGCCCACAGAATTTGCTACAGCCTGCTCTTCTGGCCCTCAAACCGAAGACTAATAACTTCTACTCCTGCTCTAGATTTGCTTCCATTCTTTCATCTGTGGCCTCTGACACCTGACCTGGTCCCTGCAGGAGGGAGTAAGTGGGGGATCCAAGGAGGTGCTTATTATTTCAGGACACAGCCCCACTCACTGTGATGCATGTACTATTGTGGTAGTACATGAAAGAAAACAAATAGAACCGAGTAGCTAAATATTTTCTATCATCCAGGAAGTGGGAAACGGGTTCAAACAGAGAACAAAGGAGACACTTAGCAGTTAGTAAATGTATGTAGGTTGTCCATGGGCTGTAAGAAAACAAACGCATGCTTGTTTAAGGATCAGCCTCCTGACTCCCTGTCCTTCTTAAGTGGGGATGGAGATTATGTTTCAGGTTAACGCATCGGACTGCCAGTTAATCTGAACTAATGCACATTATTTAGCTACCATTCCAATTCAAATCTGTACCCACAATGAGGGCACACCGACCTGACTATTAGCATATGCAACATTTATAGGGCAAAGATGTATTAGGATGCAGTTTTACATCACCTGGTCAAATTGAAAACACAAAGTCAAATCAAGACACCAGAACTTAAACTGAAACATTCGGGACAGACCTCTGATCAGATTACAACAGAATTTGGTTTGGAAAATGTAAGTTTCATTAAGGGCTCAGACAAACTGTTCTCAGATAAAGCATTTCAACATTAAGCATTCCGCAAGGGCTAATTTCCAAATCAAGGTTTATTAGGATTATTAGGGCATTTCTTTGCTTCTTCAATCTCTGCCTTACATCACTTATAATAGAGGTTTCTTCCTCCACCTGACGGAATGAACTGTTGCTTCTATTTAGTAAAACACGGACGTGATGTTGACCAGAAGCTGAAAATGGCATTAACGAAAAGAGAGCTGTTAGAGGAGCTTCTAGGGAGTCCAATAATACATTTATATCTTATGTAATAGGCTTTCAAGATATTATTGTGTCAAATCTTGATGTGGGATTCATTTTCAGAACACTAACTCTCAAACTTGCATCACTTATCCATATGAACTGTTTATCCAGGATGGCAAATGAACAACCGTGAAGAGCAAATGTACCACATACACCAAGCCTATTCCTATTCCTCATTCAGTGTCAGAAAAATGTTGTGAAGCGTGACACCAACACGTGTACGTCTATCTCAACAAAACCCGTGACTCTTATCTGAACTTCTGCTTCTCAGTTCTACCACAGAGGGCAGTAGAGAGTCAGTGTGCCTCAATACCTCCTGGAGTTTAAATTAGGAAATTAATTATCATTGAAAATGTGACCGTCTTCAAGCTTTTGGAGCAACATTTAGGCAACAATGCACAATGCCCTTCAATGACAGAAATATACAGCTTGTACAAAATAAGAACTATTTCACATGGTCATCTCTCTGTTTGGACGATGAAGCCAAGAAAGTGAGAGCACGGAACCAGATTCTGGAAGATATTGCCTCTATGCCACATCAGCAGAGTGAGTTGACTTACTTCACAATATAACTGGTAATAGCAGAACTGCACTGATTTTTAAAAACGCCTGAACAAAAGCTCCTGGGGACACTTTTATTGGAGTCTTACCGCCTCTGTAGAGGTCAGTGTGCTGCTCTGATGATCACAGCAAAAATCAATACACCATTAAAAACACAGGAAAAGAGAAAGAAGGGAGTCTTTTCATTGGTCAACGGAGAGAACAGAACACATAGCAGGAAAAGGAAATAGCTGGCTCATGAATTAAAACAGATGCAAATAAGGCACAAAAATAACTTTTCTGCATGTAATCAGACATTACTGTACGTTTAAGAGAATTTAGAAGCAAATATTCTCAGTTATTTCAAACCTTGCAACCCATTAGGTCATTTTAGAGACTAAGAAGTGTAAAAAAAATAGATCTTAAATTTATTTAACTGGAAGTACAAGTTTCAGAGGAATGTAATTATAGATGACTTCCCAGATGTGCACATCAATAGTTTCCGGCACACACTAACAACAAACATATAACTGGTAGAAATGGCCAGTTATCTAACTAACTACTGATTTGATAAATAAGAAAAAATCTATTTTACAGGATGTAAAGCTATTGCAATTATTTTGTTGCAGCAGTATGAATGTATTTATGACAAAGCTAAAAATGTCTCTTCAACCAAACAAAATCTGGCTTCATGCTTTCACAGGCCAGTTTCATTCCTTCCAAACTTAGCTTCAACCTGTCACACTGTGTAAGTGAAAACCCATCAAAGAAAAGAAAGACAAAGAATAGACTAGAGTAGGGGGGTAATCAACAGAGGCTGAGGGGACAGATGTTCAGCTCGAGTGAAGACAATCGGACAAGAGGCCTATAGATGCTATTGTCTTCTTCATGGTTCAATGTGTCGACCATGCAGCTAGGACAGTAGGCTGGGGGTGTGAAAACATCTCAACAACTGGAGGAGGAGCTTATTTCTTGTCTTCTGTTCTGGACTTCTCTTCCACATGTTGGTTCAAGTGGACAGAACCGCAGGCCATAAACTGATCTGGGGTCCATATCCAGACCAAGCTGGAAGTCCTGGCAGTTTGACACCAATTTAATCTGATTGAGACAAAATGGTTTAAGAGTGGAACTAAATGTTTGTCTATTAGAGGCTTTATGGTAGCATGAATGAGTTATTTTAGGAGCATCATTAGCTGGCAAACTGTAGAGAGAATGTGAAATAGAAAGACACTACATCTATCTGCCACTGTTCATCATGCTGTGAAAGCCCTGCCAATTAAAACAGGAAACAAGCAGCCCAATTGTTCTCGAAAAACTATCTCTGCCTTGTAGACTAAAGCAATGTGGCACAAAATGTCTGATTCTCTTGACTTGTTCTTCGAGTGATGATCCACCACCTTTCATACAGCGTTTTACTGACCATAGCAGAGCGGATAAACCCCAGACTCAGCGCAGCGGAGCGGCCAGTGAAGCAGAGCCACGGAAATCTACTGCCGTCCATGAGTTGGTCAGTGCAGTGTTTCAGTGGGCGTCCGGCAACAAGAACAAATATTTGGTGGAGATGCCAAACCCTCTTTCGAATACACATCAAGCTTTGTCCAAGAAAGCGGGGCGGAACAATGTCTCCATAGCCCGGCGTAACCCCTGCTTCACAGAGGAGTCACAGGAAAGGGGACAGTAGCCTCACACACTCACACACACAAACACACACGTGAACACTCATAAACAAAGACAGATGATCATGTGCGGATCCACTGAATAGCTTCCCTCAGCTATTTCACTTTGGGTTATTAAAGGTTGGAAAGGGTTTGTCAGCCCCCTGCCAACCCACACTGAATGAGGATTTGACACATGATTGCAAACAACCTACACTGACAATTTCCACTATACTTGAAAACAACAAATCCATTTTGTAACGTTTCAATCTGTATATACCTCACCATACACTAATGAAGCTCTGCTATATTACTAAATGCAGACCAAATCATAAGAACTGAACTACCATTTGCAAAGACACTTCCATTCTGGATAAATCATCAGTTGCCGGGTGTTAGATAATATTATGAAAATATCCTCCCAAAAGAACTAGACACATGCCCAGAGATGTACAGAAAACTTTCTGCAAAATATGAGCAGCTGTTTGGGGCAGTGGGTGACCTTTATGTGTAAGGGCTCTTGTTTGCATGCCATGTAGATATTTATAGAAACAACGCCTCTGCCGGTCTGAAATTTAAGAATGTGTGTTGGTGTATGCACACGTGTATCATGCATTGGTGCTCATATATTTCTTCTCCGTGCCTGCTTGTACACTGCACCAGTTGCTATTTAATCTCCTGTGTTTTAACAGTGGTGAGAAGCATGGCTGAACAATTCATCAAAATAGTATTGCAATGAGATTAAGCGCGATATCCACATCACAAGAGCTGCAGTGTTCTTGGCAAAGGTAAAATGAACCACAAAATGCCATTTGAAATGAAGCATTGGAGTGAAACAGAGATGGGTTTGTGGTTAACATGCTTGCTAATCACAGACTTCTTTTTTTAAACAATATTTTCGGTGGAAATGAAAAAAAAAAAGAACATTTACAAAAAAATGTCGCATGGTATGATATTTTTCTGCATATCATTCAATCCTACTGAAAAGTATCACGTATGAGTAGCTGGTTCCCCAGATAAGAAAACCTTCTTGTGACAGTTAAGTAACAGGAAATTGTTGCTACTCAGCTGTGAGTCATAATAACTGGAAGGGTGGTCAACTCATTCACAGACCTTAAAAAGAAAGTTCGACTGCAGCTTCTTTTAGGCTCCACCCTTTGTCAAATGAGTTATTCATTTCACAAAGTGCAATCTCCCATCCTGTTGCGCACCAGTTATCCAGTATACGACAAACATTATATGACTGGTGCACTATGCCTTTGACTAATCACTATGTACGTTTGAATGGAAAGAATTAGGCTGCAAATATGACTAAATTCAGGATGCCTCTACGTCTCTGCTCACTTACAGCACTGGTCATCTTCATCTGCAGTAACACCTGCAGATACTCTTCATAAGGACTCAGCTCAGGCTCTTCTTTTTGCTCTTCCTTCTCTGGTTTGACAGAAAAAGCATTGTCCAGGAAAATAAAAAACTCACTTCTTCTCCGCAACATGGTCACAGTTGTCAAGTCGTAAAAGAGTCAAAAGAAGGAAAAATTAAGTCAATCCATCTTGGTGGGATAAAATACACTAGAAGAACAAGTCTTAGCCAAGCAGCCAACCGTTAACGGATTTAAGATCCACAATATGGTGGTGTAGAGACTGACTCCAAACACAACATATATCCTGGTAATAGCTAATCCAAGAACGTATTCATCTCATGAGGGTCAATCGAAGCTCAACAAGTGCAGGCAGAATCAAAAGCGTAATGAGAATGAACAACAGAAATGTTGTAACTAGCACAGAACTTGATTAAGTGACGCTGTTATTAATCTGATTATTGCACCTCCCCTCTAACTACCTTTCCATCCAATGGGCTGCTCGGTGGATTAATCCTGCTGGGCCCACAAAAACACATTAGCCATTGTCCCCACTGAGCTGTTTTTGTTCTTTCTGGAGGATAAACCGCTTTAATTCTTATATAACATATTCTCTGGAATGATGGAAAACTTTGAACTTTAGAATATGCTCAATACGAAGGAACTGCAATGACGCTTTATATACCAATCTGCTTCAACAGCATACTAGTGGCATCGATTGAACATCATCCCTCATTCATTTGGTGGACAAGTTGGAAGCAATCCAGATTTGCCTGTGATAGGCTGCCTCTCAGCCCAGGAGCTTGATAACATTGTATGGATATGGATGGCTAAAGCAAGAGAGGTATTGATTGAGTAATGAATCCATGTCAGCGCTATGACACTGGCCTGACACGGTGAACGCCTACACACTTTAAATCTAAGCGTTTATGCACTGCCTGCACTTTGCTAAAATGTTGCACTTTCAGCTGATGAAGTTAGTTTCCACACATTCTAAAAGCTAACATGAGCCAATTATTGTCAAAAAAATCTGTATCAGTATTACAGTTCTTAATTCAATTCAAAGTTCCCAGAAGCAGTGTTGCCAAAGCATCAAAATACAGTTTGTCCAAAAATCCGGATGTTAACACAATGACAGAAATTGAACATCAATATAATATTAAAATGGATATCTATCAATTATATCTGTACAGTATATCATAAAGGGGCTTTCTGTGTGTATGTATCTATGTCATGCACTGTTCCTCAGACTGATACGTGTTTTAAATTTTAAATGGTCATTAGTCTCTTTGAAATGTGAAATTACAGAGATTAAGTCCACCAATAAGAAGTTGTGCTACAGCCCAGTCAGCCTTATGTGACAATTAAGATAATAGTTCGTCCACCAGTTAGCACTGACAAGTTTACTTTCCAACTGTAAAAAAGATTGCTTATAATTTATAAAATGAAACTAACCTAGGTGATCTAAATTTTGGCCCTTTTGTTTAGTCTCTGTTATGTCATTGTTGTCCAGCAGATAAAAGCTGACACACAGCATGAAACATGCAAGAAACCAAAACGGCGAGTTCATACTGCTGTGTGTAAATGACACCCTGATCAGCTGTTCACTAGTAATACAGATGTTACACAGGTTTCATGTGAATCTCCTATAAAGGCAGTCCTGTTGCGTGCTGCCATGACATGTCTGATTTAGATGTTTTCTGTTGAACATACTAACAACATGTTGCTTTGCAGTGGGTCAAAATATAACCTCTACGATTACTATACTTGGTTACCAGTAGGTGTCAGTCCTTATCATTCTGGTTGCATTGGATCTTGTGCAATTTGAAAAAAAAAAAAAATTACATACAAAAAAACAACACTAGCTTGTAATTAAGTCTGCTGGCAAACATTATGGGAGGAAATGAGAGACTAGATTAAACATGTTTGCATTTTATGTGTTCTAGACTCCGACCCGACTGTGTGTCTTGCTTACAGTTTCACATCATAAATAGATCTGTCAAAAAGTTTTTTTTCCTGTCAGTCTCATGTAAGACTTCTCTTCTTGCACAGGCTCTTTACTCAATACATTCTAGCTTCAGATGGCAAGAGTCAAATCACTCTCTTGAAGATCCAGTCATATTTCAGTACGGCTCCATGCAGCTATGTACCAACCATGTACTGCATTTCCTTTTTGGGTCTTGTACTACTTGTCCTCCTCTTCAGTTACAGAGTACAACTTAACTTAGATAGTGCAGAAAGATGACATAAAAGTAATCAGAAAACTCATGTAACTGCAGCAGGGTTGCTCTTTTAAATCAGAACATTGTTTTTCATTGGAATGGCCATCACATACAAACATACAGCAGCTGTTCTCAATGTCATGGCTTTCCTCTCACTGAATTTAACAGTTTATTAGCAAATCAGTCCATGGGTTGACACTCCACACTCACTCAATTATTAAATAGTAAACAGCAGAAACACTCTAAATAATGCACATGAGGGAGTTATTATGTTGGATCTATTCCTCTTACACCAAACACACACTTCTACAGCTGAATACATATATATAGTCATAATGAGAAAACTAACCTGCTAACTGACCACAAAGGGTTTGAAACCAAAGCTCGACACACTTCTTTCCTCTCTTTTACACTAACGCTACAATATTTACATTACTTCTCGAAGGGTAAAGGCTTCTGAGGACTTGGAATACATAAGTACTGCCACTGTACTGTCAAAATGAGCTGGGATCTCTGGTTGGTAAAGTTTCACAGGCAAGTTCTCTGAGTTATGTGGCAGCACTTTCACTCCACCCTGGCTTGCCTCATGTCAGGATATGAGTAAAGATGCCACTTTTCTAGAGGCTGCCTGACACGGCAAGCAGATTACTCATCTAGGAGGCACTCTGGTCTGTCAATGTGTTTAACGCACTTTTTATGCAAGACAGCTGCAAGCGGGGTATTCTATGCTAATGTGCAGAACACTGAGGGGTAACACCTATTCAGAGAGACGCGTAAACCTATCAAATTTGTGCAGAGGGATATCATTATTGAATGCAGCCAGGCCTCACTAGGGACAATGATGGATAGAATTTCAAATGACACTTTCTGCCAAAACCCTTTTCTAATACAATTAATGCTTTCCACCTTCTCTGTCTGGCATCACCACCCTGCATAGTGCCCTAATGAAAATAATAATCCAGCTAAAGCTAATAGGTTCTGATACAGTAGCCTGCAGATTTCTGAGCAGCAACAGATTGCAACACAACGCACTATCTTGCCAGGAGGCTTCCTTAAGCTCACACAGCCGCTTAATATAATCACAAAAATATGAGGTTAATTCTTCACAGTAAAGGGAAAAACCTAAGCTTAGAAACACTGCACAAACATGTTCATGGCTAATGAGCTACATTTTTGAAGTTGCATCCATTAAGCCAGTGAGTCAACATGATGAAAGAAGCAAAGAAAAGAGCAAGTGAGAAATTTTACAGAAAGGCATGAGTGGGCTGGAGTAAATGCTGGATTTATCTTCAGCAGTTAGAATACTTTAAAGCAGTGGGAGACAAACGTGTGGCAACTGCATGGCTGCATGATCCGGTTTTCATTATACGTTTGAATCATTTCACATTAGGGAGCTATAAAATAGCTGATGAAAAGGTTTGCATGGTGCAGAACGTGTGCAATGACCACATCTGGCATCCCTTAAAAATAGGGGGATTTCAAGGAGGCAAAATAACAGGCCACCACTGACACACAAGCGTCAAACCTACTGTTTTTTGGCCTCGGAAGCATCCCCAGACTTCATGACAGCACAGATGGAGACAACAGAGGCATCAAATTTACACTGTCATCTTTACCACTTCGGCACACATGCAAGTTGGTCTGTTTACCAGAGGGCTACCGCAAACATCCACACTGTCGCATCCAATTGTATTTTAGGGATAAGAACTACAGGCACAAAACACTCAAGGAGTCAAATCTGGAAAGAGAAAAATCTCCTCTTCAAAACACTGGGATATACAGCTGTGCTTAAGTTTACATATCCTGGGCTGGCAAAAACTTGTGAAATATTGTCCGTTTTATTCAGAAAATATGCTTTGATCATGGAAAAACTTTTCTTTCATTTAGGGGTAGTGGTCAGACAAAGTTATTTAATGTCACGCAATTGTATTTGCTCTGATGATTAATGTTGTCATTAAACTATGGTACATATTTTACAAATTCTGCCAGGGTATGTAGATTTATGAGCACGAGTGTATGTCTTTGCGTATCATTTGTTTTCTCCATTAGATATAAGCTCACTTGAAGTAGACAAAGATTTCTTCTTGGCATTGTTTCACATCTGAGCTCAAAACCTAAAATTACAGTTTCTTCACAATCCAACACATTTTTTAAACCAAAGAAGTCAAAGATCGGGTGAAACTATGTAAATAATAATAATAATAATAATAATAATAATAATGGTTACATTTATATAGCACTTTTCAAGACACCCAAAGCGCTTTACAATGAATCCATCATTATTCATACGCTCACACATTCTGACTCTGGTGGTGGTAAGCTACATTTGTAGCCACAGCTGCCCTGGGGCAGACTGACGGAAGCATGGCTGCCAATCCGCGCCTACGGCCCCTCCGACCACCACCAACATTCACATGCATTCATACACCAGTGTGAGAGCACTGGAGGCAAGGTGGGTTAAGTGTCTTGCCCAAGGACACAACAGCACATGACTAGGCGAGAGCGGGAATCGAACCGCCGACCCTTCGATCATTGGACGACCCATATATTTTTTGGACATGTGCCACCTGTCAGAAGTCTTTTGGTTAACTGAATACCTGATGAGCTACTTTGCTTACAGGCTTCAGAGCTTTAGCTACAATGGCGAACAGCTAAAAATAGGAAGGGTCGCACAAAAAAAGACATTGCAGGCCTTTGTTCATGAACAGTCACCTTGAATAGCCATAAAACAGCTAACAATAGCCATCTGCTCTCTGCTACTGTTACTCTACTACTCAGCTGAGGGAAGCTCTACGCTGTCACTGACTAAAGAACAAATCATGCTGACAGTATGTAGGACAATATAACAGTAATTAGGAGAACACGGACGGCTACAAAGCTCAGGTGACAATATGTCAGAGCTCAAGTAACTGAGGCCCTATAGCTGTGTAATTTCCACTGTCACAGCAGTGATTAGAGACTGGCTTTACAAATAACAGAAGAGGCGGTGACTAAAAATTAGAGGCTGCAACGGGAAGGATTGAGTCATATTTTCATGGACAACATGACAAAACAGCTCTCCTTTCCTATTCTGTTTTGAGGAAGCTGAGGGACGGCAATTGTGGTCAGAAAACACCCAAAGCTGAAGTTATTACTTTTAATACAGCAAATTCATCAAACAGCAAACACATTCTGATTTATCCGATTTATAAATGATTTAGCCAATTATCACAATTGCTACTGATTAACAAAGGGTGAGTCAAAACAGAAACTATCTGCGTATCTTCTATGGCAGTATGAGCCTACTTTGTGTAAGCAGCCCTTCCTTCTCACTTCTCTCTGCTCTTCACTCCCTGGGGTGCAGTCTGGAGGCTTCAGATCAAATGTGGATCCATTCATCACCACTTTACCGTCACAGGGGTTCAAAGAAAGAGGAGAAGAGAAAATTGGCTTGAGGTGGTATCACTGAGTCAGCAGGTGGGTGGCAATGAGTGTAAGATTTAATGGGGAGGCCTGCTGTAGTCTGGCAAAGGTTTCAGGCTCTGACCCCCACTGACTCCACCACACTGACTGAGGGAAACAAAGCAGCTCTGGTTTCAGTCCTGGAAGTGCCCTGAATGTCAAGTGAACAGCGGGGGACAAGGCTAGACACTGGGGGGAACCGAGACGAGGTGCAATGGCCGAAAACACAGAGGAAATCTCAATCTAACCCTGGGCTGTTTTCAAGCTCCAAACAACAGCACCAGGAGATCAGCACTGATACCTCACCGCTGTGAATGCATGACGAAAAGCTAGACAAACAAGAGCATGAGGTTTTGATTGAACTTTCCTGTCTGAGCCCCTCTGGCAAAGTCTGGGACACCGCTTAACAACACGGGAGAAAACAAGCAACACTGAAAAGGCCTCTCCAGATGATACCACTTTCCCTTTTAAGTTACATAAGGGGCAGTGGCATTTGCCAACAACTTAGAAAGATTGCAAGACAAGAGCAGACATCTACACCTTGACTTGCACTGATTATGCAAAGACAGCCACCTCTGTGTGAAAAAGACACAAAAACCTGACAAGTACATTTTAGAGATCACACGAGCCATTACGCCTCCTAGTTTAAATACAGTGCGGATGACACCAGAGCAGTTTAACTTACCTTGAGCTGCTGTTCTTTGAACAGAGTTTCGGCCTTGTCCATCTTGCTTTAGCAATTACTTGTGTGAAACTAAAAACACTTTTACATCCTGCAGACTATGAAGAGTTAGTGAACCTTTCATGGAACTGTGAATCCAGTTCCCAAATTAACCACGTGAGAGAAGTGAAACAATCAAGGTGTGTCATAGTGGAAAGGTGTAGTAGGCACATTGTCTAATGTAATGAAACTCTTCTGGTTTTTTTAGTTTGAGCTACTTTGCACACTTGTGTGTTGTTTTTATCTTTTCTGATTGCATTGTGTTGTTTGCTCTCCCTTTGCAAAATAAGTTTGGCCTCTTTAGTAACACCTCTGCTGCTTCATTCTACCAGCTCGATCTGATGCCTGAGCCAACCCAGAGGAAACACTGTGGTCTCCCTTTCTTCAGACTTTCTTCGACACTTCACGCGAATCTGACTTGATTTAGAATGCTTATTCAGAGTGCAATGCACCTACTGTTAAATAAAAAAGAGTCGTGTAATATTTTAGTCTTTTTCAGACCCTACTTCCACCGTGAAACTGTCACATGTTTCACCACATTTGACTTCCTTCTTCTTTCGTCACATTTGTACAAAATGCCTATTAAGGAGGGGTTTGGGGTCCTTGCTCTGCATGCATGCCATTCTGATCCATTTACTGCATTCTGTGCTTTCACAAAAAGAAAAACAACTGTCATCTTCTAAGAATCTGGCAAAAAACTTTGGCGCCAACCTCCAGAGCATTTCAGTGCAGAGACAACACAACTGTGTCAAAATCAAAAGAAGTTTAACACCCTGAGAATGAGCTCAGTGGTAGATGAATCAGAATAAATGCTGCAAGGCAAAACTAAAGTCTTCTCAAACACTGTTTTTGAAAGGTTTCTGCTGGTATCTTGCTGTAATGTTACAAGGACAGGACAGTGATGTCAGCAAACATTCACACAGTCTGTCTTTAAGAACATAGTGAATACTATAATCAGTGCTATGATGTTGCACTAAAGGTATTCAAGAGTTTGGAGTCAACCGACTGGTGCTGTACTCACTGTGAGTAACAAAGTTCAAACAATAGAAGCCCACTGCAATCATTTCTGCTTGTTTATTTATCCAGTTTGTTTATCTGAATGTGAATTTCTAGCTGTAGCATGGCTCGTATTCACAAAACCCCATCAAGTAAACTGCTCGATCAATATAATTTGATACAGTTCAGCCGTGCTCGTCCTCGACTGCAATAAAGTTGCGGTTCTATTCTACTGATTCCATGAAACAGTAATGATAGCGGGTATCACAGCAAGACCTGTTTGCACTGCCTCACCACAGTCATGTCGGTGAAGCGGTTGAGAAACCCTGCTCGACTTCCTGAAATATCATTTACTTTCCTGTTCAGAGAGAGGTACAACAGGATGAGCGTGATAAAATGTGTCATGCATGTGTTGCTTCGTCTTTCATCCGTCATGTTGCACCATTTAATCTTCTTAGCTACCTTTAAGACAATGAGCAGAATCATTGCAAAATTTAGTCTGTCTAAAATACCGAGTTGATCCATTTTACATAAATCCTACATGTCAAAAATAATGAGTAGTTTAGGAAGTCGCCACTATAAAAACAAAAGCTTAGAACTATAGCTGCCAATGAGCCAAAATTGAAAGCCATGATAATTGGTACACTTTAAGGCAGTTAGTGAGCAAAAGTGAAGGCATTTTTGGATTTCAGCTCCTTAAATGCATGCATTTGCTGATTGCCTATGTTTAAAATCACTGTAAACCACACAAACTGTTAAAAGGACAAAACAAGTCATTTGAAGATGCCTCTGCATTTGTTTTGCATTTCCTTGACCAAGAAAGACTGCAAGTGGCAGATTTATATCTAATGAAGATAACTGTTAGTTTTAGCCCTACTTGTAAATACTAAAGATACTTGCAGTCTAACCCACTACATCCTGGCCTTGCCCGACATAAAAGTGTAGGTGCTGGGACAACAACACAACAGGCTGTGTGCATTATCCGGTGACCACCTGTAGAGTACTGCTGAACTCAATCTGCCTCCCTATTGCAGAGGAGAAGATTAAAGAAACAAGTGTCTGGATTCCATTCGGTCCACAAGGGGGGAAAAAAAAGCAAGCATCTGGTTGTAATACATTATTCTCTGTAAAAGCTCAGTCTCTGTTTTAAAAACTTGCAAACGTTTTCCAGACTCATAGGTACACATGAAAGCCTATGACGTACCTGAAGGCTATGTTTGCTTTGCATGACTACCTGGGCAATGGTGTTCCTCGGTCAAGTGTTGCAGTAGAAAAGTTAAAATACACTGACAACACTGGGAAAACACAAAGAATGCAGAGTGCCAGTGGTTTTCTTTGTGAACTTTGGACCAGGTAAATTACTGGAGAATTTTAGTGGCGTGTCTCCCCCTCCCTCTTTTCTTAGAAAGGAAAACACATCTCTGATCTAACTATCTCCAGGCCCCTTCCGCCGCTTGGTAAAGAAAATAAAAAAATGTACTTATAATATTGACTTTAGAGTGGAGTTTGCATCCATGCAAAAGTGCTAAACACTGCATCACAGAGAAAGTATTTGTTCAGGAGGGAATTTTGCCCTCAGATCAAAATTGAACGCAGCAATTCATCAAATCAGACACCATATGAAATGAAAAAGCTGTTATTGCCATAAATATTTGCACTAAAAGGAGTGCAACACGGGTTTATGTCAATACTCTCTGACCCCTCTAGCAGGTTCAAATGCCAGCTCCGTGTAGTAACTTGCAAGCATATAGGCATGCATGTTTGCACTGACACACAAACATACCACCTTTCATTTAAAAATGAATCCTGCAACAACAAGGCAGCGCCTCTGCCGGGACATTCTGTCTGCACAGACAGCAGAATGACAGCTTTTCCAGTGGTTCATTTCCACAACAAAACAACACAAGCCATTGGAGACAAAACCCTGGCAACCCCTGCAACTGCTTATTATCAAGTCAATAAAAATAGTTTGACACAGTCCTGTAATCTGCATTACTGCTTTGCTGGTAGTTTACAACACACTGCTCTCCATGTGTAATAGAATATATTGAAACATCAGTGACACAGTCAGTGGGTGGCTTCATAAGGGCAACTATCAGGTCATAGTAAATTTAACACTCTTTGAAAATCAGTCTCAGTGGGATGAAAAGTGACATCATGGCAGAGGAATTTATTGCAGTGAGGTCACTGGGCTCCTTCTTTGTCTTCTATTGGAACTTTTAAACCAAATTAAACAGGAATAAGGTATAAGATCACCCAAAGTCCTAACCTATCAGAAATTTTTGCGTTTTAATCAGTGTTGTGAACGAAAGGAAAAGCAGCCAAGGTTTAAGTTGCTGTGACTACAAGTTTATAGAATTATCGAGACTTAAATCAGGGTTAAGTTGTCCTAAAGTGCAGATGAATAGATCTTGACCACATGAGTTTCTACTATACATGTGTTGCAGTTTTTGAACATCTTTTACTATTGTCATTTCCAGGCTGGCAACCCTACCACGCTGCAAACTTCAAATCTTCAGAGGATTTGGATCAAGCAGTAAGGTTACTAACCTTAAAAGCAAGTCATTTTCTGTGAATTAGTCACTTTATTGGCAGTGTTCGTCACCCTGCATGCAAATTTTGGAGCAAAAACAATTCATTATTTTCAGTGGACAATGTTGCTGCATCCTTGGCTTAACACTGACAAAGAGGATTGTAACTGGTATAAGGAAACGTATTCAAACCAGAGCTTTTTTTCTCCCTGTAGCAGAATGACAGTGAGGTGCAGTCAGACGATTCGATGCTGCAGCGTGGTCTAACTGCACCTGCAACTATGTCCCCTCTATACTTAGAACAAATGAATAAAATAAAAACAGGAAGGAACAGACGACTTCTATTTGCTATAGCATTACTAATAGATGAAACAACGCCTCGAAGGGTGATCTTTTTCTTCAGCACTTAGTCTTATTTTATCTCTCAAAATATGAAATATGGGCTGAATCTACTCTGGGGCAAAAAAAATTCAAATATTTTCTATTATATGTTGTGAACTGCTTGAATTTAATGTTTTCTTTTACATAAATCAAGACATCTTCATTGTAAATTGAAGCAGAAAATGCCTTAGCTGGTGCATAAAAATTAATCCAGAATTTGAAATGAGAAAAAAAATGAAGGATGCCCTGCTTAATGTGTGTTTCCCAGCATTCAAATCAAACCTACGCCCAAGTTTAAAAGCAATAACCAGTTATCTTTATCCCACCAGTGTTTGCAGAGTATAAATAAGGGAGTTTAACCCCTTCTACCTCTTCTACATGCATTGATAACAGCAGCAAATGCACGTTATTTGCCTGCTTGTTATACATTTATCACATGGCTGGGAAACAAGTGTCACAGCAACATGGACGGACACACACACACACACACTCCTTAACTTGGCACCGCTGGATCTGGGATTTGCAGCTACATTGTGAGGGGGTGTGTGCAAAGCGTGGTTCGAAATTCTCAAAATGTAAACCAAAATGGATGGTGGGCTAACGTTAGCTGCGCATTTTCGTTCGCGCCCTCCTAGCTAACGAAAACACGGACAAGCTTCAGTGATTACGGCTACAAATTAGCCCCCCGTTAGCTAATGTCACTGAGGCTGGACATCCACCACGAAACGAACGGCGCAAGCAAAGCGTCGTTTTAGCGGCAAACCCTGGGGCCACTGCGCATTGTCACCGCCTGTGTGTATCCCAGCTCAGAACCGTTATTTCCCAACAGGAATCGATAAGAAGCGTGAGTGAACATTACAAGTGCACCGAGACTCACCCATAGCTCTGACCCCCAGCTCATGGTTTCAGTACGATGTCCTCGGAATAATCCACAACCCGTATGTTCTCAGCACACACAGCGGCAGCAGACGAGGCTTTTCTGCCTTTGTGTGTCTTCGCCTGTCAAAAAAACGCTCCTGTAGCACGTCGGGTTTTTTTCAGAGTCTCATCCTGTCTGATACAAGATGGCCAGGAGCTGCAGCATAATCTTCAAACAGGATAGTCTCGCTATATGCAGCGTGCGGGCACGCGCCTCGACCCAATGACAGCTGCTTCTGCGCGTGCACGACACGCTTAACCACACACAAAAAAAAAAAAGCTCTGTGGGGGGGTGTCACTGCAGGGTGTCCACCAATAAAGCCTCTACCAATATCTCTGCTGGCTCACTATCTCCTCCTGTGAGAGTGCGCTGCTGAGGAGCTCGGCTCTGGAGTGAATGCTGGGGGGAGGTGGGAGGTTCACAGAGGTCACCACCCATGGCAGATGTTTCATTGAATACTCCCAGAGGGCTTTACACAAACTTTCTGGGCAACCAACCCCACGTTCTCTTTCTTCCTTTGCTTAATCTCTCTTTGATAATGGCAGTCATGCATGGCGCTGGCAACACTCTAGATTTACTAAACATGTACCACAAAGCAGAAATAAGCTGCACTGGAGGCATAGAACACATGTTTCCTATATTTCTTAACAATTTTAATTAAGTATGGGAGTGGGTGTCCATACCCAGGAAATTTTAATCATCAGACATTTAAATTTCTGGATTCTGGCTATTTTAATACACCAATTTCTTCTTTTTCTGGTGACGAGGTCTTTATTTCTGAGAAGAAAACTGTGAATGATATAATGGAATATGATGCAATATATGAATCAAATAGTACACACTTGTCCATCAATTTTTCTCTTTGACCATCCTCTTTTTTGTCTTTTAATTCTGCATGGGACATCTTTAAATGTGTATGTCAATGACAAATCCATTCATTTGAATTAAGTTCTGTGTGTTTTGGCAAGAGTTGCAGCTCACATTCAAAACTGTCTGCTCAATCAGGACACATCACACATATCTGTGTTTGACAAACTGAGGAAAAAAAGGCCAGGCAGACATACTTGTGCAGTTTGTCTGTTTGTTTTTAGTCTTTTTAAAGGATGTATTCCCTGCACTCCTCCTGAACTCTGCACCTCTGCTAATGTTGCATGGAAGCTTTAATGTACCAAGAATTAGGAGATAAAAGAAGGATAGTGTAAGCAGTCTGCCTTTTTGTCATGCTTTACTATTAATCGATTCAACAAATGGGGCCCCTACAGGTTTTCACTGTTTTCCTGCAGTTACAGATGTCCGCTGTATGTATCAATATTGATCTAAGACTTGCAACTTCTCAGTGTATTTTTCCCTCTTTTTTCAATGCCCAGTGTCTTGGAGTTGCTCCTTCTTGTTCCAGCAGATATTAATTCTTCACCTTATAATGGCAGCTAGTTAAGTGAGAATACAAGGCATTCCTGCATCTTAAGCAGCAGTGGGGCAGGGACATGCTATACCTCACACAGCACAGATGTATCTTTGTGGCACATAGCTTTTGTGGCTCTTTGACAAAAGACATGTTGACATGTCACAGTAGGAAATTGCAGTTGCACTGTGAATGTTGGCTCACTGTCAGACTGCCATGGCTGACTGAGACATCTGTTATTGGAAAGACCTGTGCATTTCCAAATAAGTCCAAATCTGTCTGCAGTCTGCTGTGAAACAAAGCAGGGAGATGCACCCACCGAACCATCCCTCCTGATACAAATACCAAATCACCAACTGCTTTTAGTGATAATCATGATTATTGAGATGTGAATCATTCCAATAACTTTAGGTTTTATGATGATGATCCCTGTAATGTTGAGCTCGAAATGACGGAAGCCCAGTTCAGTCACTGGTGTGGCTTGCATTGCTTTAACAACACTGCCATCTAGTGGTGAAGAACAGAGAGACACCACTGTGGGGACTAAGTGTACTAAAGAAAGGGAAGGAAGTGAAGCCATTTCCTTGAATGAAAGCTTGCTTTAAAAAAAAAAAATCAGGAAAAAAAAATCTGCTTAGACTTGACTAACTAATCACGATAATTTTACAGGAGTAATTGTGCAACATTTACTAAAACTTTCAGAGAAATAGAGATATCACTGATCTCATTTCTTATACCTGCACTTCCTGCCATGAGAAAGAGTCATCTGTTTGAAGCAAACACATATCAGTTTCTAATATTACACAGAAGTATTTAAGGCATCCACTATTTAAATCTTCTGTGTGAAGGTAGTTGCAGTATTTATTGCCAAAACTACAGATGAAAAAACAACGCTTAGTCGCTATTTTAGATAAATTTCTTGCAAGATTTCATACACTGCAGTCCAGTACAGCCTCCACATGGTACAAACCTTTGCACTTCTATTTGAATATGACAGAAATGGAGTTCAAATTAGGCTGCTCTTTCAAAATAGTTCAAATGATTTCAGGTATGCATGCAGCTACATAATGGTTTCCAAAATTAGATGGTATTTGACCTACTTAACTCAAACACCTGCTTTTAAGATTTTGCAACAGCAGTCAGACAGACATGCTAACTGCTCTGAGTTGCATAACAGTTGTCTTGTAATACATTACTTTTTTTTTTTTTGCATAAAAATTGCATTGTTACACAATGATATCTTGACTTGGTTACAGTAATGACAGAATATGTTCAGTGTGACTGATTAAGCAGGTTTTAATGTGTCAGTGGTGTGCAGGGAGAACCCTTGTTTTAATTTGGATCATGGATTTAACTTTTGAAGGGGAGACAGCGTCATCTAATGGATTAATCACTTCTTTCGTGAGATTTTAGTTTGCCACCAGGGGTTGCACAAGGGCCTTTGGTGCCATATCCAGACACTCGTCTTGTGCACAATATCACCAAGTTGTGAAATCGAAATAAGAAGGCATGTAATTGTCAGTGGTGGAAAGTACACTGAGTAGATGTACTAAAGTACTGCAGTCAAGGAACATTTTGAAGTTCTTGTACTTTGAGTATTTCCATTTTCTGCCACTCTATATTAATAGTCCACAACAATTCAGAGGCAAATATTGTGCTTTAACTTAAGTTGCCTATGCTAAGAAAACACATTATTGATCCAGAAAGGGAAATTCATAAGCAACCCAGCAGATAATTTGTATAAATAATGATCGTTTGTAGCTTCAATGTTAACGTGATGAACACATTAAAGCATCCACAATTATAATACAGTAATTGGCCAATACATTATTCGAGAAAGTACCATCCTGTTTACTTCTGAGTATGTTAACTTTTAGCACTTAGAGTATATTTTGATGCTAATACCAATGTACTTACACAGAAGTAAAAAAACAAAACATTTATTTAGTATTTTATACACTGTGGTATTGGTATTTTTACCTAAATACAAGATCAGAGTACAGCTTCTTCCTCTAGACATACCACTAATTTGAATGCATTCAGCCATTTATCAATATCACAATAATTATCTGAGGTCTTCTTGGCTCTGTTTTTTTTTTTTCTCACAAGGATAAGGAACAATTTATGTCTTTGAAAGCTTCTACCACCCACTTGTGTTTTAGACAAAATAATCACTCCTCATTTTTTTTTCTCTCATTCACCAACCACTAGTCATCACACTTGGGCCAAAATGTTCATTCTCACATCATGTACATTTTGTGTATCTTGTGGTGTTTCGACAAAACATTTAGCTTGAACAGCTCTTAGCTCACACAGAGGTCCAGTCTCAACAAACCTGATTTACTGAAGTGTTTCTCTTAGACCCCCGTCTATGTTTCTCTATAGTTTTCAACATGGATGCTGAAGGATGTTGAGTAGTTTCAACCTCTGTTAGGTTTTACACTCTCCAGATGGAGGAGTTTGATTTTCTCAGCCAAAACATAAACTGGATGGGACCCCAGTCTTACTGTCCATTGCACAAGATCTGAATCCTTTCCATCGCAGTGGTTCCTTTACACATTTAGACCCCCAGTTCCCCAAGAAGCAGTTACTTCCACTTCCACTTCGGTTGACTTGCATGGCTTCAGATGTTTGCTATTAATCTCTCAGCTGTCTGAATTCCTATCTAGGATTGCCCTGAACCTAAGCACTTTGGTAGAATACTCTAAAATGTACACAAACGTGACTGTGAATAGAGGCCAAGAAGGTGAATTGTTTCCTAAATTTGTCACAAAGACACAAACACATCCAAATTTCTATGATGGAATCACTGAAAATGATGCATTTTTGTCTCAAAACACAATGATACATTTTGATTCTTGAGTTATTTGGCAAAAATGCCCAGATATATGTTTGGAGGAGTTAAGAGGAGGCTTTTAACCCCAAGAGAACCAAACCTACCTTCAAGCATAGAGGTGGCAGTATTATTCTCTGGGGCTGTTCTGCTGTCACTGTAACTGGTGCTTCACACAAAGTCAAACTGAGCAAAGAAGAAGAAGAATCACTTCCACGTTCCTCAGGAAAACCTGAAATCATCAGCTGGACGGATGAGTCTTGTATGCAGTTGGGTGACAATAACCTATCGTTCAAAAGTTTGGGGTCACCCAGACAATGTCATGTTTTCCATGAAAACTCACACTTTTATTCATGTGCTAACATAATTGCACAAGGGTTTTCTAATCATCAGTGAGCCTTTTAACACCATTAGCTAACACAATGTAGCATTAGAACACAGGAGTGATGGTTGCTGGAAATGTTCCTCTGTATTCCTATGTAGATATTCCATTAAAAATCAGCTGTCTCCAGCTAGAAGTCATTTACCACATTAACAATGTGTGGACTGTATTTTTGACAAATGTAATGTTATTATCACTGAAAAAAAATACTTTTCTTTGAAAAATAAGGAGATTTCTAAGTGACCCCAAACTTTTGAACGATAGTGTATATCTAACAATAATATAAACATCTTGGGGATTTCAGTGTTAGTTGTTGTAACTCCAATTTTCTTCCTTTTACTGCTGAGTACCTACAGCACAAAATGAACATGAGGTCTCATTTTCTCTGCAAAGAAAATGGTATTTATGTTGTGCTTGCATCATATATTACAAAAATATTGAACTTTAGTAAAAGTTCCAACACCAGAATTTAGAAATATTCTACATGTATTAAATATTTTACTCCATACAAAAGTATTTGCATTAAATAGACTTCAAGTACTAGAAATAAAATTACTTTTTATGAAGAGTGGCATGTAATATAACAATGTATATTATATTTTTGGATTACTGTATACTTCCTGATGAATTAATGTGCTGTCCTTTTTAATGCTGAAGGTGGCATTATTAAACAAAATTTCCAAAGTGACTAAAGTTATTAAATTAATAAAGTCAAGTTGATGTATTGAGTAGAAAAAAATCTAAGTAGTCAAGTAAAATACAAGGACTTCAAATTGTACTTGAGTACAGTATTTGAATAAATGTACGTAGTTAATTTCCACTACTGGCTTGCATAACTTTTCCCAATGATGTCGTACACAGCAGTACTCATGTCAGAATCCTCCGAAGGGTTCCAGCCACACCACCAGCTGCTTTACCATCTGTTTTTGTGCCTCCATATCTGAAAAATATTCAGAAGATTCAGGTTTTATGTCTCCCAGCAAGTTGCAGTAAACTTTCGCCTTGCAGCAAGAAGATCTCCGGTTCGAATCCTGGGGTGGGCCTGGGATCTTTCTGCATGGAGTTTGCATGTTCTCCCTGTGCATGCGTGGCTTTTCTCTGGGCACTCCGGCTTCCTCCCACAGTCCAAAAATATGCTGAGGTTAATTGATTATTCTAAATTGTCCATAGGTGTGAATGTGAGAGTGATTGTTTGTCTGTATGTGTAGCCCTGCGACAGACTGGCGACCTGTCCAGGGTGTCCCCTGCCTTCGCCCAAGTCAGCTGGGATAGGCTCCAGCACCCCCCGCGACCCTAGTGAGGATAAAGCGGTGTATAGAGAATGGATGGATGGAAGTTGCAGTAAGAAAAAGTAATTCTTCATTCACTGTTAATTCATTAAAAGCACGTGTAATTAGGTTATGGATTTGTATAGATATCTGTACATTTGGTGGCAGCCTCTTCGATAGTAAATGATTCAGGCTACAGTCTATTGAAATCAAGGGCAGTGCTATTATATCCTAGTCGAGTCCAGTTTGTTGACTCCATTTCAACAGCACCAAGCTCTACCAGCTCTAATGGAAACTTTCCCAACTTGATGTTGACTCTGCATGTTTATGCTGCAGAATTCTTGTGAGTCTGACTCACTCTAAGATGTATACTTAAAGATTTGATCTCCAAAGAAAGACTGCTGCATGTCTGAAATGGAACTCCATCAGTTAAAGTCTCCAGTCACTGACTAAACCCCTAAAAACCATCTCAGTGAATCAAAGTTGTATGTGTAGAAGGCTTTTATGATAATAATTCCTTCCTGCCTTAAAATGGCTTAGATGTGACTCTACAGCGTTGCTTTCTATAGCTCAATGAAGTCACCTACGCCTCTCTGATGACTGCAGCTTGAACACACCAGCTCACCCACAGCTCTGTCTAATTCGGCCAAACTTGTTCAAACTATAAAACTGATTCTGAAGAAGATCATATGATACAGATAGCCTCACACTGCCTGGTGACATGACTGGTTCTTTACGTTTATTACATATAAAACTCCAGAAGTTTGTTTAAAACAGTCATAAGTGCACTGCTGTGGGTACAGATACTCAGCCATGGCATTCACCTATTTCACTCATCTGTCTTCTATAATTTATAGAAAACATAAAAAACAATAAACATAAGGACATGCTTCAGGTTAAGGAGTCTTGAAGTTTTTCTAGTCTAATATCATGCCCATAAAGTTGAATTAAGGACATCCTTTAAAATGTTAATAATTGCATCCATTCTTAAATATGAGTGTATAACCTCCCTGTATTCCCAAAGAAAAAGTCTTTATGTGATTCTCCAGGAGTTTTAATGATATGAATGTGTCGATTCTAAGGTTTCTTCCTCTCCTCCTCCCATCGCATTAGATTTCTGTAACCTCACTCATGACCTCAATATTAGACTTTGTGTGCATTTTGCAAAATGAGACAGTCTTGCTGCTGCTTCTGAAGGAGCAGACAGACACCAAGCCAATGATCAGGATCACTACACATATTAAATCAGGATTAATGACGGATTGATCCTAATCTTCCAAATCATGTCAAGCAGAGCTCCTGGTCATGGTTAAAACTTCATGGCCAGGGCTAGTGGACAGTGTCAGATTATAGCCAAGGATTGGATTATCACTGCTGATCCAATTATACATGTAGTAGCTATAATCGGCTGTCAAACTGGTCTCATTCTAAGGATAACCCTGTGGGGAGAGTGAATCCAAACAGGCCTATTAGAGCAGAAATTGGGACGTTAAGTAACAAAAATCCTATATGAAAGAATCTAAATACATCTGGACTTCTGCTTTTGGTCTACTGAAGCTCTAGGATTACCAAGACCGGGATGGCAGAGAATCTCCACTGATTTGACAGCTAACATTCATGTAATCCAATACTCACAAGCTGTGAAGCTGTGAATTGACCATCTAGTGGCAGATCTGTAAGCGTGTAGCTGGTGACATCTGACAAAGTGGCCGAGCAAAGGGAAACAGAAAAAAGAAAAAAGCACAAGCGATGACGACTTGACTCCACCTCATCATGCCATTTAGCAACAGATGAGCAACGCTTCATGTTCATTTTGGGCAGCCAGAGAGTCACGCATTGCCCCGAGGGAGTACTTTTGACTGCGTAATGTTAGTCGGGGTCGCGGTGCGTCCTCCCGTCTCTCTCGCACCGTAGCTTACGAGCGTGTTAGCGGCTTCCTCGTGTGTTATTGCTGCCAGTGTCTGCTGGATCGCTATGGATGTGCTCTGGATGATACCGCTGCTGCTGGTGCCGCTCCTGATGTGGACCAGCAGCACGTTTGTTTTCTATTTCAAAAAGTGCTTTTACGTCGCCTGGATGATGATGCTGGCCCTTATCGCTATCCCCCTGTGCATACTGAAAAGCGGAGGCAGGGACATAGAGAACATGAGGTGAGTTTGTTGTGCGTAATAAATGTCGCCTCGTCTGACAGCTAGCCGAGCGTTAGCTAGTTAGCTGGCTAGCAGCAGCCGTTGTTGATATTAAACATTCAGATTAGGCTTGCTAGCAACGCTGCCGGTGTATTTACTGTAGCGAGGAGTTACGTAAAGCACCACGCCGCTCTGATACCAGGGAGACTCTTATCTACCCCTCTGCGTGCCATTTGAAAGAAAAAAGCGACAAATAAATGATGCATTTTTAATCATACATATGCTAATATTAGCTCCCTTGACACATTGGCAGTGGGAACGTGTTAGCGGAAAACCAGGATGCTAACACTAACGTTACGCTCGTGTTTAGTGCTTCAGCTTTTCCCAATGTGTGTAAATCAATATTATCCTTACATAAAGGTAATTATTTTAACCATATATCCAAAAACAACAACAACAACAACAAAAAAACCAAATCTCTGCTAGACTCCCTCGAGTCAAATGTCTGTCAGCTGTTACATGAGGTGAGGACAGCGTTTAATAAATGTCACAAAGGTGTCGTTGTTCTGCTGGTTCTGCTATTTTTGAGAAGTATTTGCATTAGCTAACTCAGTTTGCCAATTCTGACAAAACTGTGGCTAACTTTGTGTCGTGAGTTGTCAGTGTAGCAGTTTAAAATACACATGTGCTCTATAACAGTCCAGCACTGTTAGGTTCAGTCTGTAATGTTCAGTTTTTGTTGAAAGCATGTGAATGAATGAATCAGTTCTTGATGCTACAATTAGTGCGTGTGATTTAACCGTAGTATCCAAATATCTAGTATCTTGTCCAGCTAAGTTTATATCTATATTAAGACTATAAATGTTACAAACATCAGCTACAACGCTGACGGTCAGTAACGTACTGTACATTCAGGTATAGTCTCTAGAAGTGACCTCTCGACCTTATCTCTGGAATATATGTGTTATTTTACACTTGACAAACCGACTGATCAGGTCAGCTGATACTTGTTAGGGTAGAAATGTAGTAAACTTTCAGTGCTGGTGTCCACTTTTTGTTGTTGTGGTTAAATCCAGCCAGTGAGGATGGATTGCTGCACATAGATGACTGCATTCCAGTAATTACCTTGAAGAGACAGATGCCAGATGGCAAGTTCTCCCTGATTAGAGTTGGGTTACTGAATAGTTATGAGGCCCATCCTCAGTGCAGCCTCGCTCGGCCCCGATCTGCTGACAGCGGCCCTGTCAGTTACAACAGCAGACCTTCCTGCCTCAGTGCTCTAGGAATAACAGTTTCACAGTCATGTTAGCTGTGGTGCTGGTGTCATGTTGCACCAGTGTACCATTCTGTCAGCTCAAAGGTTATCTAGACCTGTTGACTGTGACAAAGTGACTGAATCGGGGTCAGACCTTGGACAGGCAGTGAATAGAGTTTTGGATGCAGATTTTACACAGTAGCCAGCCTTGGCGGAAAGAATTTGGGGATTCATCAAGATAGACGTTTGCTGTCGCACAACAACCTGAATTCTGGGATTGACTACTTGCTTCACAGCTGACTTGGAAAACTTGGATGCAACAAAGTAAAATGAGTCAGAGCAAGCTTGTACACGCTCGGTCTGACAAAAAGCATCCACACAACTCAAGTTATTGTGAATTTTGTGCTTGCACTTCCTGAAATACTCTTAGTGGTTTTAATTCATTGTTAGTGCTTGTGCAGACACGCAGTTTTGCCTGTCACATATGTGAATGGCTGCTTCTTCCTAGAGGTCCTGGCATTAATTATCAGGTGGGATCTCATGACAGCAGATAAAGGAGAGGCTTCGCTTTCTCAATCGCAATTGCTCGAGCTCAGGTTCCACGCTGTGCAATGGTCTCAAACATCAGCGGGAGACCAGTGTCACTCGCTGTTTGATTAAGCAGTAACGTTGTCACTCAGACCATGGGATGACTGACCTTTACAGTGTACATGCTTAAAACTGGCCATTTTCTTGTCCCAGCCTTTCTGAATGAAGCAATCCTTTGCTCTGACATTCTGGGCCTGTGATCATGTCCCTGCCCTGTACAACCCCGTGACCTTTAGCTTTTGAATAAGCTGAATAAGCTTGGCACTGGTATCTTTATTTGTTGGTTTAATTTTTTTTTTTGGGATGACGGGTCAGGCACACCTTTTATCTGTGATTAGCCTGGTTGTGCAGGATTTATGCTCTTGCTGAAATGCTGATTATGCTCTGTAGGTTCAAAAAGAATCTATTTAGACACTAATAATGAAATGTAGCATAGTAAAAGCTTGGTGGAATGGTTATAAAAAGAATTCAACCGGGGTCATTTCTTTCCCCTTGAACAATCTTACAGTTGCTGCAACACTGACTGAGCCATTGCATAACCAGTGGCTTTTGCACGAGACTATGTGTTATCGCTGTACTGTGTCGAAAGATAATTCAAAGACTGTATTCCAGTGTAAAGGTTAAAGTAATTTCTCTGTAATTTACTAGGGCTGAATGTGCAAACTTACCAGGGCGGTGTAGAGCGGTTGCTTTCGAGAGTAGAGTCGCATTCCAGTGAACACAAGTGATGAGTTAAGAACTTTCATGTGTCTTTGATTATGAAACAATAATGGGCTTTGATTTGATTACCAGCTAAGGAAGCAGTTTGCATATTTTACGAGTTCATCATGACCGGTCATGTCTTGCAAGTAGCGCTTGAGTGAAAATTTGGCAAGAGTTAAGTAGCCATTAAATATGGATTTAAATGTAGCACACATTTCTACCTTAACAGGCAAAGTGCTTTACATTTTTTGACATACTCTCAGCATGATGCCTGGAGGAGCAGGGATCGAGTCTCCAAATCTGCAATCAGGGAACGAGCCATCTCATACCTGAGCCACAGCCACATGTGTACATTGCAAATTAGATTTAGAGGAGAGTTGAGCGTTTGCTATACTACGTCTTGGAGGTGTTTTTTAAATGCTTTATCTCTGGTGTGCACAAAGTCATTTTTATTACAAAAAAATAAAAGAATCTTCTACCAGCCTAGGACAATACTTTACCTTTTGGGTGTTGTTCATATCAGTTAATGCCTCTTTGTACTTACCAGCGAAGATAATTGACTCAGTCACAATGGACCACACTGAAAGTCATGAACCCAAGAAATGAGACCAGTTTAGAAAATCAAGACCTTCATTTATCACAAACACAATTGTATATCGTATAATGTGCAGAGACAGACAGACGGGATTTTTTTAAAACTCCAAATTTTTGTTGAAATTTCTGTTCAGATAAATCTACTCTCTGCTTCAGCTTCTACCTGCTCTGCCTGCTGTATTGTAATGGGCAATATTCTGGTGCTTGTACACCTTAATGTTGTCTTGTTTCAGTCTGTTTGCTTGTACTAGTAGTAAAGCTTTGACAAGTTATCGAAAGATTAAGGATGTCACAGTACCAAGAGTTTGGTATTTGGCACCAATACCACTACATTTCCGATGTAGCCCGCTAGCATTATGAGCAACACGCCGCTCATGGTATTTCTACCATTACATTAACTTACATGAGACAGTGCTAGTCTTTGTGTTGAGTGTTGCTATAACTAGTGCAGCTGTTGCAGTACTGTTATTATTTATTTAGTGTAAAGTTAACAGCTAAAACTTGCACATCATGAATTCTGCATAGTGATCCAGATGCCTGTCTTAAAGGTGCTTAAATAAGTTGGACTTGTTTTCTTCTTTAATTTGAAATGCTTTGTGACACTTTTTTTTTTCCATCCCATCTTAAGGTTGTCTATGGCTTGCCCCTCACCATCTAACTCTAACTGAAATATCTCTATGTACGATCCCGTGTATTTTTCTTCACGCAACTCAAAGCAGACCTGTTGCTACACCTGCACTAAAATTTGCCATCTGTGTGTTGTTGCACCTGTCCCGTATCGGCTGAACCTACAGCATCTATGTTACATCCGTGCTTTTGTTGCAGTATGAAAGCAAGCACAGTCAGGTTTTCGCAGTTTCGGCCCCGACCAGTCAGGTCTCATGATATATTTTAACGATGCTTGCTGATTTTCCATAATACCATTGTTGTGTGTTTATTGAGTCAGTCAAGGTCAATCTGGGCATTCTTAAATCCCCAAAGCGGCTCTTTCATGGGCCATTACTTTGGCAACCTCAAAACAAGTTTACTGTATCAAAGTCAGTAAAAATTCATGTGGGATTTATTCATTTGTGACTGAATCTGACTGGTTGGGGGAAAACAGTGAAAGTCGGATAAAACTGCAGACCTCTGCTCCTAGCTACCAACAGTCTAGATCAGGGGTGTCAAACTCAGTTCCTGGAGGGCCACTACCCTGCATGTTTTAGATGTTTCCCTCTTCCAACACACCTGATTCAAATGATCAGCTTATCATCAAGCTCAGCAGAAGCCTGATAACAAGCCTGATCATTTGAATCAGCTGTGTTGGAAGAGGGAAACATCTAAAACATGCAGGGTAGTGGCCCTCCAGGAACGGATCTTGACACCCCTGGTCTAGATGACCTTCCCAAAGAGTTTTTCTGTCTAATTAAGGCTCTCTTTTGTCATTTCAGCCACTACGAGAGGGTAAGAAGATTATCAGCCCTGGCATCAGGGTGAAATAAAGACTGTCAAAAATGTCCTAAGTGGCCTTGCTGTTTTCAGATTGGAGATTATTGCAAGCATTACCGCCAAGAATTACCACAGAGAGAGCTTTCCTTATTTCATTTTCTTTCCTTAAGAACAGGATATTTTAAATGATGGCGAGAAATGCTTGGTTTTTGTGTAAATTTACTGTTTTACACAGTAAAACATTTTCGTCAGTGATGTAGTGGCATGCACTGCATGTCTGAAGCTGAAAATGTTCACTATTTTCATATAATAGCTGTAATTTTTATTTAACTACACATTAGAGCAAGTTTAGAAGGCTTTACTCCTAGATGATAAACATTACAGCGAAGACTGCAACATTCCTAAAAAAGAGATGGGAGACAAAAAAAACTCCCCTAAATTACAAGGAGACTGGTTGAAGGCGTTTTTAAATCAAGGGCAAATAAGGACAACAAAAAGAGGAAGAAGTTGCAGAGGGTTGATTTAGTGATGAGCGAGGCACATTGGGTATTGAAGTGATGATTCTCTGGCTGAGAGGGAGGATGGGGAGTGCCTCTGCTGTTTTCCCTGACAGGGAAGGTCGTTCAAGTTAGTGGTGTGTAACAGAAGCCAATTTTAGAGTGTTGTGCAGGAAAAACAGCTCGTTTGTTTTCCAAATTTGTGGTCTAGTTTTGCATGGAATATTTTGTCATGCTTTATGTCTGTATGACAACAGAGCTGCTAATGTGCTGTGGCACTCTTCAGAAGACATTATAATCTCGGTGGATGCTTTTTACTATGAGAGATCTTGTTAAGTATTCATTTTATTACTCAGACTTACTCAGAGCTTAAATGCATCTCTAGTAAACATTTTGAAAGGCATTTATTTATGAATCCATGTTTCATTTAATTAAGTTGAGCTTCCTGATCTTACGCACATCTCCATTTGAACAGCCCTACTGTGGCAGAATGCACCTTAGAGGGAAGTCACGTTTGTAAAATCTATATTTAGCTGGGTTCAGATCTGATGACACAGCCGACACGGACAAAGCTGAGTGCACTTTTTGCTACAAGAAAGTTTTGGTGAAGGTAACATATCAAGCTGTTATTGTTCAAGGTGGTCCAGAAGTCTTTCTGTATGTGTGCTTGAAGTGCACATCTACGCTTCTGCACAGAATTTCAGTACAATTTGGAACACAATCACTCTACAGCTCTTCCAACTAAAACTGAACTAAGTAAATATGCTTTCCTTCTTGGCAAAAAAAACTTGGAT
The DNA here is from genome assembly GCF_021347895.1 of Acanthochromis polyacanthus. Taxonomy (NCBI): domain Eukaryota; kingdom Metazoa; phylum Chordata; class Actinopteri; family Pomacentridae; genus Acanthochromis; species Acanthochromis polyacanthus. Next base: position 15,775,309 of record NC_067130.1, read on the forward strand.
GTTTGTTACTACTGGACCTTAAGCTTGTGGCTTAAGGATTTAGACCAAACACACATAAACATAATATATTCTTGTCCCTAAGTGTGTTTGCCTTTTAAGCATTTGCATTGTGTAGCCTTCTTGTGAACAACAAGAAATTGTGCTTATATTGATAAAAATGGAAAACTGAAGATAATATATGTTTACTACAACAGGGAGCTTAGCCAACAGAAGAATTATTTGGAGGGAGGTAAAAGGGATTTATTTTTGAAATCTGTCATTTTTTTATGCTCTTTTTAGTGTTCTACACAGGGCAGTAATAAATCAAAAGCATTAAGTCTGGGGAAACTTATTAGATTAATTTGATATTTGATAGGAAAATACTATGGGTTAACACAATGTGATAGAGAGGGTCCTCACCTGACCTCTGAGTGCCATTCCTACGCATCGACGTAAGTCGGAACTCCAGCGAAAATGGAAACAAAGTCATTACATGCATCACGATATTAATCGGTTGTTCAGAAAAGTCATGAATACCAGTGATTTTCATGCATGTAGAAATCATTTTAGAAGAAGATAACAGAATATTTTGCACTGTTTTTACAACTTGAGCATTTTATTTTATCTATTCAGTTCAGTTCAGTAAATTTATTTCAAACCTGCACACAGCTCTTTTGACAACAGACATAAAATTATATCTTGGTTTGAAAAGGGGATGGATGAAGCAAAAGCTTTTAAATTTCCAACCCTCCTAATTTCACTTGCGTGGAGATGACTTACCTTTTCTTCAAAGCACTGCCATCAGAAGAGCCTGACTTACACTTGGGAGCCAAAATGAAGGGCAAATGTAGCACAAACCATGGTGATGTACAACCAGTGAATGTAAACAAAGCACTGTGTGGCGACATGTTCGGCCGCTCTGCTCCCCAAGTAGTTCCACGTAACCAGTTCTGATGTAACGACGAAACGCCGTAGGTCGAGGACGTCGTAAACCGAGGACCCTCTGTACATGTGGAACAAGGACTTATAACTCATTTGGTATTTTTTTATTTGTTTGGAAGTACTTTCATATGCCCTACACCGTCATATAATGGCAGAGTTATTAACCCTTTAAGCGCCAAAGTCGCAATATTGCGACAAGCAACACTGCTGAACATAACAAGCAATAGCTTCAAATATAGTGCCTCGTGTAGTTATTACTTTATACCAGGAGATGGTGGACATCTGGAACTTCAATCTGAGCATCAGTTGTGGGCGTGTTTTCATTCAAAGTTTTGGAGTTTACAGAGTTTGAAAACCGAGGAGACGAGACTCGTAGTCAGAGCGTAACAGAGCGCAAGACGGTGCATTTTAGAGCGAGAAAACTCACCATACTGAGAGGTCTGGTCAACGCTGACAAAGTACTATGTCAAGTAATGGCTTACTCAAATTCTGAAGAGGAATATTCACCCTCTGATGAAGATGTTCAGTCGTCCACTGAGACAGAAAGTGATGCTGAGTCTGTGTGTAACGGCAGCGGGTCAGTGCGCCATGACAGTCCACAAGCAGCACATACTGGAGCCGATGCTTTGCTTCACGGGGTCCAGGGTGGCAGGAGGGGACGTTGTGCGTGTAGCAGGGGTGGTCAGAACACTGCTAATGGTGAGGGGTATAGCGGGGATGCACAAAACCGCAGAAATAGCAGCAGACGCGGGAGAAAATGCACTGATAATAGCGGTGGAGGCCGAAGTGGCGTTCACGGCCCCGTCGTAAATGACGATAACGATGGCTGGGTTTGCTTGACAGATGAGGAAGAGTATCACAAGTGGATCAGACATCATGATGAGCCTGTTGAGTATCGTGGAGACGGGGATCTGACAAATTCTGAGCCAAACAATACCATCTTGATCGATAAATATCAATAAAATTATGTAATCCATATGTCCGCTGCCTGGTGACATCATAATATGCAAATTAGATGAGTGAATTTACTCCATCACAAACTTTGGGTCATACTGATGATTTTTCTCATTTATAGTTTGCCTTTATCTCTAACAATTTTCAAGTTACAACCTTTTGAAAAAATGATATCAAAACTGAATATTTCATTGAAAAAAAAAACTCTGGCGCCTAAAGGGTTAAGGTGTGATAATATACGAACAGCCAACGCCTTTTTTCTGTGTGTTTGGAAGTGTTATAGAGGCCAAAGAGAAAATACCAAGAAAATCAGTACATGTGATAACACTGAGTCTTGAACCTTGATAAAACCGACTGAGAGAAATCTCCTATCATTATGTTGTGACATGAGTCATACTTGTTTAGAAACCCACTGAAGCTCTCCAAGTCAGGCAAGAGGTCACCTCACAGCTTTTGTCTTCTTTGACTCTACAAAGATTGAACTGTATAAGTCCCAAAAGATAAACTCTGATCTGATGAAGGGGAAACATCTGTGTGTGCGCAAAAATAAAATGTGTTTTGATGTTTATCAGATTTAAGAGTTTTTAGCTCGAATGCAGAAAGGTCACTCGGGCAAAACTCACAGAGAACTGGCAAATCTACGTTCTCCACATATTCACTTCTCGGTCAAAAGACAGCTGTTTGTGTCAGCTCTTTATCCACAAGCAGCAGACAGCTGTTGTCAACAAACAAGCTCTGATAAATACACAGTTCACCTCCTGCCTAGCTCCAATAGAGGCAGAGTTAGTGACTATCTGGTAAAGAGTTGAACATCTGGTAGTAGAAGACCCAGATATTCTTTGTGAGAGCAAAGCAGAGCTGAAAGGAGAGCAAATATTGAACTTTTCCTTGTGCCTTGTATTACAACTCCTAATGTTTGCTAATGTCCAGCCTATGGGATGTAAAAGTGGGCAGTTGTTTGGCATGACAACATTGTGAACTGGTGATATGGAAGCTGTACATTCTTCAGCTTGTTATTAAAGTTTTAATGACCATAGCGGCCAAACATCTGTCAAAGCAGCAAGAGGGATTAATTTGATAGTTAGGAAGTGAAATTGCTAAAACTAAATGTCAGAAATGAGAAACAAAATCTTGAATTTATCATTTCACTGCTAGTGCCAATCCAAACTTAGGGGTGTATGTTCAGGTAGATAATAACACTGATTTTATCTGACTTGTAATTGACTGTGTGACATATCAGTGCTTTAAAATATGTGTGATAACTTCAGTGTCAGAAGCAGAGAGACAGATGGTAGGACATTGTTTCTCAAAGCTTATTAGAGCGTTATGTTTACTACTGGCAATTATTTAGCCTTGCAGGGAACAACCAAAGCTACTAGGAGTGCTGAACATGATTAATCTACAAGATTATATTGTCTCATTAACATGGAATTAGAAATATTTGAGCTGGCAGCTTGCAATGTACCGTAATACCTTATTGCTTAACAGGCTTTGTACTTTCCACTGTTCCCTCCAGCCTTTTGGAGTAGAGTTCTGGTTAATAATATGTCGCCTGGTGCCCTCAATGTGAGCGGTAACCTATACTTACTCAGCTCTGTAATTACCCTGTTTCCTCGCAGGATCATTCGCGTCCTGGTTCGTCATGTCAAGTACTTCCTGGGTCTCCGTTTTGAAGTGAGCGGCTGGGAGCATCTGCAGACACAGGGTCCCTACGTGATCATCTCCAACCACCAGAGCTCCCTGGATATTTTGGGTGGGTATTGTAGTACTTTTCAGATGATAAATCATTTTAACATGGATAAGATGATATTTTTGGACATTTGCCTGCATCTATAAGTGACAGCGGAGATGCGTGGCAGGAGATGTGGAGAAGGAGCGCAGGGGAATGACGTAGTGAAGGTCTTGGCTGGCTGTAAATCGCTGGACACTGCTCATGGCATATAGAGCCTAACATTTGGCTATCGGACTCATTTGATTACACTCAAAAGAGCAGATTTGGCACACTCTCCCCCCCCCTCATTTTGCTGGAATCTTTTTTTCTGCTTCCACACCATTCGATTTTCAGGTTGTCTGTCTGTATGTCTATCTCTCTCAGCTCTAGTGTCTGAAGGGAACTTTGCCAGAATATGGACGTAAGAATGAACTGATTGGTCAAAGGTGGCTGTCTCCTCACACTCTTTCTTAGCCATAAGTTAAGATTTCACATGCCAATTATGATAAAATTTCATCATAAATGTCTGATAAGATTAGATGATGAAGTGATAACATTTTATAAAATCAATGACTTGTATTTAGCTTTCATCACAAAGTCATAGCCAAAAAGTACCTATTCTTTGCTGGTACTTTTTTGGATCAAAAAGCATCTGTTTTTTTGTTTTTTTTGATACCTGCATGTCTCAACTTGGCGGTATTTGCTGTCTCTGTATGAGGAAATTTTATATCCAGTAGGTCAAAAGTAAAGTCTGAACAGATATAGCTACAAACTACAACTTGGCAGATTGGCAATGCGTCTCTGTAGGAAGAAAAACTGTATATGTGAAGACCTTAAATGACCCCTGTCGCTCAAAAAAATCATATGTATAAATGACTGTTATCATTGAAGCTTGTGTTTGATATTTCTCTCTATTCGTAATTAAATTTCCGTGTCATTTCAGGCTCCATGTGAACCTGAAACAATGTTGAGAGGTTTGACAGGCCTGCATGTAGCGTCTCATCTATTTTTCAGCACAGACTGAAAGATTCTGTCTATGATGAAGAGCAATGCAGGATCGCTCTGGCTGCTTTGCCTCGGTGCGAGCTTTTTTGTTTTCATTGTTGTTGTCTTTTATCCTTAAATAAGATCGGATTTAGTGGGGAAGAATTGTTGCACATTCAGTTCACTTCTCCCTGAGGAGATGGCACATTCACTTCTGGACATTTTTGCTGGAGGAGCAGCAGCAGCAGCAGTCGATGCAGGAGTCACAGATGGAAGAATTGTACCGTTAAGCTCCCACAGTGGGGAGATCTGAAGCTGCACCCGAGTATATCTGTGGTGAATCTCCGCTCCCTAGCCAATAAAGGGGAAAAGCTGCAACTGCTCCTTGGGACTAACAGGGATTATTCACTCTCTGTTGCTTTGTGCTTTATGTAAACCTTGCTAGGGGAAATTTTCCAGGACATTATGCATATAAGAGTTCCAAGGGAAAACAAGCACAGGCAGATTTGACTTTTAGAGGAATGTGGTTCAAAGGTCAGCTGATTTTTCCATTCTGCTCAAAATGTAGTGAAATCCCATCTTGGGTTTGTCTGTGGGAGGTGGAGGAACACGTGACTGACCAGGTAGTCGATACAGAGCAGCGCTGCACTCCCTTGTCATGATCCTGGAGGATTTAATGGAGAGAGCCTCCGGCATGATTTAAATAAGGAGTGCTGGACCAGAAGAGGGAATGCACTGGACCACTGCTGGACAAATAAGCACGGTCAGAAGCAAAGCTGGAACTGCTGGCCTGCTTGGCATGCACTGACTGCTGACCTGGATGAGCTCACTGACACAGTGACATGAGAAACCATCCCCTCATATTATGAACAACAAACAACTGGCTGTTGGCCCGAGTGTGTTTTGCTGTAGGGTTGATGAGGCATGCACCCCCGACTCGCTCCAACTTGGACTATGTTCTCACGGAGTCGGCTAATTAAGAAAAATCCCTTTACATGAGATGCTGATTTGTCTTGACATTTACTTTTTCAGGATAAAGTCAAAGCTCCCAAACCAAACTTCAGGTTTGAAGTCTGTTGTCTGCACATTATGCTGAATGTACACAGCGTTCGGCTGCATTACATCCCAACTGCAAACCGCATCTGTTCTCATTTCTGTCTAGTTTCAGAAATGGAACGTTTGATCTTCAGCAGCCTGTTTTATAATTAAGTTTAGTACAGTTTTTCTGATATTTTAAGTCTTCTATGAACATGTTTACAGAGAGCTGCAGTATGAGAACCAACTTTTTGTTGATTTATGCTTTGCCATCATTCATTTTAATTGTTAATATAGCTGATCTCACAGCACAGCTTGTGTCTTACACTTCAATGTCACGATCATAAGGATTTAATGTCCATGTCAGCAGATTGCTCAACATGGTGCTTATGTACCATGATCAAATGTCACGCCTCCTCCTATGTCTGACAACAAACACAGAAAATATGTGATTGGCAACTATACTGTGGATTTTGTGGTACAAGAAAACAGTGTTTGTGATTGGATACTGCAGGATTGGGCACAGCAGCTATGACGGCACCAGAATACGATGTGGCACTTTACACTGGCCATCAGTCACAGTCTGGTTTGAATCAGCCACTGAACAATACAGAAGCAAACTAAAATGGGCACTCAGTACGGCTGAAGACATAGTTGGTACCACCATCCAGGACTTGAAGGCCCCATGTTGTGTTGCTTTTCAGCAAAAGAATGAAAACACATTTTGAAAAATGTATTTTTCCAGTTTTTCAGCTCAAAAGAATGCAAAGGTGGTTTACGACTATATAACCACTGAATTCCAAACAAATGCTTCAGGAAGAAGACTCTCTCTGTCTGTGATTGAGATCAGAGCAGAACAGTTGAATGCACTGCAGCCGACAGTCATGAATTAGTGCATAAGACCAGGACTTTCTGTCGATTATAGCATTTTCTCTTTAGCAGACATTTTACTTGGAAATGCCACTGGATTCACAGCACTCCTCAGTCCTTGTTGAGTGGTTTTAGCACTGTCTTACAGTTTCCACTATTTCTGATTGCTCCTTTGCTTTGCAATTTACGCTGAGATCTGAAGTGTGAGCCCAAAATCATAGCTAATGGTAATGTTAGCTGCACAATATGCTAACAGTAAGTGCTTTCTTTGTTATACGGTGACATTGCCATCAATAATAAAAGAAATCCACTGGGTCTTCAGATCCTCTGAGGAATACATGGCTCGCAGAGCATTTAGTGTGCTTTGCTTGTGACTGCTTGGGGTTTGCAGAAGCTACTCCAGAAAGTAAATAAATTTGGTGGACTCCGAGGCAGTCACTGTTTCTGAATGGCTCACCTGTTATAAAGCTGAAAGGCTGTCTAGTTCTGTGCGCTAAGGAATGGCAGTAGTAAGAGTCATTTTCTCAAAACATTCATTTTAAACCGCCAAAGTTTAAAACACAAAAAACATGATTAAAAATAGATTTTCACCACGTGGGGTCTTTAACATAAGGTGTATCACATGCACTCTTTAATCTCCTGCTTTTTCTACAACAAACATTCCTTTTCCCAGAACCTGTTTGGCAGTAGTCCTACAAGAAGTGGGCCAAATGTAAGATTATTGCATTCCAGCTTTGTGCTGACACACAGATTGCTGGACAGAATGAATGATTGGCAGCATGCAACCACAGAAATTACTTCAACATTATATTTGGAAGTCTTGATTTGGTACACTGATCGCTAATAATACCAAAAAAGTTCACACAGGACCCAGTTTGAGATAAAAAGCTGTTGTAAAAAGGCTTTGATTCTTGTTCACTCCTGTTTATGCTGCCGTTTCGAATGCCTGTTAACATTCCCTCATTCCTCTTGGTCCTAATTCAGTGCTAAGGACACTAATTTAGCAGAGGTATGTTTTCTCTCCATCAGTGACTAGGAGAGAGTGTTTTCAGTGCTGCTGAGTGATGAGGGCCGGCTGGAGGCCAGGTTACTGACAGCGGGGAGAGAGATAGGCATCTAATTAGCGTTGAGAAAACTCAGCATGAGGTTTATTTGGCGTCCAAGTTACCATGCCAACTGATACACCCTGTCATTAATAGCTGCTCCTCTGAAGCTGATGTCATAGAAGCTGAAGTCCTCACCTCACCTCCACAGATAGGGCTGCATTTCAATCACTCTCACTGATGTCATTTTAGTTGCCTGCTCTGTTTTTTCTCATCCTGGTACAGACACATCGACTTGCTCTGCTGTTTCCCATCATTTATTTAACCGACTTTGCACCAGGAGCCAGAACAGAGGTTAATAAAACATGTCGAATTTCTTAATGTACGAGCCGTTCACATAGATAACTCCCATCAATAAAGAAGCATTTCTGTTCAAACATCACATCTATTGCATCAGTAGACTTTATACATGATGAAATCTCGCCAGAGATAAGATGAAAAGGCCAAAGCACATGCCAGACTGTTATCCTTAAATGTCGCATATAGTCACTGGTGCTGCTATTAGACATATTAGACATGTCTATAAAGGTCCTACATTATTTAAATACATTTTTATGGTGTTTTTTGGTTGTTATAAACTTGAAGGTGTCAGGTAAGAACTGTTAAGATATGAAGATATTTACCTCTGCTTTTAGCTTTACAAGGCAGTAAAAATGTCACCCAGGTGTAGCCTCACACCTAGCTAACATATGGTGATAACCGCCACATTATATGACAAACTTACCAAACACATGAGTTTAAAAACGACGGCTGTGCAGTGAATTTGGCAATATTTCTATGCCAAACGGCATCCTGGTCTCCTAGTGTCAGCAGCTGTGCACCGTGCTGTTTTTCTCTGTGCTGCTAATCACAGATGCAGAGAGGGTTTTCTTCCTGAAGGGATCGAGGACAAGAGCAGCTCATTGATTTTCAGAGTAAAACAGCCCATATAGATGAATGCTGAAAACCAGGTGTTACACAGTCAAGATACAGTGAAGCATCTTTGTGTTATTTTGAGCTGAAAAAGTGAAATCTACACTGTGGGAACATGTTAGACTTGCATTCCTTTGCTGAAAAGAGGCACAGAATGGGACCTTTAAAGACTTTATTTGGCATTTTTCACCTTTTATTGGATAGTTACAAAAAATGTGGTTAAATGAGCAGGGACATGGCATGCAGAAAGGATCCAAGTGGTGCACACCCTAAATGCTAAGCTAATGACTAACATTAGACATCTTTAACACACCCTCTCACCTTGGAGAAACCACACTTTTAGGGTCTATTTGTGTATCCATTATCCATCATGCATTATGCATTGAATTGTGTTCTTAAGACGGCAGAAATACTTTTTTGATCCATATTGTATATCACAGGTTTACAATTATGCAGGTTTTCATAGTACTGGCAGTTTGAAAATCATACAATGGTGACATCCTGCAGGTGAAACATTGGGTGGTCTCCTTTTAGAAAACAAAATGTAGCTAGTGTTTGTCAGCTTTTGTACTTCATATTTATCTCTTCTGTGGCCATGGTGCTCTTAAAATCACCGTGAGCCCCCTGTATGTAACACTTAATACTATTTTTAAAATAATAGCTGGAAAATATTTATTTATATTTAGCTACCTGGATAGAAAATGTACTTTCCTTTAAGATAAATGCAGCCTCCAATAAATTCTGTACACTGCTTATCTGTTGATAAAGCTTTTAGTTACTGTTGAAGTTGGCATGTTCTTAGTATCCTTAATTCTGTATTTATAATCCATTTTCAATAGCACAGAGCAAGTGTTTGTTTTTAGTTTGGTGTAATTCATGAAATTTTGTATTATGTGTCTCTACAGTCAGACATTTGTGCAATATTTTATGTATGTAACTATATATATATATATATATATATATATATCTTTAATAATTATTTATTGTCTTTGTGTTTTTATTGTTGCTTTTTAATGTTTTGTGTATATGATGCACTATATTACTCCAGTTTTTTTTTTTTAACAAAGTTTAATAATGTTGTTGCTCTTTTTGTTTCTGTGTGAGAACTACTCTTCCGATTGTCTTATATGCTTTGAAATTCTGTTTCTCAGGTCTGTTGGAAATCCTACCAGACCGCTGCACCATACTTGCCAAGAAGGAGCTGGTTTACGCTGGCACAGTGGGCCTCGTCTGCTGGCTGGGCGGCATCGTCTTCATCAACCGCAAGAAGACGAGCGATGCAAAGAGTGTCATGGCCGACGCTGCCAAAACCATGTTGGATGACCAGGTAATGTTTTTATTATTAACATGCTGTAATTTGATTGATAGATGGATGGATACTTTATTAATCCCAAGGGAAATTCAAGTGTTCAGCAGCTTACATACAACAACATAAAAAAAACAAAAAGGCAGCTTAGTTACATTGACATTAAAGGTTAGTATGTACTCTGAAAATCTCACTGCACTATACTATAAAAAAACGCTTCTAATTTTAAAATCTATAGAAAGTGATTTAAAGTGACTTGACAGGTCGTAGGAATAAAACGGTTTTATCGAACTACTGAAGGTGCATGGACATTTTACAGTCCCATTGGTTCTACTGTGATCATGACTGCCAAATAGTGGTGGAAGAAGCTCAGTTAAATTGTGGCTTCCTGTTTTTTGTTACTGCATGTGTTTATGTCAAGGTTCTGTGTTTGACTTTTGGGGTGGATGTGAGATGATTTACTTTCCCTCTCTGACCTGTTGTCCTTTGACCTTCGCAGATTCGTCTGTGGGTGTTTCCAGAGGGAACGCGTAACCAGAGAGGCGACCTGCTGCCTTTCAAAAAAGGTGCTTTCCACCTGGCAGTGCAGGCACAAGTGAGTATTTTTCCTAAAATGTCCTTAAATTTCACCCTCTTTTTTTTTGGTTCTGTATGCTCGCTAGGATAGAGGGTGAGCTGTCCTAGCCTGTATCCTATCCATACATGAGAATTAAGTCAGCATTACTGTCAGACACACATTCATCCTGACCTACAGGGGCTGTGATAATACTGGCTGTGTGCCAGGAAACTTCTGCCAACTTTTGTCTCCTAAAAGAGTGAGGGTCTTAGTATTGTGCTGCTTCTAGACACATGGGGGAGCTAGCAGCCTTACATGGTGCAAGATTAAATCATGATTAAAGTATGTTCACTCTACAAATGACAGCATTCATGAAGAACACTGATCCAGACAGGCTTATCTAAATAAATGCTTTAGAATTGACGAGTTTGCACCTTTTTGTGCACTTTCATTTTGACATTCTTATTTTAAGCTCCTCTGATTTTGGTATCCGTTCTATTTATCACAGCAGCTTATTAGAGGGAGGGTAGATGCAGCTCTTGATGCAAAGTGACTGCAGAGTGTCTCAGAGCTCAGCTTTGTGCATTCATGAGCTTTATCTCTGCATGCATGCAGGTGGGAGGTCTCTCTCCTGGAGTCGATGTTTCATAGCACACGCTCAGGGTCAGACAGGTGGAATGAATTAAAAAAACATTGTCGTTTGGGATCTGGCCAGAAACCGCAGCTTAGTTCACCCCAGGAAACACAGTTTTGTGTGTGTGTCTGTGTGTGCCCCTATTTTGTAACTTTCAGCAAAAGATTAATATCAGTTTTGTTCAGATATGCACCGAGGTCATGAGGCTACAAAAATAAAACCCTGCTGCTCCTCATCAGCAAACATTAATATTTTCTATAGGGGCTTTATGGTGCAGAGCTTGTTAATAAGTTCCACAAATCGTGTTTGGATGCTAACAAAAGTCCTCAGTTTGGTGTTTGTGCGTCTGCCTGAGGTGGCGGAATAACTTCATTTGAAGTCTGGTGATTACAATCTGTGTTTGAGTTTTCCCTCTTGGCTCTTCTTTACACTTGAGACTATTTCTGTGTGAGCAGAGGCTATTTCTATCTCTCTGAGGTTTGCTTCTGCTGAGTTGTACTGCAGCCTTTCCATTTGTACCCAGCCAGCCAGATTGAGTAGAAGCAGGACAGCCCCCAGGGGGAGACACGTTTGGCTCAGACAGTCCTGTTGAAGGGCCACTCGGGGCCTCGAGAGAGCAACTCGGCCCCTATTAGCAGTGGTGGAGGAGATGGAGATTGCTAGTGTCATGCTGGGTTTGTGTGTGTGTGAGAGACTGAAGTTGGTTTAGTCAAGCATTTATATCAGTGTTTCTGCCTGTTAAGGAAACGGTCAAAAGTCAAGTGTAAGCGTCGGTGATGATCCACTGAAGAAAAATACAAAAATGGTCTACTTTTTGACTTGGAGATAAATTAAAAATATTATTTCTACAATTGTGGACAAAAGATGCGAGTGAGCCACTGACTTCATCCACACAGTAGTCAGGTGTGGCTTTAATGTGCAACAGTCAGATAGTATGACCAGTAAACAGACACTCCTTGAGCCAGTGAATACCAAAGTCCACCTTAAAATGCAGCTTTATTCAAATGACACAGATGACAAGTAAAAGACCAGAACAGGCTGCCGGATGCTGAATGTCAGTTGGGGTTGTAGTCACTCCACAACTCCATTTGTCGTCAAAGAAATGCTTTCAGATGGCATGGTAGATGGACAATCTGACACATGAGCACAGGCCATGTGTCACCGCCTGAGCCCAGGATTGTCACCTCCAGCTCGTCCATCTGTGAAATTGTTTGTGATCAGCTCCAGAGAAGTTGTTGTTGTGCAGAGCCAGAGAATATCTGCTCGACCTGTGAAGAACCTGAGGGAACCTGGTTTGCTTTCCCTCAAAAAGGCTTTTAATCTAATGGCTCCAGTGGACAACCGTTTATGTTTGCTCGACCGCTTTTCACTGATGGATCTCATTTCCAACTATACAGAATAGATGGCGGCAGTCATACAGGGGAAAGCTGTGCAGATGTCAACAACATGCAGAGAATGACCCACTGAGGCAGAGAACTGATGGTTTGGGCAGAGTTATGTCACAGAACATGTGCACGTCAATGCCCAGCGATATAGAGATGAATCCTCACACCCCGGGTTATTCTGTTCATTTGCCGCCACCACTTGATGTTTCAACAAGACCATGCACGTGCATTCTCTTCAGAATGTCCACTGTCCTTTTATAGTAGCAGCTGGCAATGGCTCAGTCCACCCATTACCCACTAGACATCAATAGGATGCTCTGGAAGGATGTCCAGATGTGGGTTGTTTCTTGATGTTCATTCTGTTGTAGAGATGCTGTGTGTTGGAGCAACAAAGACTTTTCCTTTTAAGTTAACCCTCCTGTTGTCCTCATTTCAGGACACCAAAAAAATTGTTTCCTTGTCTATAAAAATCCACAAATTCAGCAAAAAAAAATCCCCAAATTTTTTAAAATTTGCAAAACCTTAAGGAAGAAAATTTCAATAATTCCTTAAAAGTTTTATTTTAAAAAAATCCCCCAAATTTGGCAAGAAAATTCTTGTAAATATTTTCAAAAATGAGTAAAAATCTTCCAAAAAAATCTTAAAAATATCTAAAGTGATTACATATATATCAGTAAAATCTGTAATATTTTATTTAAGAACATTCCCCAAAAAATAGATTTTTTTGGGGGGGGATGTTCTTAAGAAACATTTTTAACATTTTTTTCCACCAAAAAAAATGTTCAAAGATTTCCCAAAAATGTTGAAAATGTGGACATCAGAAATTTCACTGTGAAAATGTATTTTTCCACTTTTCCAAACTTTAAACCGGGTCAATTGTGACCCACAGGACAACACAAAGGTTAAAATAATGGATAGATATTAATAAAACATCATTTTGTTCTGTATATTTGCCTGGTGTGTTCAATTTCTTCTTCAGCCCTCTTATCTCTTTTCATTCCTCGCTTTTTCAGGTACCCATCATCCCCATCGTTTTCTCCTCCTACAGCAACTTCTACCTACGGAAAGAAAAGCAGTTCAACTCGGGTAACTCACCTTGATTACACTCTGGATTTCACCTATTTTAGTTGTGTGCTTTTTCATTGTGTAGGGCTAACCCACATCCGTATGCAAAGAGCGACCTGACGTTCAGTGAGTCTTCTAACGGTGAGGTTTTGTGCCTCTACAGGGACCGTCAGATTGAAGATCCTTCCAAAGATTGAGACAAAGGGAATGACGTCAGACGACGTTTCAACCCTGTCTGACAAATCCTTCAACGTGATGCGCTCTGCCTTTGTGGAAATGTCTGACTCCGTAACCCATAGCAACGGGCCCATAAGGCACTGAACATTTACCATACTCCCGCCCTTTTTTCTGCCCCCGTCTGAGACCCATTCCTACCCAAGACCTCCCCGCTCTCCCCAGGTTGTCCCATTACCTGGCCAGGAAACAACATGACACAGGTCTCTTGTCATGAAATCTCTTCTTGTCTAGTTGACGCCTGGTCCAGTCGCCTCTGGCCTGGCCTGACCATACAGCACAGTCAGTCCCGACCCTCACTGTGTATGCAGCAGCACCGGCAGCAGCGCTGCTCTGCACGCCGTGAGTGGAGTGACGGACGGCAAGCCGAACAGTATGGATGTGTGTTATTCATGCATGCCTTTTGGATGGCTCTGTCCACCTTCATCCTTGCTTTGTACTCTGGCTACAGAAAGCCCGGCTTTGTTACTGTCTTATTTTTTCACAGATTTGAACTTTCTTTGGCCTCTTCCTCCCCTTTTGTCTCCTCCTGCCTTCTGTTTAGCAGATAAAGTTTGGCTTTCTGTCTTTGCTGTTCATAAATGTCAGTAGATATTTATGTGCTCCTCTCATGATGCCTTGGTTTTGGTTATCTTTCAGTGCTCACTCACACATTCAGAGTAGCTCACGTCCTTCCTTCCTTTCAGTTTGTTCTCCCCTTTCTGCATTCCAGTCTCTTGCCTAAAGACAAAGCGGAGCGGGGTCTCCACAAGCGGTAGGGTGTGTGAAGGTTGACGGTGGTCGACCACGGACATTAGTTCTGTCGCTATGAATTCAACTCTGTATCCGTATTGGCTCTTCAACTCAATGACCAATAGCTCCATGGCATACTTCATGATGTCAGAAAGTAAGGATTACAAGGTTACAAGATACCGTGTATAACAATAGCACCCATCTGTACTGAATTAATGGACTTCTTAAGTGAACTGATCTGTTTTCAGTGTTGTGTATCGTTGGTGTATCATTGTGCGTTCTTTCAGTTTGTCTCTCCAAAAGAATCTAAATAATCGGCGTGCAGCACTGAGCAGCAAGTGTCTTCTAGCTGTGTTCTGGATTTTTTTCACTATTTATTTTCACATCAGAAAATCATGATGTTTTGACTTTTTTTTTTTAAGTAATCATGTGATTTTGCTCCTCAGAAAGAACCCATAAGTGAACCTATTTAAGATGTGTCAAAAACGGTGACGTCATAAAGTGCAATGTCAAAGCATAATATTCCAAAGTGCGAGCCACCTGCTGTGCCATGACAAAGATTTTTTTGGGAAGTTTCCAACGTTAGCCTGTTATTTTCCCACCATGACCTGCTTAATTAGTCACTCACTGATTTATTACTCTTTACTAATGATGTTATCTCGCCTTTACCAATGATAAAAGGTCGTTCTTGCTGTAAAGAGGAGGGTAGAACTTGTGTAGGATTCTGAAATGACTGAGATCTCTAGCATCTGGTTTTATATGTTTTGATTAACTGGAAGAGTTACTAATTACTAACAAACCTGAGAAATTTAGTTTATAACTTAAAGTGTATTTTGTTGATTGGCTATGTGAAGGGTTGTCCCAGATTTTTTTTTTCTTTTTTTAATAACATGAAAGTGAAAAAATGTTCTAGCTGTGATTGATTTATTACTTAACCTCGTAGGAGAATATTGCGTTATTTAAGAAGTTTTTGGCCTTAAGTTTGATTGGTTGTTGTCGTTGCACTTTTGGATCGTTCGACAAGTTTGCTTAGAATCGATTTATGTTTTGTAGTGCGTACTGACAATTATTTCTAACCTCATAGAACGGACTGAACGGTTTTTATTTTAGTTACATCCAAGTCTTAATTTTCACATTGATTCCACTGCCTTTACACTGTCTGCAAACTCACTTGTTCTGATCATCAAAGCCCATCTGAGAATGTATCGCAGCATTCAGGATATTTGTTTGCTCTTAACTGAAACTTATTATTGTGCTTTTTTTCTTTTATTGCGTACAAATCCAGGAAATGTATTTATTTGAGCATTAGATGTTAAATTTAGACTGACTTGCTGTGCACACGGAGCTCCTGAGGATTTCTTATGAATGGATCAGTTTATACTTGGGTACTAAGCCTGTACACTGCTATTCACAGCTGAGTGCAACAGTAGTTTTAGTGATAACTGCTGTAAGTACATGTATTCATGTCAGGATTTCACTTGCATTAAGGCCAGTGTGGATTATGTGCCCCTACTAACTATTAACAACTCATCCAATTCTTTTTCCCCCCCCTTTGTTTAAATATATTTATTGACTACTTCTTGTCTGTAAGAGCGGATTTTACCTTTGCAGCAAGTGGTTCGAATGTTAAAAAGCACTCTACCAAATTGGTATCTTCCAAAATACAAACTGTACCCTATAAATTTGTTTTTTAATGGAGTATTTTATCCATTTATTCTGTTCATTGCTCAGTTTTTTGGTAATACAAATGTGTGATTTGTAAGCTTTGTGTCACGCTACCACTGGTGGCTAACAGGCTCTGCAACAACCCTGCCGATTTAGATTATTTTTCTTCTTTTTGGCAGGTGTTTACGAACTAATATGTAAGATATTGGTAAAGATTCAAAGTATTCTCAACCTTATTAAAAGCACTTTTCATGCCGAGTTTGGGTGGGGAAAAAATACAACAGATTTTTCTCTAGTTTTCACCAAAGCTATTAAAGTGTAATTTTAGGTGGATATGAGAAACAGAGCTGACATCCTGCAGAGCCTTGTGTGAGAGAGAGAGAGAATGAGTGAGTGTGTGAGTGTGTGAGTGAGTGTGTGTGTGTGTGTGTGTGTGTGTGTGGTCCTACTGTATATGTGTGTAAATAAGCACACATGGTATAGACGCCCATTATAGTATCTGGTTCATATTGATGATGTAGTGTTCTTGATTTCACCTATTCTGGGTAAATGTGAATGCCTTGCAAAACAATAAATAAAAATGATTCTTTTTTTCTTAAGTTGTTGTGCACTTAAATGCCTATTTTACCTTTCTGGTGAAAAGTACTTTTAACTCAAGTACAATTTGGAGTTACTGTCTTCAGCTGATTTACACTTTCTTTTACTTTATGTCAGCAATTCAACATAAACATCAGCCTTTCTACTCGGCTACATTTCCTCTGATTGGCTGTTTGTAGATTAACATCATGCATTGTGAAAACACTGCAAAAATCTCCTCATTAAGTAACTCGTGTCTGTTTTTGAGTCCCATAAGTCTTAAAATGAGAGAGCAACCTGCCATTGCGTTGTCATCGTCCCAAAGAGGTTTACGATTTTACCCTATTATATAGCAATGAGAATTTTTTTTTTTTTGCCCCTAAAGGTTGATTTCTAGTATTTTTTTATTTTCATTGATTTGAAGAATGAAACCATAATTCCATTGAACAGCTGGGATCAATTACAGCTTAATCAGATGAGTTTAAAATACTGTTTATATGTTACTACATAGGCAATAAAATTCTATATGTATGTATTAAAACACTTTAAAAAGGGTTGTTCTGCATAATTTGTGTACTCTTGGCTCTCGGTGTGTTTTCACTGTGCTGTGCTGATGTGACAGATCTGAATGTTTCTGTCACTGATGCTCAACGGGAAAGACATGACACTGCGACCTAGTGACAACTTCATTTAGCAAAAATAAAAGGATATTTGATGATAAAAACTGTTTATGATGCCACTTCCTGCATCAAAATGAAGGAACTGACTATGTGCTGTATACTGAACAACTATAGCATTAACCCCTTGACACCTATTGTTACAAATTGGCTGCATACCGCTTTCAAACTGCAGCCGAGATACCGTATCCATTCCCCAATGCCGTCTGTGCATATTCAACACGTGCCTTGGAACCTTTTGCAAGCACTGGTTTCTCGTAGGATCGGTCGGAGTGGGACCTAATTATTATAATATAGCTGTTCTATGTGTAATAGACAAATTGACAATCTCCACTTATTTTAGCATCAGCTGGAAAGCAGAAACACGCAAAAGTCTTTTTTTTTTTTAATTTAATTGTAAATAAATTCAGGTGTCAAGTGGTTAAAATCAGATTTGGAGGTGGGGGTCAACATCTTTAGCTCTTGGTCGTGTTCCTCGAGCAGTTTTTGTGGTGTAGCGGCGCAAATTGTTCTGCTGGGTGACTCTAGAGGGTGTAGTTGGTCTGTAAGGGTGTTTAGGTGGGTGATGTGTGTCAAAGTAACATCCAAATCAATGCCAAAATCCAGAGTTTCTGGCAAAACATTGCACATTGCCACTGGTTTTCATGTTATGACTGTAGTCGGTAGGTTTGCGGTAGCAGTTTGTGGATGCTTATATCTACATTGCAGATGAAATTATGCATTTACACACAGCATTCAGTAACCTGCAGCACACACCGTGTTTCTGATTAAGAGTTTTTATTACAAAAGTTACAAAACTAGGTAAAAATGTCTATTGGAGCATTGAGAAATAACTACAAGTGATCATAATTTAAATAGATAAATACAGATGTCCACATCTGACAGAGGACACAGCTGCACTGATGTAAAACAAACACAGAAACTAAGTGGCTAGTTCGACCTTTGACCCTCAAGGAGGTTTTGGTTTGGATTGCAGCGGGGGTGATGTCATGGTGAAACCCACCCTGCCGCAGGTACGGTTACAAAATCGGGGAATTTGACAGAACTAAATGAACCTGTCGGGAGTAGTGAAAATCACACATGATTTGTGCGGCGATTGCGTCACAGCATTGTTGAGGACTGAGGCTGCCTTCTGCCGCCTCTTTCTTACAAACACCACCAGCCGTCTTGGCACGTACGGTCTGTCAGGTTCGTGTCATTATTAACTTGATGGGAGGCATCGTGAAATAATGTCGGCCATGTCCAGCGCTTAGTTCTCCTGGCAGGAACCTACAGGGGAGAAGACGGAATGTGTTACTGCAGTGTATTATCCCCTATAGACCGCTTCAGTTGTGTATTTAATGATATGAGTGAAAAGCAGCGATATCCCCCAGTGTTTTCATTCATGGGAGTAGCAATATGTTGCATTATCCCAACTGTAATCCTGACTAAGCAGGGCATTTCAAAATAAAATATTAATAAGAGGTTGTATGCAAGTGTTCAGGTTGTATTAATAGTTTGGGTTTGCAACGGCCCGAATAATAGCTAATAATCAAATAAAATCAAATGTGATGAAGCTTATTGCATAATAAAAACTCTGATCATGTAATAATAAACATCAAACGAGGAGTTTCCAGCACAGCATGTTTGATATGGAAATGAGAATTAGAAGAAGTCCACTTTAGAAGAGAGCTGATAAGCAGTAATATTATAATACAGCTTTTATGAGGTGTGAAACATAATCTAAATTAATTTGGAACTATTCCTGCACAACTTGAAGAACATTCATATTTGCTTATGTATCAAGGCAAATTTCCAAAATGTGTATTTATATTGATGAATGGGCTCTGAAATAGGCAGAAATGGTAAAAACAAGCTTCGTTCATACTCATATTATTAATCACTATTAAGCACTAAGCAGCCTGCAAAGGCTCCGAAGCCGCGGCAGAAGTAACTGCACTCCTGAATGAGATCACAATTTATGACCAAACGTGTTGTAAAAAGTGTTGTGTGGAGGCACCGTTGCGCCGCAGCAATAAAGCGCTTTCAATGCAGAGTGCTTGTGTTTAACTAAGGAGTGGTATGTGTGACTTTTGATTCACACGTTGTCCAAAACATCTGAGCAGCTGTTACGCAGAATGCCATTAAAATATTCCTGCTCTCAAGAGGAAAATCCCCACCAGCTTGGGTGATCGCATGCCTTTTCTTTTAGCAACACATTGAAGTTGATATATTTGATTTTTGGTTGGATTATTATGACGTTTGATACAATTCCCCTCGCGTTGAATTATAGTAACTTTGTTGAGCCAACTTTTCTCTGTGCGAATGCAAAACTAATGTCATTGCCTTCAGCCTCAGACGTACTCTGCGTTAAGTTTCGTTATCTTATCTTTGATGTCTTAATTAGGTTAAAATTTAAAAGCAAGTGTGTCGTTTCACTTTGTTCGATTGCACTTTGATTGTACACCTCATCGTATTATGTCATAGCCAAAGAGGTTATTGCATTACATGCAAAAGATTTTATTATACTATTGGATTTTTATTAATATGGACTTTAATGCATTTAAATTGTATTAAATTATGGATGAGGGCTATTTGAGCTTTCAAATGGTCCCTGATCTGGTTGAAGAAGTTTGAATCCTGCCTTCCTGGGAAGCACAGTTCCCATGGTGTTCAGCCACATATTGGCTTTTCCCTCCACTGAATGCAACGTTTTCGACTATCAGAGGTCAGCCTGTGGTCGCTCACATGTGCCGAGGCGCTCCTCCAAAAAGCCGATCTGCTCGCTGAGGGAGTCGATGCGGTCTAGCTGCTGGAAGGAGTGGGATAGTAAGGTGGTTTTCTCTGACAGGCCTTCGTCCAGCGACAGCGGGAAGAAGCTGCTGAAGGGTTCCAACACCAACTGCAGCTTCTAAACAGATGGAGAAACACGAAGGGGAAATTTAGGAAAATGAGTAAAAAAAAAAAAAATGCTCCAGAAAGGGACTATTAATCACCTCGTAAACAAAAATAATTCGACTTTCATTCGCTCTTCATGCTTGTTGCACTAAACACAAGGAGGATTTTAATAAAAACCCGTTAAAAAAATCAAAAAGCCACTTTGTAGGTCTGGCATTTCAAAGAATCTCTGGTTTGGGGATTAAATGGCAAGTGGGATTTTATATCGTGCACGGATATCAGGACCAGAGGTGTTCCTGGTGAGCGAGACTGGGAGGTATCAGAGGAGAGGGCTTTTATGTGTTTGAAACATGTGTTCACGACTTTACCTTTTCCAGGAGTTCCACTCTGTTCCTCAGGCTCTGTACCTCCTCTGTCACGTTCTCCACCAGGCCAAAACTTCCACCTGGAGAAACCACACGAACACAGACGTATGCATCAGCATGTGGCGACTACGGAGTCTGAATTTCTGTAGACTAATGGAGGTAGGGAGGGAAGGGTTAGGGCATAGATCAGACACGGGAATGTTTAATCCTCTCTTTCTCAGATGCAAAGTTTATATTGCAGAAGATTCCTGGGAGCATCCTGCCTTCATCAATCCCTCTCCTTGAGTGATTCATGACCACTGGAGCTACACTACAAACCAGGAGAAGGACCGCAGAGCTGCAGCGAGACCGGGGGAATTTAGGGCACAGGGGAGGGGAACTGTAGATATGGGAACGGCTGAAAAGGCTGATACACAAGCTGAAAGAGAGGTCACCAGAAATAGACAGGCAAAACATTCATCGCTCCTGTGAACGAGCGTTGGCTACGAGGAAGTGTCTGGCTGCCTCCACCCAAGGGGAATGTCCCCGGCGCAGGCGGATCGAGATGCAAAATTAGGAACCCCCTTTGCTCTCTGGTTGCGCTTCTGCAGACGGACCGAGAGAGGTTCAATCTCTCCCAGATGTGGTTCATTACTGAGACAAGAGTGAGTTGAGAAACAGGGTGAGGAGGAGGAGCGGGAGGAAAAAAGGGGGGGAGACGGCGATGACCCCCAGCAGACAGGGTTGATGGAGCTGGAATGAAGAACACAAGTGTTGGCCAAGAATGGAGTTTGAAAAAAAATGGGGAGGCGGGAGGGTTTAGAGACTGAAGTGCAGAAATATAGTCCAAGAGTCTAGGCCAAGTGAGAGCAATGGTCTACCTTTGAAGCATTTAAACCTGCATTTCTAATATTAATCTCCTTCAACATCCCTCAGATGTGTGCATATGAACAGATAAGCGAACACAATCTCAAGGAAAAACATCTTGCAAAAGCACAATCATTTTAGCGTCTGAGAGCTGAGCGGTGAAATCGAGCGAATTCCTACAAATAACCTTTCGTGGCTGTAATAAAGCACAAAGATTTGTCACATTTTGGCTTTTCTTTGGGAATTATTCCTGTGTTTTTTTTGCTGACTCGGCGCCCCTACAAGTCTTTCATCACTCCGTGTCATGTAGAATGGTGGAGGTCAACAGTCTCCTTTCAGCCGAGAAGCTTCAGTTTGTGTGAGTTTGGTGTGTCTTCTTCACGGAAACGGTGATAAATAGAAACTGGGTTTGGAACGGAGCCTGAGAAATTTGGAGATTTCATATTTACATAGAAATATTTCTCCTCCTGACAGTAAAGGAGGCTGTGTCCTCTCGGATTTTACAGTTTTGTGACTCACAAAAATCCTCAAGGCTGGAAAATAAGTCTTCTTCAGGGTTTCGTGTTGCTTTAATTCCCAAAAGAACAAAACTCCTGGCACGGAACAGGTATTAAAACGAATATCTTGAGGTCAGCTATCGCATTAGTAGACATGGAGGGGGGTTGTATTATTTCGTTGCTAAGATACAAGAAGCACACATGAGTGAAAATAGACTTTTTCTTGGTGAGAGACAACATTGCAACATTTCTATGGAACCCAATGGAGTGTGTGGTATAAAAATATGTCTGTATTAGCACGGGAGCTCTATTAGAGGCAGATGTTTGCTTTACTCGCAGGACTCATAGGAGTCAACTGAGTCATTATCAAAGTCCAACTGGTCCCAGTCTCACCACACGGGGCCAGACCACAAGAAATCTGTCTGGAGTCGGCACCAGTCGCAGTGCATTATTACTCACGGTACGAGTTGAGAGTGGCATAGCGCGTACCAAAAGTAATAATGGACCGCGAAGCTGGCCATGTTTCTCTCTTCTGTCCAGACACTTTGCTGCTGTGGAACACAAAATTATATTGTGTGAACGCACGCACACTCTCCTATCCTACCCGCATCGGTGTGACCACCCACTGCTGCCTGGCTGGTCTGGGAGGGAGCAGGAGGAAGTGAAGGAGGGGGAGGAGGAAGGCTTTGACAGGAGCGGCCGTCTCCAGCGAGCCTGAAGCCATCTCCACACGCACATCTATAGCTGCCAGCTGTGTTCACGCACTGCTGGGTGCACGGATGCTGCTCACCGCACTCATCAACATCTGACAGACAAGAACGACACGAAAACACGGGTAAATATGCACACGGAGGCTGGTGTTTGGCTGTGTGGGTACATGTGCATGCGTGTGTACCTGTTTGGCACTGACGCCCCGTCCAGCCGAGTGGACAAGCACACTGGTTGGGTCTTAAGCAGGTGCCTCCGTTCAGACAGGGTTGTCCACACACAGCTGGAGGAGACATTTACAGGGTTAGTGTGATGTACAAATCAACATCAGTTTCATATATGAATGGTTAGTGTGAAGCTACTGTCAGGGAATTGTTAGCTTAGCTTAGCATAAAGGCTCGAAACAAGAGGATGCCGCCAGCATTGCTCTACTAGAGCCCTGAAGTTCTCTAATGATATATGTGCAATAATGGTTTCAACCTCATCCTCATGCAAATAGTCTTCTCAAAAAATATAAAACATCTTCTGTGTATATAATGCTCTCTGCCTTTACACTGTTTTTTCTCCTTTGGAGCTGCTGTAAAGGTGAGCTTTCCCCACTGTGGGCTCAATCAAGTTTTATCTTATCGTAAATTAAGTCTAACATTAAATCTCCTTCATTAGTTAAATTCCATATTGGGGTTTGGGATATATGGTTTTTTATCTTCTTGCCAAGAGATGGAACTCCTGAACAGAGCAGCTATCAAACATTAAAGAAAATGTTCATTTTGGAAAACAGATTTATTTTAACGTGCTGTATGTCCATTCTCCAGAGCTCTCCAGTATGATCTGGAAAAATGCACTGGCTACTTTGTATTTCTTTGAACTGATTCCAGCTGTCTTCAGAAGTGCTCAGCCCAGGAAGCAGCAATGGTGCCCCTGAAAAATTTTGAGGAAGTGAATTATCTTGGTGGATGAGCAATGGCATTAGAATGGCTACTTCACTGAAAGAACAAAGTAGGCTTGCCTTATTGCATGATCCAAATGTTCTTCAAAACGTGCCAATTTCAGCATGTAAGTTCATGCTCAAAGGTTGTTTCATGCAGCGAAGGAGAGTTACATGCACAGTGGAAATGGATACAGTCTACATCCAGGGAGTCACACTACTATTGCTGAAACGGTACGAATGAAAAAATAAAAACGGATCCTTGTGTTGGACTATTTCTAGGCTGGCAAAAGTGACTTCCTGCAGTTTCTACTGGTAGCCCGGTCTTAATGGTAATCCGAGCTAGCTGTCACCAGCAGCTTAATATGAAGTGTACACACACTGGAGTGGTCTTCCCAACTAACAAATTTGTCCAACTATTACTTAAACATTGACGTTCTTCCACTCTACAGGTGCAGGAAACCCTTCTACCAATCACACATCCCTTCAAGTTACCTTGGTTGCAGTTGTGTGAGTGAAATCTCCGCCATCCCGGGCAGCACTCTGCATAGAAATGCGAAGGGGACGCCGCTCTGCTGACTTGCCGGTATGCCACCAAGTATGTAGTCCTGTGGAGACAAAACACACACAGCGCAGTTAGGGATTTATGGTCAGTCGTGCTGCCCTCATGTGGGTGGTTGATCCCGTCAGTCCTTTTCCGCGTTCTGTCACACTGATGAGAGAATGGGAATTTGGTGGAAAACTGAAACCACGGAGCGCTCGCTTCCAAGAGCATGTCAGAGATGAGAGAGGGATGGAGGGAGGGCGTGGGGGGCAGGAGATCACATCTAAAATCTGAGATTCTGCCGCAGCCTGCTGAGTGTGTGGTATGTTTAGCTTGCAGATACAGGCCGATAAACTCAGACAAGAGCTAAAAACAAAGTGGCACTGACCCGAGATGTGTTTTCCGAAAACAAAAGGAACAAATAATTTCCCAGGCCCGTAATTATCGAAGGCCTGCCCACATAATGAGGATAAAAATATCCCAAAATGAAACTAGATTTTACTTTACTGAGTGAGGATTTAAAATAGATTAAAATGGGGGCAAATGTAAAGGAGGGGGACTAGAAAGTATTGGAGCTGAGAGAGTATAAGTATGGAGGGAGACGGCGTCCAAAATAAACACGGCCGTGGTCTCTGTGGGCTCGCAGTTCATTTCCCGTAGTTACACAAAGTATTTGATATTTAGATTCCACCCAAATATGTGCCACCATGACCCAGTTCTGTGCAATATGTGTACTTATGTGTGTGTGGAAGAGAGTCGAGATCTATTTATGACTGCACTCCTCATCCTTTCCCTTCCTGAACTTGTCAACCATTGTTTACATGTTAATCAAATAAACAGCGCGAGATGGCTTAATTAGAGCGCTGTTTTGACACTGTGAGGCCCAAACCCTGTTGTGCAAATGTCTGGCTGCGCGGTTTAGTTGGTTTCCGTCCAACAAAAGCCAAACGTGTGCAATTTTCTGTTGTTGTTTGTGTGCGTTTTGAATGCTGGAGGGCTGAGAGAGGGCGACTTACTTGTATGTGCTGCAGAAGCGATGGCCCTGACAGAGGGTGATGTAGGGCTTGTGCACCGGCTGGACGTACGACTCGGTTGCCAGGACAACGCTGTGATGGAGGTCTCGGCCACACACCCTCCTCCTGCAAAAGGCAGACATGAGATCAAACACTTCATGTGTCTGTGCACCGGAAGCTGAGCTCGTTTTACAGGTTTTTTTCCACAGATTGTGAGTCATTTCTTTTGAGATATTTAAAGCTTTTAAGTGGCGCCCACTTGGCTTGAAAAGCTCCTGATGAGAGCCTCAAATCGCTCCTGACTGACCCGTGTAATCACTCCTGAATGTGTCTGAGTAAAGAGCTGATCTTTGGCCTCTGTGCCTCCACTTGACCTTTCATTTGGCTTTTCGGTTTACTTTCAAATCAAGTGAGAATGACAAGCCGAGGCTGCCCGTGCTGGTGTGAATGCGGGGCCTGAGAGAGGACATGTGGCCAATTTGTATGTATTCACAGCGGCTGGAAATGTCAAGTCGGGTGAAGACGTTGCTAAAACAAACAGGTCTGAATGACAGATTTGTAAGCCGAAGTCACCGTGGAGCTACCGAGCGAAATGACAGGCCATAATAAACACAGGAAGAGCAGTAAGTGAGCTGTTACCCGTGGTGAGCGAAGAACTGGGGAGTGCCCATCACATGAAGGATGAAGAGGGAGGAGGAAAGGAGCAGCGTTTGGTACATTGTCTTCCTCTTTCCCACGTTCCCTCGCTGGGTCTCTCACACTTGTCTCTGTGCCAGTCGGAGGGGAGAGGAGAGGAGGAGGAGGAGGAGGAGGAGGAGGAGGAGGCCGTGGATGGAAGCCAAAGTCTCCTCACGCTGAATATGTATGCTTCCCTTCAGGAAGGCGACTCCAGCTACCTGTGAGGAGATTTGAGATGTATTAAAGCAAAAAATTCAGCAGTGTGTGTCTCTTTTTTTTGCAACTCATCACGAGCTACAAATTGAGGTGAACGAGAGGATAAATTCCATGTGTTTAAACTTGAATGGCACACACTTCATTCCTCTGCAGCCACAGGTCAAAGCTTTGAAGCAACAGACCACAAGGGGGATGGACTGTCAGTGTCAGCTGCGTCGTGTCTTAGAGAGCAGAAGCACAAACTGCTTCTCCAAAGCACGAGACAACATTTAATCTGGGCAGAAAATGTTAACCGCTGCGTGTCTGAAGGAGCTCTGTCATTTACGACGATTAGCAGCTGATGAGGGCAGCTAAAGGATAAAGGGTGGAAAAAACCCCACAGATGTATAAACCAAAAGATTCAAGAGCAGGAAGTCAAACTGCAAAACGGTCACATTCATATGCTGGGAATGGAGACCATAAAAAGAGGAGACGCTGTTCTGTGGAGGATGTGGGAGGTCAAAAAACAAGAATGAGAGAGATGCCCTTTTTTTGTCTTTCATTAAAATGTCAGGCAACAATTGAATTACGCGCTGGTTTTGTTTTGCGTGGTTTTATTGTGAAATTGTTCTTGAAGGTTACCATAATCAATACTTTTAACATCCTTACTTTTCTTTTTTTTCTCATATATTGAGCGTATTTCCCTGGTGAGTGATTTCAACAGACCAGCGGGGTGGTGATGCCATTTATGAGCAGCAATAAAAACCTGACATATGTATTATTTGTGTGTTAAACCGCTGGGTTAGTTTGCTCACACTGTAAATTTAGATTTGTGTGTGTTAATGTAGGCCCTCGGCTGGATTGCTTGTTGCTATTACTGATCTCTGGTTGCATCCATAAGGACATGTACATCTATGTAATGTACAGAAAGTTCTGAGTTCTTGAAGTCAAACCAGGCTGAGCAGTCACTGGCTTGCACCTGCATGGACAAAAAAAACCTCTCATTTCACAGCAATGTTCACATATCCCTTCACACCATATTAGATTATTACATACTGCACAGGATTAAAGCAAAGTTCAAGACAGTCAGAGTGCATGACAGTCAGCTTGGACCCGCTCCTGCTCAGATGCTCGCCTACAAGCGTGTTTTAACACGGCAGATACTAAACCCGGGGGGAAATCTCCAGCAGCGCATTAAAGCCAGCCGGGTGTGATGGCAGGTTACGGGACTGCAGCCTGCTGGAGAGTCCTCAGTCATCCTGGAGGTGATGCTAAGCCTCGGATGACAGCTTGCATGTCTCTCTGATCCCCTGCTGGCTGTTCGCCCGGAGACGTGACACGCACATCTAGAGCCTGTGTTCATTCACAAATCACTGGACTGGCGGGGCAGCCACTTTGAAGAGTGTGTGTGTATGCAGATGTGCAACAATCAGGCATCATCACACAAAGCTGCTGCAGGGAGAGAGAACGCTTGTCCAAGAAGTTAATATCAGCTGGGAGTGACATGGCATGGTTTCCCTGAATGGATTTTTTTATTATTATTGTTTATGGAAGACTATTAAAAACATTAAAACACTTTTTCCCTTTGGGGTTCATAAAGCACATAACCAGCATTGTTAAACAGCCCATGATGCACTGCTTAATTATGGGTGGGTTCCTAATATTATTCCCTGTGGAGCTCATTCTGGTTTAAATAAAACCCAGTTTACAACGAAAAGATGGTTAAAATCATGTGTGATCAGCTCACAGGGCTCAGTGTTGGTAATTTCTGTCCCACTTGTCATCCCATCAGGTCATTTCGTCATAAGAGGGCGCTGTTTTACAGCACATTTTACGCATAATGTGTGGCGATCAGCGCTGGTTAAGACCTACATCCCTCACATCTCACCGTCTCCGTAGCACTCTCACATTAAATAGATGACTCCACGGTAAAAGAAGAAATAAATTAAAGCCACATTCCTACAGTAAAGAACAAGCAGGGGTGCTGAACACGCACGCACAAGCTAATAAGCACCGAACCAAGACTCCAGGGCGCACGCATGCATGGATACGAAAAATAATCACAAACCGTACAATGAATAATCAGCTTTCCTAAGATTACTCCAGTCCTACTCTGCGGGGAGGAGAGCTGCGCCAAAGTTAGTCCCGTTATATTCCGCTGCTGAGGGGAAAGTCCAGGGATAAAACTCCGCTACTAGTCAGGTTAGTCCTGGAGCTCAGACTGTCAGAGCGCATGGGGGGTGATGGTAGGACCTCCTCCCACTCCTACAGCTGGGTGTCCCGCGAATCCCTCAGCCCGCACTTGGGGGGACCCGTGTGTGACGTCACAGAACGGGCTCTGAACACTACACAGAGCTCCGTTTCTCTCATTCATAAGCCACTGATACACTTCACAAGCTGCGGGTTTGTCGGCTGACTGGTGCGTAAAAACATCCCACAGAGGCAGCTGATAAAGGAGGGGTCTGCCTTTCTGCTCTGAGCTCGGAAACATGTTCATATGAGTAAACTGCTCAAGTTTGCATAATCTCTTAGCTGCTTCAGTGGAATATTTGTAACACAAAAAGTGGAATTTTGTAGCAAAAACTCACACTGTTAACTTTGTGTATTCTTTTTGGCACAGAACAATAGTGATGATTTCGCCCCCCCATCGCCCATCGAAAATACATCTAATAATGACCAGTATGAAGCAAACACATGATTACAGCAAAACAAAACTAGTTTCAATGTTCAGGAGTATTATATTGTCTAAGGCAGATGTGAGAAATTGTGCATCTTTCCACAAAAACACAAAATAATACTGCTTGAGGGAACTTTTTGTCATCTTACTTAATCTCCTTTGCAAGTAGGTCAAGTAATTAGAATGATAAACAATATATACACAGAAAAAAATAAAGATTTTGAAATGTAAAGTCCCTGCTCAGATCACATGAGCTGAGTATTTAACCATCCTAAATCAATAACAGATGATAATAGTGATTGTAAAAGCTTTTCTTGTATTCATGTCTTGCTTTGGTTCACCTATACAGACACTTTTTGGCACTTTTTTTGCTGATTTACAGTGTTTTAGCGGTATGTGCGTGGGTATTTGTACATATTGTGGCAAGAAAAACTTTATTTTATGTGCAGTGACATGTACATAAGGATCCTTTCACTGTCATACGTACAGCAGTTCACATGCTCATAAAACCGACTCTGTTTTATCCATGCATTATTTAGTTCAGCATTCTCTGTACAACCGTCACTATTGCTCAACTGTACAGTTCACGGTAACAATATGGCCTGTGTTTATTTTTTTATGGGCAGCTTCTGCCTATACACAAACGCACTTCAGCAATGGATGCAGGAAATACATCCTCCCTAAAAGGTTTGGAACGCATGTCTTTGGTGCCCTCGATAAAAACATAAAAAGTTGTGCCTAAATTTAGTGTTTCTCTTTATATGTAAGTATTACTATCACAATTTGATGCAAAAAAGACATAAATTGGGGCATAAAACCTCACAAGAATAGCGGAATTACAGAGTTTAATGTTCAAAGGAAATCTACACCTTTGCCTATGATATCTATAGTGAGTTTGTTTAGCTGGACCCTTCCGCACTCTAAAAAATAATGTTTGGGATAAAAAAAAACAACAACAGCTCAAATCATTTTTTGAGATATGACTAAATTATCTTCAACCAACAAACTACATTGACTTGGGAAAATTTACTTTTTCTCTACAATCAAAGGTATGACTACTTAAGGACTGGTTATTTAAGAGATTGTTTTTAAAGTTTCATTTACTTAATTACCATAATTATGAATAAAAGCTTTTAGGTTGGCAAATGTGAACAATTAAGTTGGTCCAGTGTTCAGTAGGTAGGGGTGTGGATTTGAAATCATGACTTTGTGGTAAAGTAAAATGCTGTAATTGAGTTCATTTAATTAAGCTGGCTCAACTAGAATTTAATGTTAACTGGAATAATGCGTACATTCAAGTTTCAAAGGGAAATAATATTAAGTTGATGCAATTACAGATATTATTATGCTAACCAAACCCATCAAAATACAATTCTAACTTAGAAATCTGATTTAAATCAATACAAAATATTCTTTTTGTTAATTTTTAAAAAAATCCTGCAGCCATACATTTGATTAAGCAATGGGAAAAGGTTTCTTGAGTGACTTTTTAGGGTGTACTGGGTGTACTGAGTGAAAACATTTGGTCAATATATGAATTAAAAAGTAAAAAAGTAGGAGTTAACTTGAATAAAACGTATTTTACTCTATTCATTCTCCCTGATAGTTGACTATATAACAAACAGCGGTGGTTCTTACCCTCTCAGGATGGGGTCATCAGGTGCGTGTGCGCGCGCAGGCAGAGCCATGAGCGCGAGCGGCCGGTCCGGTGGATCAGAGGCCTCCATGTCTCCTCCGGTGTGTCCTCCGGTGTCTTTTAAAGCTGGACTCGGTGCTTTTCCAATCACAAACCTTGCCGCTGTGATTCGAGCTGCTCCCCTCGAGTCGACTGGCGGCAAATGAAATGTCTTTGGGCGTTTTTCAGTTGCTTTTTATGCAGGGCTTCCTGTGGAACGCAGGAATTGGACGGACAATCCCAAACCGGACTTCCTGTGAGTGTTTGCCGCTGATAAAACCCCTCTCCTGCACAAACACCCTCCATCCTGCTCAAACCGCTTCGCGAATCTGATTTTGAAGCATTTTTCTGGCCCCATTGTTGCTGCGGACATCTTGAAGGGGGCAAGTAGTTTCAGCCTCCTCACCCCATGGCCTCCTGCTGCCTTCACAGGCCACAGGAAAACAGGCACGAAGTGTGGACTTCAAGCTAACTTTCACTTCTTACTTTGACTAACTTAAAACTAGCAGCCAGGTCCTGAATGTCAGTGCAGTCACTAATGAGGATCTACATGTCAGCAGCCTCTTCAAAGCTGCAACTAAATAAATATTCTTTCATCTTTAAAACCAAACTGGGGAACTTTGTATCCAAGTAACGCATTCATACTTTAAAGTTCTTCTGTCTTAAGTCATTAGGGGCCTTCTGCTCGGCCATCTTAGATTTGCTTGAAACTTGTTTTTATCATAGTGGTATCTGTGGAATTTTATATTGATATATCAAGTGCTTTCTGAGATATACTATATCGCACATACTTGCTTATATCTTATCCTAGCAATGCTGTTGTCCTTTATTTTGTACTTTTATCCACCTTCCTCGTGTATGTATGGTGTCAGTAACTGTTTTCTGGGCACTAAAGTATGATAACTATTTTGCACTAAAAATCAGACTCACATGCTCTCTAATGCATATTTACAGTTGTACATGATGGGTAAACAAAACACACATGAGCAAATTTCCTTGTAAAGCTGATTCTGATTCTTGTTTGCACATTGAATTTTAAGGCTATATTTCGCAAACAATATCTCAGGAACTATTAAAGGGAAAAGCCAGAAATGTTCGCTGTTATTCCTCATCATTGTTTCAAAATCTGTAATATTAGTGGACGAGTGGATCAAAAGATGTCTCATAATGGGTGATTTAAGATTAGAAAATGAATTAAATGCAGAAGTCAACCAGTAATATTTTCTGAACTATGCATAGTTGTAGTAATGTGAAATGACAAAAATGAAAAGAAATTGCTTGAAATGCAATGTTTGGTCACTTGGGGTCACTTAGAAATGTCCTTATTTTTGAAAGAAAAACAGTTATTTTCAATGAGGATAACATTAAATTAATCAGAAATATAATCTAGACACTGTTAATGTAGTAAATGACTATTCTAGCTGGAAACGGCTGATTTTTAATGGAATATCTACATAGGGGTGCAGAGGAACATTTCCAGCAACCATCACTCCTGTGTTCTAATGCTACATTGTGTTAGCTAATGGTGTTGAAAGGCTAATTGATGATTAGAAAATGATTTGTTCACTTACGTTACCACATGAGTAAAAGGGAGAGTTTTAATGGAAAACATGAAATTGTCTGAGCGACCCCAAACTTAGTTCAGGAAATTATCTTCAATGGTGAGATGTTGTCATTCAAACATCGCCTCAAATTTCAGACTGCAAAGTACAAATATAGATATATTTCTTGGAAATTATTTGACCTATCAAGCTTAGTATTCTGTCAGCTGTAATATCAAATGTAGCCTAAACTCAACACTCAAATTATATATCAAAAATATTCCCAAATTCATATATTTAGTGGAAGTTATTTGCGAAACACATAATATTTACCTTAAAATGTCATCTGTATCATATTTGTGACACAACGACTGTCCAGACAGTTCAGTGGGTGTACATACACAAGGAATTTAGCTCTCAAAGTACTTAAATGATGAAAAAAAAATCAAAAATAAAAAAACATCATCATTGTTATGTCAATCCATCCAATCAAAATTATATTTGCGTGCTTGCAACTATCTAAATCAGTAAGTTTGGATTTTGTCTTGCAGCCATGTATTTAAGTGTTGGTAGTGTGTATTGCACTCCTTGCTGGTCTCCATAATGAGACTATTGGACATTTGCAAAAATTTGAAATGCTGTTGATCGAATACTGACAAACACCAAGACGAAAGAACACATTACTGTGAGTCTTTTATGCACTGGCTCCCAGTTAAATCTAAAATTGAATTTGAGGTCCTTGTTATTGTCTACAAGTCTTGAATGGACTGGGCCCAAATTGTATTACGGATATGTTTGCTGAAGTAGAAAGGTCTCTTAGATCTGCAGGGACTGGCCAGTTAGTGGAGCCCAGAGTTTAGACCAGACAAGGTGAAATGGTGTTTAGTCATTATGTTGCCTGCTGCTGGAACCAGCTCCCTCTCGAGCTTAGATTTGCCCCAAATGCAGACCGTCTGTAGGCAATCAGTTCACATGATTCTATAAAATCAGTGTGGAATTTTTTCAGTTACTGAAATTCAGGGTTATTTGATGTTTTATATGTTTTAATTGTTCAGTTTGGTTTGTAAATCACTATGCTTGCTTTACATCTTGCTCAGTACTTCTATTTTATGACTTTAGGCCCAGTGGGAACTCATATAGGCTGCTGTTTACAGCTGTTCGGTCACTGTGAGATCAAATCTGTCAAATTGCAGCCTGCTGAAGCCAAACAGTTGCACGATAAGGAAGAAGTTTCTCTTCCCTCCTTCTGCTTGTGTGCATTTAGTTCTGCAGCTCAGTCACACAAATATTATTGTTTAAAAATTCCCCTTCCATAATTTTTATGTGTTGTAAGTACAGTTGGTCATGCTCTTCAACACAATTCCTATTTGACAGTTAAGTAAATTGTAAAAGTCATTATCAAGCTTTAAAAGTTTATTGTATTAAGGATGAATGATTTGGAGAAAATATGTAATTGTAGTTTTTCTACCAGATACTTTGAATCGATTTTTGAAGTGAGTTTTTAAAGTAAATCTTCAGGTAAGAATTCACAATGTAGTATCTTTGAAAAGGTTATTCGATAGTGTTAAAGATGTGACTGTTACACAAGGAGGACACAGTGAATTTGTAAAGTCATCAACACAACAGTATAAACTGCCAGAAGTTCTGCATGACAGATGCTACTGTTCAAAAGTTTGGGGTCATTTAGAAATGTCATTATTTTTCAATGAAGATAGCATTAAATGAATCAGAAATACAGTCTAGACATTGTTAATGTGGTAAATGGCTATTCTAGCTGGAAACAGCTGATTTTTAATGGAATATCTACATAGGGGTACAGAACATTTCCAGCAACCATCACTCCTCTGTTCTAATGCTACATTGTGTCAGCTAATGGTGTTGAAAGGCTAATTGATGATTAGAAAAAATTTGTGCAATTATGTTAGCACATGAAGAAATGTGTGAGTTTACATGGAAAACATGAAATTGTCTTGGTGACCCCAAACTTTTGAGCACTAGTATATATGCTAATCTACAGCTTTTGTGGTATTCTAATTGCATTGTTTTAAATTGCAGTTTGGGTTAGACATCAATTATTTGTCCCACCCTAGATTGCTTTGATCTGTACATTAGCCTATGGTATGTGTACAAAATCCCTTTTAATCTCAAATTTAGAATTGTTTCCTTCACTGAAATTCCTTGACAACATGAACACTTACCATAATTTAAATGTTTAGTTGATTCAGCCTTGGAAGAACCTCACATTATTTGTGATGTTTAGGTCCTCAGTCTTTCACAGTGTGCAGGATTTTTGTGACTCTTCCACAGTGAAAATTTATGAAACCTCCCAAAGACCGTCTGAAGAACTTGGTAACCGAGTTGCACTAAATTGTCAGCTGACATCTTATGACACCTGTTTTTGATGCTGACTAGTCCTTTAAAAGTTTTGGAGTTGTGTAGGATGGGGTCATGCCTGAGGTTCAGCAAGGACAATTAATGCAAGAAATGCTGAAAACCTTTCAGTGGTTGTAGCTGACATCATGTATTTAAAGACAGACGGGCTGCTCCTCCTCTGCCGTGAAACTGAGCTTGACTGAGATTAGTCTGACAACAAGACCTCGGTTGTCATTCTAAGTTTTTGCACAACTGCTCACACTATTTAAACGTGTGCACATACACACTGAGACGACATTCATGAGTTTATGGTTGAGTGAGTGGGCTTGAAGTGGCATGAACCAGAACTTGGACTGCTTCTCTACTTAAATTTATGATAAGAAATGAGTAGCTATTAAGTCATATTTTTTATGCTTCAGTTCATTTCTCTTTGTTACGTACAGATGCTGCGGCGGAGTATTAGTGTTTGTTTTAGGGCTTATACTGTCTAAATGTACAAAATGACCCTCCCTGCATACAATGAAGTATTTTCTCTGAGATAACAAAGAGCCTACGTGCTGAGGCACCATGGGAAAGCCTCACATCGGGGTCGCAGGTGAACACACACCTTCAAGGCTGATCACTCGGAGGGGGCGCATTAGAATATAGGATGCAAAATCTTTGTGAGCTTGTTTGTGAATGCACTCCAATATGTGTGTGTGTGTGCTGTGTGTGAATTTGTGTGTGAAAGCTTGTGTAACGGAGACCAAAGTGGGAGGGTATCTCTTTTTAAGGAACCCTTTTCATTCTTTGAAATCAAGACTTGGCCGACACAAGCGAACTGCTGCAGCTAGCATTCCAGATTTGTCCCAGAGAAGATGCGGGAGGGGAAAAAAACTGAAGCAAAGCAGCACTTCCTCTTCAAGAGGAAACAGGAAAAGACTGGGGGAGTGAGATTCTGGAGCCTGCTCCCTTGGAACAATAAAAATCTCACTTTGACAGGAAACGGATCTGCGTCAAAGAGAGCCTGACAGATTTTACTAAAGGGCAGCAGCAGTGACCCTGGATGGGGCACGAACAAGAGGGCAGCTGTGCCCAACAATAACTCATAAAGTTAAAATGCTTCATGCAGTTCTTGTTAACACGTGGATTTTAAGTCAGCACTGAGTATTTGTATGAATGCACAGAAGGAGAATGAAGTTCAAACCTTCACAAGAAATGCCGTTTACGTGTTTAATAGCTGCAGAAACACGTGTGAGGAAGAGGTCAAGAATATAACGCACATTTGTTGTTGTTGTTCCTCGGGAATGGAGTTGGAACACTTCCACCACTTTATGTTGAATTTTTATTGTTCACATGTAGTTTGTGTGCAAGTCCCAGCACTTTAGTTGATTGTTTCGGATGGTGGTGCAGTTCTAAGGTCCTGGGTTTGAACTTGCCTCTCAGTTTGGGTCTTCTTGTGTGGAGTTTGTGTGTTGTCCTTGTATCTACTTGGGTTTTCTCCAAGTTCTCTGGCGTTCTTGCAGTCCAAAGACATGCATTGTAGGTTAATTAGTGTTTCTAAATAGCCAGTAGGTGTAAGCATGAGCGTACATGGTTGTCTTATTCATTGGTTCAATCTCAATGTCCACACTCATGAACTCACAGACTTTAGGCTGGGTTCCTGATTAAGAGCTTCGAGCTGTCCCACTGTCAAACTGTCAAGTGCCTGTCAAGGGCTCTCTCAGAGACACTTCCCATAAGTCCACATTTCTGCAGACTTAGCCACAGATCTTAAGGTTACCAGGGTGAAGCCCAGAGTTGTTACACAGCAGGGTAAACAGGAGCAACCAACCAAGTTTACGTGTAGGTGTAAACACATGGCTCACCGGTGATTCATAGCCATAACTGTGTGTAGTTGTTTTTCCTTGATGGCATGATGATGAACACCAAATATGCTTTCCTTTTAGTGTCTAGGCTGTGAAAAAGAATTGTCACAAACCCACAATAGTCATTATGAAACATGTTTTGTTGTCAAGGTAGCGTGATATGTCACAAATGCTCCTGCAGCCGCCTGCACTCAATCACTGACCAGGTGACGTCAGTACAATGTGTGAGTGTTCAGGGTGGAGACTCGGGTCTTTGTGTTCATCCTGCGATGAACTAGTGACCTGTCCAAGGTCTACATCACCTCTCACACAAAGTTAGAGGTTTAATTGGGGTAACACGAATGTAGATTTTGTAACAAATAATATTGCAGTGGTGAACTACTTTTTATCAACTCTGCTGATTCATGTTTCTGAAAAAAACAAGAGGTGCAGCCTGTGTCTCTGCTGTGATTTCCATGCGGAGCAGCCAAACAGGACATCCTGCTGTCCAAGGCCTGCCACCACCACCATCACTCCCCTGTCACTCTAAAGGCAGGCGCTCGCTCAAAACCCTGCTGGAAGTGAAAAGACTGGGCTGCTGGTCCGAGCTCTTCCTGTACTCCACTATAACTGCAAGGAGTGGACCGAAAATACATAGCTTGAAACTAATTCTGCAGAACTATTAGAGACCCAACAGGGCTAAAAATATCTCTGAATTTAGTTTAAACATTGTATTTATTTTACAAGGACATGCTGAAATAAAGTTTAGAAAAAAGTCAGTCAGGAGCAGTGCCTGCAGGCTTGCTCTGTTTAGCCTTGGTGGCCCCAAAAGTTATTTGGACAAGGATCATAGAGTTGTTTCATGAAATGTTGAATAAACTGGTATTTGATCCATAGATAAACACATTTAGCATAACTCAATAAAGCAAAAAATGACCAAAATAAATCAGCAGTTTTGTCACTTAACAAACTATAAACTATGATACAATTAGAAGCTACACATTCTGCTCTAAATACACAAGTTATGGTTGTCACATAATAAATCCAGTTATCTAAGAACTAGTTGGTTAAAAATGCAACAAAAGACAAGTGGCATGAGCTTACAGAAAAGGTCAAGATTCTTTTTTTTTGCAACAGAAAGGCCACTTTATTCGTCATTAATAAAATCCATTTTCAATGCTTCACAATTGGGCATATTGTCAAAACGTTAACACGTGGAGGACTAAGAACAGAAGGCACACAGGGAGACGCAGCAGCAGATTGCACCACATAATTGCAAGTAAACCGAGAAAATATGCAAGAATCAGTCACAAGGATCGCTGCGAACATCAACAAGAATCACCAGACTGAAGTCGGACCAATCAGAATATGATGAATAAGTGTTGCTGCACCTTCCATCAGCTCAAAGAACAAGACGGGTAGGATTACATTTGTTGTAGAGAACACAAGAGAAGCAGCAGCTTTTGGAGATATTTATATTTTAGAGTCCTAATTCAAGTCCTGTGGATCTGATAGTAGGAAATCGGTGTAGAATGCCAGAGGGAGAAACCTAACCAGACTGTACTAAGGGTACAGTAAAGCCTGGAGGAGGGAACATCAATGTGTTGGCCTGTTCCACTTACAATAAGGACTGCTATTTATTGATGGAATCATAAATCGGTAGTCTGTATAGAGGAATTTTGGATGCAACCTCACATTGACAAAACATATTTAAGTTGACCTTCCAGCAGAATAATAAATCAAAGCATACTGACTGTTCATTTCAAGAATATTTTGTACAGAAGAAAGTCATGCAGTGACTGCTCTGACATCCTGAACTAAACCCCAAAGAGGAACTGCGGACGGCCAATGAGAAACAATATCAGCTTGTCAATGCACTTGTGTTGAAACATGGAGGAAACATTCCCCAGTGGTCTTCCAGAAACTTGTTGAATAGACTGCCGGTGTTTCAAGCAGTTCTGTAAGATAAATTGCAAAATAAGCACAAAAACATTACACCTCAGAAAAAGTGGTTTGAGGTGGCACAAACAATTGAACAGGTGTTGAAACCAACAGCTTAACTCAGAATGCATCGAAACAAGGGCAAATTGTAGTTACTGGATGTAAATCTTACCAAAGTCTACCAAGTCTATTTGTCTTATTTTTAGTCAAAATGTCTCATCCCACTTGATTTAAGATACATTCACTTAACAAGTGATATTTCAGCAAGATGAAAGCCAACGCATCTTAAGTTTCTTGTGAAGTCAAACAATCTTGAAATGCTCTTGTTTTGAGTTGTATTTTACAAGAAAAGTCAAAATAAGTTTAATACATCTCAGATTAGGAGGTCACATGAAAGCAAAAAATTATTTTTGAGTGAAAAACTGCTATTTTTTTGGCATATGTGGCTTATTTTAAGACACCTAAGCTTGACAATCCTGGTGAAATATAGCTTAAGTTTTCCCAGCTAATTTTAAGATCTCAATATTCAAATTATATCTTATTTCAAGAAATCTTACCAAGCCATTTTTCACTTGTTCTATTGGCAGATATTTTTTTTTACTTATTTGAAGGTAAAAAAAAATCCTTAAAATAAGCTTTTTTTCCCCTTGTTTTGAGAAGAGCATGTTTTCCAATGTGCTGTGCACATGCTGTTTTTATCATCCCATACCTTGCTTTACAAGTGCATTTGGACTGTCCTTAAACATAAATGCTGCTATAATACGAAGAAGTGTATGCATTTTTAAGCGTCCAAATACTCTCTGGTGACATTCGGTGTTTCAGTGAAACCAAATTTTCCCTCAGCTATTGTAAGCCAATCATTTCACAGCTGTCAAACTTTCACTTTCTCTGCTGCTGTCTGCTGTCATTTCAGTGTCAGACTGACACGACCGTCCTCCACCTCATCCGCCTCCACCAGCCTCCGTGAGTGCTTCCACATCACATCCATTCAGCTCACGACCACATTCTCAAAATAACGAAATCGCAATGGGGCCTAATTGCCCAACACTCATCACATTTTTTTTCCCCATTTGTGGACAAATTGTCAAATAATATTGCTACTCTTGAAGCCCCTCTTTCACTGGAGCCTCTCCTGCCTGAACAGCCCCTGTTAACGGCCTCTCCTTCAAACAGCGTTTCTCTGCCAGCTCTCCATGTCAGTCTGTCGTCAGTCAGTGTGGAGAGATTAGGGAGTTTATGCACATTCCACCAAACTCTGTGTCTCTGAAGCACATGTGAGTCTGATTGCCTTATTTATCGTAGTAATCAAATTCCGCTGCTCTGAGGATGATGTTTGGAACAGTGGCAATGTCGACTGTGGTTCAAAGTCTCCCAAGAGTTGTTGTTTGCGTCTGTGTGAAGTGTGGATGCTCTCACCGCACTGCCACACTAATCCCGAAGTATTTTCTCCGTCTCTTCCCAGAATGATCTAGACGCCGTGGTGTCACAGCGAGAAGCACTGTTACATGAAGACAAGTATAATATTTCTTGGCTATAGGTGTTGGCAACTTCAACAATGGCTTGTCAGCAGCTATTGTACTTTTTTGTGTGTGCCATATTTCTTCATGGGTTATCCTTAAATTTCCTGTCTAGAAACAGGGAAGTGATGCTAGCAGAAGAAAATTGATCATATACAGTATGTATGCATGTACATATTTCTCCCTTACCTCCTAACCTGCAAGTATTTTGGGTGGATTTATGAAGTTATTTGCAGTTCTTTCGTGACATGTTCATCAGCTAGCGGAAAATGTGTGACTGCAATAGTCTTTAGGATATAACTCCCAGCTCATGTTGCAGTTGTGAAGATATTTTGCTGGATTAGTAGTAAATCTTATCTATTTCTCACGTTTGTTAAAACATTAGCACAGGAGCCCAACCAATCAGAGAACACGTTTCATTTGCTTCCTCCCATTCAACCAGATTTCCATCCAATCCTGTCCATTCACAGCTAATGTAGAGCAGGTTTGGTTTAGTGACCATGAAGAGGAGTACCACTCACATGCGTTGGTGGGACACATTTCATTGCTCTGATTGGTCGTAGCTTTATCCTATTGTGTCTGGAGATATTTTGATCTGCATCCGTTGGTGAAACCTCTTGGAAATCAAAATTGAACTGAGACATTCCAGATCAATTCACATTTGCACATTTTGTTTGCTGAAGCCAGGCTAAAATCTCATGAGATTACCTAATTCAAAGGGATTCAGTCTCTTTGGAACATGAATGCAACCCTGCTAGTAGTACTTTAAAGCTGCATCTAATGACAGTCATGTTGTATATTAACATGCTCACAGTGACAGCACTAATTAGAGGATAAAGCTTACCATGTTCACAATCTTAGTTTAGCTTTGTTTTTTAATCAGCAGTGTATATTCCCAATGCTGTAGGTTTGGACAAGTGCTGCATTCCATGTTAATTTTCACATTAAGAGCCTCTCTCTGAGTTATTAACAACATTCTGAACAGATTTGTCATCTTATTGTCTATAGATTCCTCTAAGTAAATCAAAAATACATAATGCATTTTATCCCTACTTTGTCCCTCTCTTTGTGAAAAGACTTGTGAGCTTTTTAAAGGTCTACTTAAAACAGAAGGCTCAAAAACAGACTTTCTCTTCTTGGAGTGACTGAAGAAGCAAAA
This sequence comes from Acanthochromis polyacanthus, assembly GCF_021347895.1. NCBI lineage: Eukaryota > Metazoa > Chordata > Actinopteri > Pomacentridae > Acanthochromis > Acanthochromis polyacanthus. The sequence continues at coordinate 15,815,986 of NC_067130.1, forward strand.
CCAGTCAATTTTAAACATAGTTGATGCATACCAGTCTGGTGACAGCCCCAAGTATGTTGTCCGTGCTGCTGAATGGAGGGATACTACATCAAAAAGGTTTGAGTGACATCAGGGTGGAGCAGAGAGCAGGAAGGTTTCTGTTCAGGCTGGCAGCCATCTGTTACCGAGCCGTCCTCTGGGAGAAGACCACCAACACATCAGCGGCTTCTCTCCAAGAGGTACAACTCAGCCTCTTACTAATTTGCATTTAAACTGATATCTATAGACATGATTGGATTTCTTTTGAATTGCAATTACTCAATTATTATTATATTATAATCATATCAATAGCTTATTCACTTTACAGCATGTCATAGTCCTGTCTTGGACTGCTTGTTTTGTCTCAGCAAAATATAACAGACACAATCTGCAAATCTTATTGGCATGGTTTCACGGCCACAGCTTAAGCTGTGGGCTGTGGCAGTGCTCCCGCCTCCTCCGTTCCTGCTCTCTTCACAGGTGTGTGCCGTCCTGATGAGCCCCAGGTGTAGACGATTAATTAGCAGGTGGAAGCCAGCAGTTCAACATCTCCGGTGTCATATAAAAGTGGGCTTCAGTCATCGCACGGTTAGTTCTGCGTGTTGAACAGTCTGAGCCATTTAGTCCTGGCCTTGAAGCAATTCTGTTTTTGTGTATTTTTTTAGTTCTAACTTCTGCCTGCTGTTGGTGACCTGGTTCCACTGATTTTTCCGTTGTCCCCTGGACCTAGTGGACCGAGGATATCTACCATCTCCATTGACATCCCTTTTACATCTGCCGGCTCACGGAAAAGCGCCTCTCCACTCTGGCCTGCTTCCTTGGACACCCTCTGGACGCCAATCCCCTCGTAGTGCTATCAGGACCCTGGAAGGAAAGGATTACCCACCTCCCCTGTTGAAGTGAAGCTGGCTCTTCCCTGTAGGGACACTGTCCCCCTTTGAGTCGGTAAGGTTTTCCAGCCCTAGTAACACCAGAAACATTTTTGTGATGTTCTCTGTTAGAACCTCAGCGGTAGCGTGTCTATCTAGTTTGGTTTGGGATTTAGTTCTCGGCTACTTTCAGTATTACTCAAGGCTAGGTTTAGGCTTTGGTTTGTACTCCCTGTTTAGTTGTTTTCCTACCTTGGTGGTACCAATAGTGGGTTAACTGTAGTTTGTGTTGCTATTAGTCCTCCCCACCACTAGAGTTCAGAGTTCGCTTTTTGCGACTTCATAGTTCTGATCCCTGAGTTTAGTTTCCGTTTTCGTTTGTAGTTTTTCCTGTGTTTCTTTGAGCTTCTTGTAATTAAAAGAAGCTTTGCGTTACATCTGTCTCGCACTCTCATTTCCTGCTTCTGAGCCTCTAGTATCCGCGGTAACACATGGATCTAACAGTGGCAGTACGGCTCATTCTACATCTTTGATCCAGACTGATTCAGCTATTGATTATCCACTGAATGATTCATGGAATTTTGAACAGATATTCATGTTGCTGAGGGAATGAATCCTGCAGACTCTGATTCCTGACTTCTTCTGTAGAATCACTAGCAAGTAAAGGTTGTTCAGTAAATCAGCATGCCTACTAGATGGACTGGAACAATGCTTGACACACACATTCAGGGTTCCCAGACCGTGTAGCCCAGTAAGTCTGGTAATTATTGTCTTGGCTGATTGGCAGTAAATGTCAGAACAGCTATTGCATGGACTACAATGAATGGATAAATGACTGATATAGTGTTTGGGTCTCAGAAGTAAAGCCTTAAACCTGCATTCTTTCCAGTGACAAACAGGGGGCGACTCTCCTAGTTGCAAAAAGAAGCGCAATTGCATAGAAGTCTGAGTCAATGACTCTAATTCTCACTCAATTTGTCAACTGGAACTTTTTTTTAAATGAGTTAGGGGTCTTAATTGCTAGTTTTAATCCTTTCTCAAAGCAGCATGGTGTTCATTTAGTAAATTATGCTTTCATTTATAGGAAAATAGTAAAGCAGGATAAGTTTTAGGGTAGGGGTTATCTTTTTAAGCAGGTTGCTACTGTAGCTTGCTACCATATGTAATCTTCTCGGGTTCTCCGGTCAGGATTCAATCCTCACTAGTCACGTCAGGATTCAAAAGACCAAGATGCAGTCAACAGAATGCCAGACTCAAAGCTTTGAAGCAGTAATCCATGAACCAGTGACCAGTGATGTCTCGACCACTGCTTCCATCTTTAATGCAGAATCCACAGTTCAGACATTCATAAAACCTGGCATGTCAAAATTTTGACTGTAAAGCACTTTGACTTATGATCATGTAACATTGCACAACTGCTTCCCATCAGCCTCAGCTGTTTTTCATCTTTACTTCTAGTTGCTAACAAAGATGCTGAACATGACAAGCATTTTATCAGCCATACTTCAACTGTTATAATCATAATAATAGCCTTCATGGTAAATTTTGAGTAGAATTTTTAAAAGGAGGCCCTTCTCCTACTGTGTTTAATTTTTTGCCGCCCTCTCAGATATTGATGTGGATTGAGAGAAAAGAGAACATTTAGTGTAAGTTAAGACTGAGCTGCTGTCAGAGGAGCAGCACGACTCCTGGTGCTGATTGGAGGCTTACGAGAATCCAGCTCTGTGCATGGACCAGACCCCACCCTACTCTGTGAATTGATGTTTTTTTTTTTTTTCTCATTAGCGTAGACTAGCAGAACTCATGTGGGGAGTGCAGTCTTGCAGCAATAAGTACAGTGCTGTTAAATTTTTTTGCATCTACAGGAGCCATCAGTGGACCACAGAGAGGGAATACCAGCCCAATGCCGTTACGTTCTCCTAAAGTCTTAATGATGGGTTCATTAAAAAGGTATCTCGCTCTCTAACTCAGCACAGATGGCCAAGAAGCAGTTATGGTATATCAGACAGGGACTCTGGAGGAGATTTATGTCAAACCACAGCTGAACCGCGGGAACCGACACAGCAGTCTCAACATTACAGCTATTTGATCTCCTGTCTGTCTCCGATTTTACATGAGATTCAGAGCTCCACTGTCCTTGACATTTGTTTAGTATAAATGTGATTATTCACCGTAGCTACGGAGAGCACATCAATGCAAATCTAAACTGACAGTTTGTTGAGCATTTCTGTAAATGTGCCTGTTGAACTGAAGGGTAGCACACAAGGGCTAACAGATAATGTATCTCCACTGACTGGAAACACTCAAAAATATACCCATAGTTTTTGCTTTTACTATAACAGTGTCAAACACTTAAATAAGAGTATGAAAATATAATGACCTGTTGATCTCAGAGGTCCGCTATACACTGCAGCAAATGCTTCTGTAAACAAGACAAATGTGCTTCTCTCTGAGGCTAGCAGCTACTGCACACAGGCTTTATGAGACAACATGCTCACATAACTATGTCGACACATTAGCAGTGAGGCCCTAATGTGCCCACAAAGTGGCATTGGCCCATCAACCAAACGTCTCCAGTTCAACGGTACTAATGGCACCAAGGAGATGGCCACGACATTAAGGAATGAGCGAAGACAAGGGAGGGTGATAAAGCAAAGGAAGGCAGGCTGAGCTTGCATGCAGGATAAACCAGCCATCAGCAAAACAATTGTTTGGTTCAATGTGTTTTTCTTCCAAGTGGTTTCCTGTGTCATAAAAAGATACTGGTACAAACCCTTACACTATTTGCAGGTTAGTCTAAAAGCAGCAGCATGTAGTGGTGCAAGAACTACCTGTGTTTATTCTTCTACTATGTCACTTCATCTTTTAACAGAACACTTTCACATTTCCAGGAAAGATAGTCCTTTGCATCCTAGAGTTAGATGATTGATATCACTTGTAAGTCCAGCTTTATCATCCACAACCTTAAAATCCATAGAATTGACCGATGCCAATAGATATTTAACCTTTTTTTTTAAACTCAACAAAAAGCAATGTTTAACTGCATCATACAAGCAAAGAACAAAGAATAAAACCTCTGTAATCTGTATGAGAGTTTTAGAATCAACTTAAAGGTCTCTCTAGTTTTTTTTTTTTTTTTAAACCTTGAATAGTCGAGTTCCTGCCTTTATCTGAGATCTGCTGAGTTCCTATGAGCTTTACAACCTGACATCCTCCAGAAGGAGTTCCAAAGTCTTAAGTTGTAACTATAAGTGACCAGGCCCTTATTTTTTGGACCTTTCAAATGTGAAACTCTGCCTGGAGATCTCAGGCAGGAATACTCAGTATCCTCTTTTAAATGTTTTCTTCAGACTAGCTTTTATCATATAGCTTATTCTTAACTGCTGCTATTTGTTCTAAATATATCAACGTACTTTTGTCCATCTGTTAGTCTTTCTGTGCGCAACATTACTGAAAAAGAGAATAACAGATTTGGATGAAATTTTCAGGGAAGGTCAGAAATGATAGGACCACCTACTTAGGTTTTGGCAGTGATGCAGCTTATAGTCTGGATCCACGGATTTGTTAAAGATTTCTGTATCATTGCAAGATAGCGGCACAGCGGCACTTTAACTTTGACAACAAGTGAACACTTGATTTCATTCATAATTGCAATGCTAAAAACTCAGATTTGTACCTGATGTGCTTACGGGCAACAAGTCCACGTCGGTTTGTATTAATGGAGCTCCAGCACAGAAGGGTGAGAATTCATGCACAAATGTGTGAAGGGCTGTCTGACAGGATTTGGAAAAAGTTTGCTGTATTTTACTTGAAATCCCTCTGCTGCTGACTGCAGTTTCCTAGAGAGTCATTAGTGGGACTGAGGTCTTCTCTGGAGGAACGTGGTGGATTTCCGCATGTCTGTGTGCACAGAGCTGGGCATCGCTGAGGCGTCCCAGGAGACATATACCCACTTACTAATAAAAGCCTGCAGACACGCTGTTGGTGAGCCCAGCATGACTAACATCCTGTCTTGACCGACACAATGGAAGTGCCAGGTGTTTTGAAGCTGTGGAAACATACCGATTGAGTTAAACAAGGTTTAGTTTAATGGGAACAATATTAACAAATATGTGACTTCTACATATGAAGTTGATAGCGCTGCGTATACGGGCCGATAAGTGCAGATGAACACACAGAAATGCACATACACACAGACTTCCTTTTAAGGGTCAGTGTTTATGTCAGTGTGCTGGGACTGCAGGGCTTGGTATGTCTCTGGACGCCAGCCTGAGACACACACAAGGACAGCCCTGCCACAGGATGTGAAGCGGGTGTGGTGCGCAAGTTTTCTCAGTCTCCCACAGACCCTGAGACACATACAGGACATACAACACACACAGTTGTATATAACTGGGTTACTGCACACTGGCAACAGAAAATGTACATAAAATGACATAGAGGTGGTGAAACCAATGGGTCATTCCATATAAAATCAGGCAAATCTAAAAAAAAAATCCCCACCTGACAAACTGAGATTGACCAGATTTTTTTGTACAAAAATTTTAGCATATTTAATGAAGCCGTGCAAAATATTGCATTCCTCCCATGGACATTTTCCAAGTTCCATGACCTTGGATAAGAGTGAATGGAACATTTGTGCTTTTTATGTTTTTTTTATTGGACCAAAAACACCTTGAGATCTGTTTAGACCTGCAACCAAATCAATTTTACAAAATCGAAAGTCAAAATCCTGTTTTTGTTTAGCATGATTTAAAAAAAAACAAACATTTAGCATCAATATCAGTTTCATAGTTTGAGTAGCAAAACTGCACCAATTTAACATCTATAACACAGTGATAGAAACGTTTACTGGTAACCTGGATGTGGATAAACCTTCAGGTCATACTGTTGGATGAGTGGTTTGTTATCGTAAATGAAAGATCTAATTTGATACCACGCCTACCTTCTAGCTTTGATTCCTTCTGTCAAAATATTTCTCTATACTATATAGCCATATAAATGTGATGTGTGCAGTTTTTTGTATAAACCACGTGAACAACAATGTTCTTTCTTCACTTCTCAGCCCTAAATTACTTTCCCGAGGGTCAAATATGCCATGTGTTAGAAAACATATTAACTCATTCATTCACACACACACACCTCAGTGCTCCCCTACGCAGAGGTTAATGAACTTGTTTTGAATTCCTTCACCTCTCGACAGGAACTGCATTCCAGGCCTTGAAAATAGCGGCTAAAACAAAGAGCGGAAGTGATGTGAGAGCACTTCCCACCGACTCCCTTCTGAATTTATCTCAATCCTGCAGACTTGCTCACTGCCCCCCTCGACTCCCTCTCGGCCGCACCCTGAAGAACGTTTAGGAAAACCGGCCACGTTTGCCGCTCCGACCTTTTCATCCGAACGCACCAGTCGAGTTAACTCCACCACTTAACATCAAGCAACACAGCATCTTCCAATCTTTGATCCCCACTGCCTGGGCCTTCTTTCGGTCAGTCTGGTTGGGATTATCCGCCCTGTTTGGCCCGAACTTGTATTTTTCCTCGATCCCTTGACGTAAATGTAGATGTATTGGAAGCGAAGAGTGCAGGATACATCTGTAACATGTGTCAGAGTGTATTTTGTGCTCGACTCAATGCAAACCTGCTGTGACCTCTGACCACTGATTCATATGGCGTTCTGCTGAAAGGGATTGTGGTAGAAAGTAAATATGTTTGAGTGCCGAAGGAGGGCGTAAGTCTGTACTTTTCCCTTGACTGTTTATTTTGTCACGATTCATTTAGACGTGACAAATGGTCAACATGCAAACGACTTTCTTTCCCGTAAAATATGGAAACCTTGGCTTTTGCCATAATGGAAAATGCCAGTGCTTCTCCTGACCTCGCCACTGTACAGGTACAGAAAGATGACTGTATTTGCCACAGAACGAATGGCATACTGGTTTTTCAGTGTTGGTTATATAAGCAGGCAGCTCTAATCTTCAGTTCAAATGGGAAGAGATCATTTAGCAGAGCTATACAGTAGCATGAGGCTGTTTAATGTTGATGTAATGGTTCTGTAGGCAACATTAGAAGGCGAATAAGGGGTGGGAGACAGGAAGCGTCATTTAGTTACTGGCTCAATCTGCAGAAGCAGATCTTCCGGTCAGCGGGTGCTTCCCTGCGTTAACGCTACAATAATATTGCCGGCTGATAGATGAGGAGATGAACAGGAGGGAAAAGGGTGGACTGAGACGGGGATAAAAGCCGAACAAAACCTCGCTGTGTGGCAGAAGTAGAAGTAGAAATCTATTGTGTGCGAGAGCAGATAGGCAAAGAGGGTGGTCTGTTTGGGCAGGAACATTGTCTGGTGATCTAGCTTTTAGCCCAACGGTGAAGACATAAAATAGATCCCCTTTGTTGTGATTTCTGCAGGGGGAAGCTTTTGCACGTTGGATTTTGTGTGCAGCATGCAGCGCAAAGGCCTCAAAGGGAGTCAAAGAGAAATAATAGGCACGATACTCTGTCTATATTTCACCACAGGAGATACAAGGACATGCTGGTCGACCCTGGTGCCAGTTTATTTTTGAAAATAGGTCAAGAAAAATAAACTAATTTCCTCCTTTACCGCACCAGGTCCGGATTGGGTTGCATTCAAGGGCACAAAACAAGCCCGATGACTGGGTTTCCTGCGCCTGCTGATGCAGATATTCGTGTTTCTGTCTCTCCACTTCTTAATCATCGGTGTGACTCGGTGTCATTGGCACCATCTGTAGCATTTCCCAGCATGTAATGTATACACTGAAAAACACATCTCCCAAGCAGCAAAACCATCAATGAACGCTGTAATGAAGTGTTGACATCCCATACAGGGAAAACCCCCACGGTTCCATCATGTTTCCACACGTGCACACACGCATTAATACGAGTTCGTGTTTCCCTCTCTGTATAAATGCATGTTGTGCCGTGTGTCAAGATTTAAAGGCTGCTAATGTGGGGTACGATGACCCCCAGGGTGACTCCCCCTCCTCCCCCCTTGGCCGAAGGAGCACAGTGAGGTTCCTACTTTTAACAAGTCTCTGCAGGCCCATCCGTCTTCTCCGAGAGCCTGTCAGTCGGTGCTTAGGGATTTATCGGGTTGAAAAATGAACCGACTCACATGAAAAGGCGCCATCCGAGGCTACTGGGCACAAAGGGGCCTAACATGATTTTGGATGTCGCCATTACAGACCTGCTGCCTGGCTGTTGTCTAACTCTGTTTCCAGTGGAGTAGTGAAGTCTGTTGCTTTCCATTCAAACTAGTGACTGACTGTCTCGTTGCTACAGCCAAGAAATTACCTTTAGCTCTATTCAGTATGTTAGTTGCTGTCTGACAACTTTGTCTCAGAAAACTTGCGTTATGCATGTGTTATTTGTGCTTCCGGCCATGTTTTAGAAGGAAATGCAATTGCTGGTGACTTGAAGCACGATGACAGAAGTTTATAATTCATCAAATGCACCAACCTTACCCAAATTATTTCTGGGATTTTTCAAGAAAAAGCAACTGAACTTCAGTTTTAGATTTCTGAAACGCCCCCTTGAACTGGACTTTGTTTAGGTTTTTGAAGACATTTCACCTCTCATCTAAGAAGCTTCAAGAACCTTAAAGAGAAGTCCAGTAGCATTTTCACTTAAACTTCTAGTTGCAGGCAACAGAAACTGAAATACTTTGGGTAAAGTTTGTGGTTCTGATTAATTGAAACTTGTATCTGTCATTGCGCTTCCTGTCACTGTTTTAAAGATAATGTAATCTCAATCTTTTCCTAAGTTTAAAGTGCTGTAGGTTTCTAAATATAACTACAGAAGATACTGCGCTTTGTCAGTTAACCCTCGTGTCATCCTCGTGTCATTCTGCGGGTCAAAGTGACCCATTTTAAAGTTTGAAAATGTGGGAAAAAAAATCTGTTTTCACAATGAAATTTCTGATGTCCACATTTTCAACATTTTTTGGAAATTTTTGAAAAAAAATTTGGTGGAAAGAAGGAAATGTTAAAAATGTTTCTTAAGCACATTCACAAAAAATCTAATTAAAGAAAATATTGAAAGTTTTATTGATATATATGTAACTACTTTAGATATTTTTAAGATTTTTTTTGAAGAATTTATTCATTTTTTGAAAATATTGACAATAATTTTCTTGCCAAATTTGGGGGATTTTTTTTTTAAATAAAACTTTTAAGGGAAACCTTTAAGGAATTACTGGAATTTTCTTCCTGAAGGCTTTGCAAGTTTACAGAAATTTGGGGAATTTTTTGCCGAATGTTTGGATTTTTTTTTTTTTCAGACAAGGAAACAGTATTTTTTGGTGCCCGTAAATGAGGACAACAGGAGGGTTAACAATCCTACCGATCCCTTCAGTGAACATTTTGCAACTTGAAAAAGATGTCTGTAGTATTGTTTTGTTGCATTACAACTGATTCACTTAAGAAGCATTACATTTTTTTTGCAAAACAAATTTGCTGTAGTAATTTTAAAACATACAAATGCAATTTCCAGAAATCACATGACAACAGAAACATGATAGATGATAATTCACAATGAGAGAGCTTCACCACGAAGAACAAGCAACATGGCTGCATTTATCAAACTCTACTCTCAGTGTGCAGGCAAAGCTTTGATATGTATGCAGAGTAGTTTTCTGTGTTTGGATGGACGTGGTGTGGAGCAGCAGTTAATCACAGCAGTGAGGAGGATGGAGGGAGTTTAACAGGCGAGCAAACATCCACACACACTTGTACAGATGGTGTCTGACCGTCTGACCATTGATCAGCAACCTCACGAGCTGCTCTTATCAGCGTTTCGGTCTGTCGGCTGCCTGCACTGCCTCACTTTCACAGTCAATCAGCTCTCTCTGTGTGTGTGTGTGTGTGTGTGTGTGTGTGTGTGTGTGTGTGTGTGTGTGTGTGTGTGTGTGTGTGTGTGTGTGTGTGTGTGTGTGTGTGTGTGTGTGTGTGTGTGTGTGTGTGTGTGTGTGTGTGTGTGTGTGTGTGTGTGTGTGTGTGTGTGTGTGTGTGTGGACTTTGACCTGACTATTTGCTATAAAGGTGGGACTTGTCTTACAGTGGGGACCTAAAATGAGGTCCCCACGGGTGGCAACACCGTTTTCTTGGCCATATTGTTGTTAATAAAAAATGTAAAAGTGCAAAAACGTTTGTTTAGGGTTAGGCATTGATTTGGTGATGGTTAAGGTTAGGGTAAGGGTTAGGAGTTAGATATGAATGGGAGTCAATGGTAAGTCCCCACCGGTATAGAAAAACAAACGTGTGTGTGTGTGTGGTCAAAGAGCAGAGAAGGGAGAGTAAATGAGTAGCGAGGTATAAAGGCCGCAGATGGCTTCAGCAACCTCTCGCCCTCCATCTTCATCAGGAAACTTAAAGCAGTGAACTTTTATCTCACAGCTGGCGCATCCATTAGGTGTTAATGAACTGAATATTTACCTCTGTGTTCACTTTGATTTTAGCAATTGGGATGTCCTTTTTAAAAAATTCTATCTACAATTTAATCTGAAGGTTGTTATCTTACAACTTAGCAACCCAAAATTATTATTTATTACTGTTGCATAAGTAATTAAAAAACATTGCTGTATAATTATCTACTAAATAGGCCTTGATTTGGAGTTATTTATCAACTAGTCTGTGAGGATTCATCACTTATCAGGCTGTTTCTGCTTCTTTTCTCATTCCATCCTGAGTAAATACTCACACTTGTGTGTGTACTGTATTGTAAAGCAGTGGTAATAATCTTTGTTTTTTTGTGCTTTTCTTTTGAACAATGTTGCAAATTTTGAACAAATTAAAATTCTAATCAACCTAGGCAGATAAAAAGTGTAAGACCAAAGAGGTCAAAACCGTAAAATGAGTAAGATCAAATAAATAAATAGAAAAGCACTCAGAGAGCACTGTACTCCGCCAAGGCTGCTCAGATTTTGTATGATTCTCGACGGCTGAAATCTTGAAAACGTTTGTGGCAGAAATCTTTAACAAATCCGTGAATCCAGACTATAAATCTAATCAGATGGTCTTTGTTTCACTTCTGACCTTCTCTGAAAAATTCATCCAAATCCGTTTGTCTGTTTTTGAGTAATGTTGCTAACAGACAGACAGACAAACAAATGTACGTCGAGCATCACATAACTCAGAGGTTCCTTGATGCAGTAATTTTAAAAAGTATAGGTACAAAAACATGTCACACGGTTTCAAAAGCTTTGACACAGAGAAAAGTTTGAAGAAGAGATTTAAAAGAAGCTCATAACTTAGTGTCCGAGTTCAGTATGGTTAAGAGCTTCATATATTATATGCCCACAATACTTCAACACTCTGAAAGGTGTCCAAAATATTTCAACATACTTTACATGTAAAACTTATGTAGTTTGGTTCAAGTTCTAAGTCAAATGCCTTTTTTTTACCATGTTGTTGCAACTTTTATTTAAGAATACATTCACACAATGATGATATAACATCACAAAGTTGTCAGGAATGTGCCTTTTGACACGTGTTTGTGGTTATGTATGTGGAAACCTGCTTTAAGCTCTGTTTGGGTCTCCTCCACAGACAATCTGCATTCTCTACCAGCTCCTGGGATAAATATCCAGCTCTTTAGCAGCTACACTGATGCTGTGTTCACCAGCTATTCGCTTAGTTTGTCCATTCGTGCTTGGTGCAGGTCAGGTGATGTAGGTTTTCTGAGAATTTGAAAAGAGCTGCCTGCTGTGTTTGGAAAGGACACTGATTACGGCAGTGAAAGTGAACCAAAGACATTCGACTGAGCTAAGAGGAAACCACAGAGTCTGGTGATAATTCTCTATGGGTGGCCTTTTTACATTACGAAAAGATTTGATAATGGTGACAGTCATGAGCCTCACCACTAAGATCAAGTGCGTCTCCCTCCCTGTAAGGCAGGATAGACGCTGGGCCTTATTTAGTTATCGGTCTCTACTATTTTTTTGACCCCCTTACATTCCTTCATTGCTTTCTTTTAGTAAGGAACCCTTATGTTACGTTACAGGTGCCGTCTATTTGCAGGGCAATCTTAATTCCTAAGCTGTTCTTCTTTAGTTGAAGAATTTGGTTTTAAATTTGAAATGCTCTGATTATTCTTAATGCTTCACTTCTCTTACTAATTTTGCCTGACAATATTCTATCGTCAAGTTCCTTATTTGTGCGTCCACATTTTTTGTTTTCTTGCTCAGCTATGTTGACCCTGCAGAGAGGACAAAATGCAAACTACAGGTTAAAGAAGACACAAAATTAGTGATATGCAATAATGTTTTTAACATGAATGCATGGAAAGTGAAGGAGAGGAGAGATGCTTGGTGCATCATGGGTAATCTCCCAGCCCCTAGGACTGTTGCAGCCTGACAAAGGGATGGTTCAGGGCTGCACGATCTGCATTAAACTGGTGCACTGACTGACCTACCAAACATCCTGCTAACATGGCTAAAAATATTGATTCTTGCAGCACCAAGTGAAGGATATGAAGACCCCTACTGCTGGGGTGCTCATACATGGAGAATTTCCTCTTCTACCAGTTTAACTAATTGTTCTTCTTCCACTTGCCGGTCGTCAAACTCTGGTCTGTTCTGTCAGTAGCCGAGACCTAACAGCTGGTGGAGCAGGTGGGTGTAAAACTAACCCTGTGTTTGTTTGTTTCTCACCCCCACCCGCTGTCGCTTCCTCTGTTCATTTATTTTGGGTTTCTTCGTTTCATCCCTCACTGCTCTGTCTGTGGCAGGTTGTTCCCAGCCCCGATCACAGCAGGGATCCACAGATGGTGGATTGACAGTTCATAGGCTTCACTACTGTCCATGATCCAGCAGTTGTTCCCTGTATATCAGTAGCACTGTGATCACACTCACGGCACGTTCTGATCACCCGGGACCTTGACTGATTTGTGTTTCCACGTCAACCCTTTGAACAGGAGGGTCCAGATTGATCTCTGCTTTCTCTCAGACACCTGTTTTGCAGAACCTCAATTGACTGTGTGTTTATTTAGCTTTTTAGAGCAGAAGGACACTCAGTCACAAGCCCAAGCAAACACGAATGAAAAGGCCAGTTACCTTAAAGGTCAGCACAGGTGTGTTTGTCTGTTCCTGTCCTTTCGCTGTTTCTGTTACTGAAAAACAGCCTTTTTGTCGCAGCTGTCTCCGTGAAACACTCGGCCGACTTTTGTTTGCTTTGTAAAGTTCTGTCGTATGACCTTCAGGGCTCCTGAGGCCTTTAAAGAAATCAAACACAGTCATAAGCTGTGTTACATCTCGTCGCCCCAAAAGTCGCAATTATTCATGTTTTATATGCTCGTAATGTCTTTTGTTGTATGTTTTTTTTCTCACTTTGGTTACAGCTCAGTGGCTTTAAATCATCTGTCCTGTATTCAGGCATTTTAAAATAATAAATAGTGGCGCTGTTCAGCTTCAGTGCTTTACTGGATTGATTAACTCACACCGGTTTAGGGCTTGTTTTGGATCTCTGCCCTGATGTGGGAATAGAAAAGTGATTAATGTTCTATTACATCCCAGAAGCTTTATATTGAGAAAAGTTGGTATTTTGTAACCATTGTAAGGTCTATTAAATTGAGTGAAGGTAAGTTGGTCATCAATTTCCTCTTAGTGGAAAGAACATTAAAGTACTAAACTGTTATGTTAGAAGAAGGCAAAACCAGAAAAAACCAGAATACCATCTAGAAACAGATAAAATCGAAAAAGCAGCGAGTTTTAGATTTAACAGAAGTCCCTGGCTCAGTGTTTGTGCTGTTATTTCAAAACCTCTGTCCCCTTAGGTCTTCAGCTGGAGTCTGGAACAGATAGAAGGTCCTGTCCGACAATCCCAAAGCATTATTAAGTATAAAGTATCAGCATTTCAATGTTTGTGTCGCTGGAGCCAATAACAGGAATTTCTGTTTTGGTTCAACCGAAGAAAGTTCTGAGATGCTCAGTTTCCTGAAGCATGATGTGGTCAGTGGGCTTAACAGTAACGTAAAGCGTCTTATAACTTCTTCTTCAGGTTTCATGACTCTCAGCCAAGTATGTCTCCCTGTTTGACAGCAGCTTAAATCCCTGCAGGTTCCTTTACTTCTTCATTCATACAGGATTTGTTGTGATCAGTGGGGCTGAGTGTGTTTGCCAACAGGACGGTGAATGTTTGGTTGATTCTTAATAACTTTAAAGCTAAGACACTGTTGGATTTTTACGTTTAGCATGAACTGAGGAAACAGTAAATGACACTTGCTGCAAAAAAGTGACAAAAAAATGTATAGAAATGTGATTTTTGGGGATTTTTTAAAGTAAAGGACATTTATTTGTTCCTTCTACAGTAATAGTTTGTGACCTGTTTTCATATACACCTGTGGTAAGTGTTATCACCTCACCTGAAAATAAGAAAATAAAATTGGGCAAAGGAGGAAAAAAATTCTACACTTGTAGAGGAATAAATAAAGCAAGCACATATGAAAAAATGCACTTATCTGCAAATAACAGCAAGAAAACTAAATTTTAAAAAATCAATGTAGGAGGAAATTACAGTGACCATTAATGATTTTCTTTGTTTATCACCATAAGACAGAGTCAGAGGTACTTTACTTATTTCATTTAGTTTTTAAGGCATTTACTAACTTTAAGGGAGTCCGTAATAAAAACACCAAGATAAAAAAAAACTTACTCACATAAGTTGACATTTCAAGAAATCAGAAAACTTAAGAGTGTTTTGTGCAGATTATTTTTTTTAAGCAGACCTTAACTCAGACTTTAAGGAGAATTTTAACTTAAGGTGTTTTTTTTTGTCACCAGACCCACGAGTTAATGCTTGGAAGTGCTCGGAAAAGTTCAAATAAGTAATCGTCATCAGCGGTGGAAAAGCATTTTTCATGTGTTCTGTTAGCTGAATATACAATATCTGCAATTTTTATGATCAAAAATGTACAGATTGCACTTTTACTTCTAACTACTAAACATATAGTTTGAGCTAAAATAGGCTAAACATGAAATAAAGGCATGAAACAAAACAGTACAAAGGAAACAAAGCTCCTTGTAATAGGATGCTAGTCTGCTATTGTTCAGAGTCCACACATATATGTATTTAGAGAAGCATTTTAGAATTGATTTAGAGAAGGAAAAAAACTTGTGAGAAACAATATACTGCAGACATTTGTTGGTTGTACCATTAAATTACATACCAGTGTACCCGACCCTCCCCTCACCCTTCACCCTGCCTGCTCCTCGTCTCCCCCCTCCTTGGTCTGGGAGGTCGGCTGTCAGGAACGTTCACCACCTGAGAGAGGAAGACTGAGGCGGATGCTGGAGATGAAATCACTTCCAGCTCAGGGTCTGAATATAGTCGTGATTCGGCACAGAGGGGATGTTTACATAGCGGACTGCTGGCCTGACACAATAGGGACGGCTCAGAGCATGTTTGTTGGATGACGGCAGGCATTGTGCTGCAGAAACGTATGCTCTCTCTCTCTCTCTTAAGCCTCCAAGTGGTGTTCCAGTTACCCCTTTGTTGCTCTTCATTGTCCTGTTGCATGATGGGATATGTGTGTTCCCATTTTGCTGGGGAACATTTAGCTTTCTGCAGGAAACCACTTGGACGATGAGCAGTGGCACTTTGTCATAGCTGGAACAAAAAAAATCTAAGTGCAGCAGGTTATCATCTCTCTGCAGACACTTGTACACTATAAAAAAATCTGGCTAAAAAAAAATGAAAATCTGTCAGCAGTGATGCCAGGTATTATACATAGAAAAAGGTAGAATACTGCAACAGTAAAAATGTAAAGTAATAATGATCTTTGTTTTTTATGGTCACATATTGAAAAAGATCAGATTACTATCTGTAAAAAAAGATTTTTAGTGTGGAAATTTTGTCCAATTTTGTCTTTTTTGTCTTTTCTTTTTTATTTTACAGTCAAAATGTAAATTAGCACCTTTTCTGTAATTTTACTAAAGAGCTTCAATTAAAGCTTCAATTTACTAAAAAGAGAAAATTTGTAAAAAAAAACAAAAAAAACCCAGCAAAACCAATATTTAGTATTTTAACCCTTAATATACACACCTTTTCTTTCAAATAGTAAAACTCTATAAAATGCCAATATGTTTGCTAATTTAAATAAGGCAAAAAAAAATAGTATTGTTTAATATGACAAGTATCATAAAATAACTAATAAAATAAATTCTTATGTTTGCAGTTTCTGTCACTTTTTTTATTCAGTTTTTATTTTTAATTTCTATTTTTTTCGGTGATTTTATTATTGATCATCTGTAATTTAACAAAACTGGTAGTAGCCATAAATTAACAGATGAAACTGTTTTTAAAATGTTATTTTTTATAAGCGTAGTTTGGCATTTACTTGTAAGGCAGCAGAAAACACGGCTCACCCCAGCAGGGACTGACCAATAATGCGTTGCAGTACTACAAAGCTGAGAACAGGTGTTCCAGGTTATCTGTGTCCAATGGACTCTGCAGTCTTGGCTCATTCTGGATCCTCTGTAAGTCACTGAACACTAACACACACAGTTGGTTTGAATTCCGGTGTTTTGGGTGATTAGTGCCATACTTTGTAAGGCTAATGGGAAACAAAACAAGACTCCTGGCTGTCCACCATCTATCACAGAAGACGGAAAAGAAACGACACATGCTATGCTTCTGTTTCATGGTGTTTTCACATTAAGTGTATCAGAACATTTTCCCCTGAGAACACTTGTCTATGGCTTAAAGTAATATGAATCAGAGGTGGAAATAAATTAAAACTGTAAAAATCAGGTTGAAAAACCAAAAGAGAGACTTAAAAGAACCTCTCTAAACCTGGAAACCTTTGTCATTTAAGCAGCCTCTTTCACATTAGACACCCAATAAATTCAATTCAATTTATGTAAAGTATGGAAGTGTCAGCACCGACATTACTGAAAGCATTAAATTAGGAATTGGTTTTTGCAGAAATTAGCCCCTCTAAATAACATAATATGTTACCATCTGACAAGTCAAGTCACTTTTATTTGTGTATTTTAATCCATAGATTTTGAGCCCAAGTGTTTTCGAAAAGAGACAAGTTTTTTAAAATTTATCTGACTAATGAAATTATTAATGTTAAAGCCTGCAGTAGTATAAAAAGAAACTCAACATGTCCAACGATTCTCATTATGAAATCCCTTTTGCAACAGTGTAAAGAAAGATCTTCTGGTTAACAGAAGCAGACTTCCAGCAGAACCAGGCTGGAGGAAGTCAGTCGTCTGCCTCACCTTGACTGGCTGGGATGAGGGAAAACAGAGAGAAACAGACTGACAATAATAAAGTGATTATGTTAAACTATTTTACAATTTGGTTAGCTGATCAAGTGTTTCCTAGTGGCACCAAAGCTTGATATTTTATTTTTATACAAATCAAAAACCACTGGTTTCATATTTGACAATGAGTTGTATTTTAAAAGCTACATAATGCTAAACACAGGCCCAAAATCAAAGCTTGTCATGTGTTTTTCATATAAACCCTAATCTGAAAGTAAATAGTAGTTTTAGCTGTTAATTAAACACATCAGAAAAGGTCTAATATTTCCTTTTTTTTATGTTGTAGCACATAAAGTTGCATAAAACAGATGATTGAATTGGAGGAGCTTTTGTGAAAATGTGACTGATTTATCTAATATTTTACTTTTAACTTCTTCAGAAATTAGTTTGCATCGATCTCCGAAGCTGAGATAAGCAGCCAACACCCAAGTACCAAAAACTGCAGTTACTCAAATATCCACTAGAAGCTGGCTCCGAAAGAGAGTCAATTCTAATAGATCCCCATATAAAAATGTCCAACTTTACGACATGTTTACAGTCTGGTACAAAAAACTGTTTGATTGGTAAAGCTAATTTCTCCATTAATATCAACTGTACAGGTGATGTTTTGTGTCAGTCACCTCTTTAAGTTATATTAAGGCTTAAAGTTCTGCTTAATATGCCACTTTGAGTGTCAGCTGTATGCCATCACAGGACAGTGCATGGCCACTCTCAGCTCCATTCATGCAACACCTCCATGCTTGATTTTGTATTAGCTGGGAGTAGGGCAGATTAGGTGAGAGCCACCACACTGAGCTTCAAAGCAACTTCTCAGAGAACCTATGTCAGCGAGGGTTCGTCCATTATTATATTATACAGTTTGTGATGGTGAAACCAAGATACCTATTTAATATGAATGCAGTTTGTAGTCAAATTGTTTGAAATAATTTGGCTTCACAAGCAAACATTACTCATAATCATTTAAAAATGTTTTCACAGTTTAGAAGAATGGATTGGATTATCTCAACCATTTTTTTCAGAGTATTAAGTGTTGGTGTTTTTCTTCCAACTCACTGTACTGTTTTGTGTAATGTTCGTGGCTGCCAGAGCGCCACAGAGGTGTGCTGATGTTCTTCCAGATAAGAACCGTGATCTGAAGGTTCTCCAAAAAAACAGTACAAACACTTTTGCAACACTGGATTGTGCAATCTTAGTACTACGCTGCTCCACTGGTCTGCATTAGTCCCACACATCTCCATAACAGAACAGGAGACTCCCTCAACTCCAGCAGGATGATGGAAAGGAGAGGGAGCCTGTAGAGGGAGCAGTGGCCTCACACTGTGCCATAGAGGAGCGCGCCTTCTCCTGCAGCGCCACCATCAGGAGGAACTCACAGATTAAAGCCCAAATAGACTGCTGGAGACTCTTTAACACCTCTTCACCTGAGCAAATAACCAAATTTATATTTGTCCTACCGGAACCAAATCAAGGAAATCCACTGGAATAATCCTGAGTAAATACAAGCCACAGTTTTTATTACTCTTCCCACTGTCAGCACCTGTGAGTCCGAGAAGATCTTATCCCTGTGTGGTCTTTCATCGTAATTTTAAACAAATAACACAATCATTAAAGGGCATTTCTGCCTGAGATTAAGCTGCAACAACTGATTATTATGTCTTAATGTGAAATGCCTTGAGGGCTGGCAGACAACAAAGCAATTTCTTTTTATTAATTATATCAACAATCGCAAGAACAACAATCTATTGTACTGGTTGAAACATAAAAAAACAGACAAAAATTTGAAGCTTACATAGTTTTACCAGCGGCTTTTGTACAACCGTCAAGTAGGAGTTATGAAAGCACAACGTAAGATGGAACATGTACTCTGTTTTCCCAGACACTCTTAATGCTTTCATGGAGATTTAAAATGTAAAAGTTTGATCGTTTTTACTCATAAAATCGATGTATTCGCAATTGGAAGGATTTGGGTGATGCAAATAATTGTTGACAACAGATCCTAGAGTAATACCCCTTTTACATATGATGGTTAATAATCCATCCATCCATCCATTATCTATACACCACTTAATTGTCATTACACCTACGGACAATTTAGAATCACCAATTAACCAGAGCATGTTTTTGTACTGTGGACTTGGAGGAAGCCAGAGTACCTGGAGAAAACCCACGCATGCACAGGGAGAGCATCCGAATTCCATGCAGAAAGACCCCGGGGAAGTCCGGGATGCAAACCGGGGATCTTCTAGGTGAAAGCGCTAACCACCGAGCCATCCCTTTGATGCGCAGCGTGGGTCAGCAGATACCCATTTTCCATTGGATCTGGGCCACTTTTGACTCATGTTGTGCATCAAAGAGTTAAAAATCATAAATTTAAAATGATGTGATTGTATATTAATGCTGGAGTAAACCAGAGCACCCTGACCGCTCCAGTAGAGAACACTCTCACACATGAAGACTCCAAACTGGGAGTCACATCCACATGTCTTAGCTGTGAAGTCACACTATTGACCACTGAAGCGACCCTGAGAGGTGCAGCTCTGACCAGTATCTACTGAAAGAGGACGATGAGGTAATTTGGATGTCAGGTGACCTCGTCCTCCAATGTCGTTGCAGTTTTTAGCATCAGAATGTCACCAATTTTCATCCAGGGGCATATTACTGATTAGTGTGTGCTGGGTTTTACTTCTTGCACTTTATCGTATTTTTTGAAGGCACTCTTGAACACCACTGCTGCTTTTTGTTTTTTAAATTTAACATTATTTCAAGTGCAACTACTGACAGAAAACAGATCCTTAGATATCTGTGTTTTTTTCTTTATGATAACAAATCATGCATTGAATGCCAAAGTGACCACTGGAAATGATTTGGTTTCCTTAGTAACTTTAATTGTGTCTATTTTTTTCTCTTTTAGTTTCCATTACAACGGCAATGAAAGCTTGCGTAGTTACCATAATTCATTCAGTTCTATGTGTGTCCTACACTTCCCTAAAGACCTGAGTTTTCCAGCCTAAAGTGAAAACCAGTTGGCAGACTAAAGCTGTGAACCCCTCCTGGTGGTGTTAGGAGGTATAACAAGTGAAGCAGCTTTTCTGCACAGCCTTATTTATTTACTTGATATATTTCAAGCACATGCAATTCATTACAGGATTTACTTTTTATAGCTTGTATGTGTTTTCTCCCAGTCAGTTCTGTGATTTTTCTCTTTGCTGGTCCTTTCACTTCAGGAATGTGCTTTGGTGCTGGTTTGATTCTTTAAGCTGCCACGGTTTGGGGTTTACGATGAACAGAGGGGGCGTGGGGGTCAGTGTGTTGTGGCAGTGCCCTCTGTTTATAGTGGGATTAGAATCTGACCTGCTCCTTCTGTTTCCCCCTCAAAGCTCTGACGCCTCCTGCCATTCTAAACCCACTAGGGGAGTCAACACCAGAATGTGAATAAAAAATGGAATAAACAAACCATCAATCAGTCTCTGACCGGTTAGAGCAGAGTTCGGGATTTTCATACAAGCAAAATATTTTGCTCTGTCAGAGTCGTCAGATCAACATTCTCAGTGAATAAGCATTTTTACTCTGCAGCCAAAGCTATTTTTCCCCAACTTGATGACCATTGAGAAGGTGCCCAGATTTGTCAGGCCCTGGAGTCAGCGGGGGGAAATCCTGTTGCATAACAAACCCAATGGTCTCCACTCATCGCTTAAGAATCTGGACTTCATGTAATGCTGTAAAAACACTTTCTATTGACTTTGACCTGTTTATGATGGCACTTCTGAAAGGGGCATCCCAATGATTACATGTCAAAGTCAATTAACTGCACAGTAAGACTGACTGAAAACAGCTGTAGATGTTCTTGGTCTATGAAACTCAGATCATCATAATAAATGTAGCTGAACTGCGGTTAAGTTACATTTTAACGATCTTTAAATCCAATAAAAATGTGCATTTATTCCAAACCAAAGTCAAAAGCATCAGGTTTACTTTGAATCATGATGCTATTTTTAGCTACACTGCCATGTTTTGCCGTGAAATTTTTTACAGACATTCATGTTTCCCACAGTACAAAGCAGGATCTCTGGACTTTTGTTCTAGCATCATCCTGAGGGAGACATCTTTGATTTTAACGCAATCTCTCAACAAACGTTGGATGGATTGCCATGAAATTTACTGCACATGATTTCGGTCAATCCCTGACTTTTCACCTGTAGTGTCACCAGGAGTTCCATTTCTGAACTTATCCTCTCTGTTCAACTGATCTTGTACAGCAACTCATGGATCTCAGACCACGACTCCTCTGGCTTCTCCTCTAGCACCACCATGAGGCCGACATTCATGCCTCCCTTGATGAAAATGATCCCTTAACTAGTCATCCAGGGCCATCAGGTTAAAGGTGATTTGTTCATTGCTAAACTTAGGACTAAATATGTGGGGGAAAAAAACCCATCTCAGCTGTACTTTGCATTCTGAGATTTGATAATTAGCACTACCAACACACTCATGTAAGATAATGACCATATGATCAGTAGGTGTACCTATCACACATCAACGTAACAGATGTTTAAATACAACCTTTTAAATCTGTCTTTTGCAAATGCTCAATTTTTACGGAACTACAATAACAAATTGAGTGGTAGGTCCACATTGTTTCCAAAGGAGTTCAAACTTTAAAGCAAGTTTGTCAAATAATTTGTCAAACACATCTTTGTATTATATTGGAGCACAGATACAGCTGTCAGATTTAGTCATCTTTGTTGTTTCCAAATAAAACTGATACACATATGTGATTTAAAACTATTACAAACTCAAGGTTTATGACCTTTTTCTGTCAGCAGCTGTGAGATACAACCAAAAATGAGCTAAATAGGTGAAGCTTGTGTAGCATTTTACCTTTTTACTATATCTACAGCTGGATTCTTAACATTCATTATATATTTTTTAAAGAAACAAAGACTGAAAGCAATGGAGCACTTAGTTTTTTGGACTTTAATGGACAACTGTAGATGACAGAAAAGGGAAGAAACTACAACTTTGCTGTGCACACACTCACATTGCTGTTCTTGTTGATGTGGTATCTTAAACAGGTTTACACAATTTGCTGAAGTGATCTATAATTTGAGTCAGAATGGCCTGATGTCGTTATTCTCACCATTCATACCAGTGACGTCACATAAAGTCATGATAGAATAGTGCACCTTTATTTACAAAATCAATATAAAATTTGAGAACTATCAAGGAATCTGGGTACTTAGTTTCTCAATATGCTCAATGAGGGCATATTAACAGATAACGTGAGAAGCTGTTTCAAACAACAACAAGCTTTTCTTGCCTTTCATCCACAGCATTCTGCTCAAATGCCCCCGTTTACCTCAGGCTTGTTTCAGCCCACGAGAGAGTTTGGGCTTCATCGGGAGTCGCCTCGCTGTGCCTTTCCTCCTCCCTCAGGTGCAACTTTGAGGAACTCGAAGAAGAGCCCTGATCCTGGAATATAAAGAACAACGCGTGACCCTGTCGACGAGGGAGGACACGCTGCCACAATGACAGGCTGGAGGAGGGGAAGGAAAAGCACAGGGGGGAAGGAAGGAAGACCTTTTGTTTGGTCCGTGACTCATGAGACTCTCTGCTTTAACAGATTTATGGCCATCATCCTGATCAGGAGTAAGGAGGCTTCAAGGGCTACAGAGGGAGATCCAGAGCAGAATGAGCTCACTTCACCTGCTGAGCTGCTTTCAAAGATGCAAAACACAAGTACAGTGAGAGACACCTGCTTTCTCCACCTTCCTTTCCTCTGCCTCCCATCTTTCTCCACCTCCCCTCTGCATATATGTCTATGTATGTATATATGTGTGTATATATGTAAGAATGTGTCATGTAAAAATGGTCATGGTTATTATAGAAATCATAGTGGGTGAAAGTTGTTCCTAATATTTTGTCCTCACTATCTAAACAGTAAGTAAAAGAGTGTATGTGTCCAAAAAAATAGTATGTCTTTATTCCAGCTAAAAGTTGTGTTGCAAATTAATGTTTATTGGGTAAATGGTACAAATGTTCAGGTTAAGCCATAGAGGGAAAATGTTATATATATATTATATGTCTATAATACATATCTAATATTTCATCTATTGTGTCTCTGTGGATCACCTTAACTTTGTACTGACAACCTCTGTTGTATAGATTCAGAGGGACTCAGACAAATTTGCATATTTTGGGGAGAAAAGTTAAATTTTCTCTTAAAAAAACAACTCACTGATTTATTGTAAATGTTTGTTTTCAGTCTGACTGCCCACCAAGCCACTGTGGGTCTTGAGACTCCGTATCACCCAAACAGATCATCAGACATCCTCTTTCTGAACAAGCTCTAAATCCAACATTTTACTCTCAGTTTTGTGAATGTTTTCAAAGTATTTAAGGAGGTGAAATAACGAATTAGGCCCATGAAAAGTAGGAATTTCATGTTCTTGCCATCATGGAGACTGTGAGTGTAGCAGTGTCCAAGCAGCAGGTGCTGCTGCTTCTTGTTCTTCTTTCAGTAAAGAAAGCAACACTTTTCTAATCATGTGACCTTCTGTTGCCATGACTTTAAACGACACACAGCCTGTACGTGAAAAACATGCTATCTAGCTGAATAAATAATATAATCTGTCAATTTATTTCCATGATTGATTTTTAAAAAAAAATCCTATGTACATTTAGATCACACCAATCAAAGATGTATGGAGCTCTAAAGTTACAGTATATTAACTTTTTTTTCTTCTAAGATCAGCTTTTACAGAAGGATAGTAAAAGGAACAAGATAATAATAGGTCAGTTATTAAACTAAGATCATCTCTCAGTCCTGCAGAAGCCGATTCATCCACACATGAACTCACACACCGAGAAATTTAATGTTGCAATAATAAAAATGTTACTTCTGCAGTCTCCAAACAGCAGAAAGGACGATAAAAGTGAAGTGTACATTAAAAAAAAATCATGAGGATTCAGAAAATATTCAAAGTTTAGTTGAGAGAAAATATGACACCTTCACACCTTCACAGCCATGCTGCTAAATAATTCAGAGATCAATTACAGAAACCAAGATGTACTTTTTTATAATCTCCTATAGAGTCTGACATGCAGCCTGGGAGATCCTTTTCCTATTTCACTATTTCCTGTTTACATTGAACGGCTGATCTCTGCTGAGAATTTTTGAATTTACAAAATAAAATGTCAAATATTACAATAAATGTTTCTCAGGCAATGTATTTAGTTTCTATAATTCATTTTTACAATGATTTTTTTTGATACATTGATCTTTCACACACTAACACAATTATGTGTGATCCCAAAACCTGCTAGTGTGAACTCTATTGTACATCTGGACAAACGTCACTGATTAGGGCACATCCAGGAGTTTAGTTCATCTTTTATCTTTGCTGTTTTTAACTAAGTTTATCACAATGACTCACCTTTTGAAGGTGCTTTTTAAAAACAGAAAAACGTCATATGCTGGTTCAGTCTAACCGTTCAGCTTCACAGTGATATTAGAGACCAACCTTAACAGTTTTTTTTTTTTTTTTTTTACAGGTTGCACAGTGGATTGGTGGTTGACACTTTTTCCTTGCAGCTAGAAGATCCCTGGTTCATGTTCCTTCCTTCCTGGGATCTGTCTGCATGGAGTTTGAATGTTCTCTCTGTGTATGCATGGGTTTTCTCTGAGTACTCTGGCTTCCTCCCACAGTGAAAAATCATTCTCAGGTTAATTGATTACTCTAGTTTGACTGAGAGTGACAATCTTTAAAGTCATTTTTTCCCATCAACTCTCCATGTTGACATTTTTTATTTGTATCTACTTTCCACCTTGCAAGATTACCTTCAGACCTGTTCACAGTTAGACCGCATCCGACATCTACATTTGGCTTTAAAGTTCTTCAAAACCAAGCAGAGCTAGGGGCCACAGAGGCTGTAAAGAGGGTGAAGGACCAGAGGAAACATTTGGTATCTATAAATTCCTATAATAGAAGAGCCTGATCCAAGGTGGAAAAACAGAAACATGAAATCAAAAAGCTCCCTGAGGGGATGACCGTATAGCACAAAGCATTACCTCATGCTGTCAGAATAATACAGAAACATTTGAGGTTGAGTTTTCAGATGTATCAGATCATGTCATGTCCAGGTCAAAGTACTTATTGACCATTTATCAGGCATTAAAGGTCACTGGAGCCAAAGCTTTTGACACAGTTCAAGCTCCCTGAATATATAATCTAGGTCAAGGGTCAAGTCTAAGTCAGGTTCACCATTCCTGAATGAGAAATGTCAAATCTGATCCAGCCAACTATCAATTGCAAAAAAAATTAAAAATGCCCAACAGAAACTCTACATCTTGGAACAAGTAAAAAAAAACACATTGTCAAGAAGGTTCTACCAGTAAAATTTTACACATTATCCTATCACTTTTGATTTACTGTTAGTAATAAAAACACTTCTAAGAAAACAATAAAACTAATGTACAGAATCATCACCACAGCTTTAAAGACCACAGGCTTCAAACTTCCCCACACTGGATTCAATGTTCACATAACACACCATCTCACAACCAATCCGATCACAGATGATTGTGTTCATCCAGTTCACCATCTTTTCAGTGTCTGGCAGGTCAAAGGGATTCAGGACAGAGGCCTGAATCCAGCGACATTCATATTTAACTCACATGCTGTCCATTTCTTCTGATCCTCCTCGAGATGGTTCTGCTTCTTTATTGGAGTCCAGCTGTGTTTAATTAAACTAATTGGACTTGATTAGGAAAGGCACACACCGGTCTATATAAGACCTTACAGCTCACAGTGCATGTCAGAGCAAATGAGAATCATGAGGTCAAAGGAACGTGCCACACATTTATGGGAACTTCTGCAACAGAGTTGAGAGATTTTTTCTGAAGAATACTTAATTTCCATGGTGCAAAGAATGCCACAAGCGTGTTCCGCTGATATATCTGCCAAAGGTGGCTACTTTGAGTTAAATTTAGAATACATTTTGGCTTCTAAGTTGATTTAATATTTTTTTAACTTAATTTGTTCCATGCTTTCATTTCAGAGTATGATGAGACATTGACATGCATAATTAATAATAAGAAATTGAAAAAAAATTGGAGTGTTTAAAAACTTTTAACTGCGAGTGAATGTAACACGTATACATATGTATATGGTTCAAAATGTACTTGAAAAACAAATTTCTAAAATATGATCTTTTAATTTTTCTTTCCGGTAAATACTACTAATTCACACTCAGCAAATGTATATAGAGTGATATACAGTATATACAGTTGTTTATAAAATTAAATGCAGTGGATTAAACAATTATATACAGTGTATGTGCGCGGTTTATGCCAATCTCGTTTATGGTAGTTAATCCATAGTGACACCAATAAACCCCGAAGAAGAAGAATGACCTTTGGACCCTGACGTCACTTCCCTGACAACCACCGCTTTCTCTGGCAGCTGTCTGTTCTGTATTGCCTTACCCCACTTTGAGAAACACTTTAACGCACTCAAAGACACGCTGCTTTCCCCTCTTTTCGCCAAGTTTGATGACGCGCTGATATCTGAGAAATGAAGCCGAGGAAGCGACACGTCCTGCTGCTGTGGATCCTGCTCTGCTCCGGTATGACGGAGGCGATCGAGCCCATCAGCACCACCATAGCGGTGGGCATGGCTGCAGCTCTGACCGGCTTCTTAGCTAGTTACCCAAACATTTTGTACTACTTCCACGAGTGCTGTCGGCCGGAGTGGATTTCTTTTAACAAAACAGGTATGCATATGTCACCACTGCTCACTCTTGTGTGAGCTGTTCACACTTTTACAGCTGAAAACGTGCTAACTGACAGTTTAACGTTAGCTTAGCTGGTGTACCTTTTACATGTCAAGCTAGCTATCCAAACTGTATGAACTGTCAAAACGTTAACTGTCATTATTAACTGATTGAGTTAGAATCATAACTAGGAAAACATTCTTTTTTTCTTTTGCTGTTTTTCACGTTTCCGGTTTGTGTCACGTGTTCTTGACGTACACGGAAGTTCCCCGTTGTAAGCGAGAAGCTCGTCTGCAGGTTTAGCGCGGGTTTGCCATTGTAGTATGGTCGTTTAAGTCCATTAAAACGACTAATGCTGGAAATTAATCGGTTTCAACGATGAAAAAAGCACACCTGTATTTGTTGTTACACGTTTTGGCGACAGCTTGTGTGGGGGTTAACGCGTTTGATCCGATCACAACATCAGTGGTACTAGGCATTGGTGCGACTCTGGGGCGGACGATCTACAAATATTTACATGAAAGTTGCGATCCGAAATGGATAGCCTTCAACGCAACAGGTGAGCATGAGCAGTGAGTGTTCTAAAGAGAGTTGCAACGTGGCGATAGTTGCTTGAACTCGTCTAAAGGGACAGACAGCTGCAAGATAAATAATTCAGATTAACATACAGTTAGGCCGTCAGGGAAAGTGCCATGCTTTAACTGGTTTTCTTCACCGTTAAAACCGAAACCTAGGTCAAGCAGACAAAGTTACTTTTGTAATGTTGAATACAATCTTTATTATTTTTTTCCCATACCGTGCATGTTTTCTCTTTTTTTCCTACATTTCACGTATAAAAAGATTCCCTTTATCACAGTGCAAGCTCAGATGTCTTTTCCAGGCACACACATGTGCCTGTGGTCAGGCAGACAATAGGTAAACGGTGTTTTAGGTCTTGTGGTCTGCTGAGGTAAAGGCCACCTCCTCTAACGTCTTAAAAATAACCAAATACTTAATGATTTTCACTGTAGAATAATCCATTGTGTGTGTTTTCAGATTAATTAATTCATCTGTCTAAAATATGACAAAAGTGGTGAAAATGCACAACTCATTCATTCCCCCAAGTTCTTCTCTGGTCTTGATTATACCACTAAAAACTAATTTCTTTAAGTTTGACAGTTCTAGGTTTTTTTTTTCCATGAAAATATTCTCATGTCTAACAATGCCTTAGGTGTTAACACCATTAATTCCTTCAAAATGTGCCAATCTGTGAAGCCCAAAACTGTAAAACAGCTCTCGGCCACACACTGGCAAGTTGTAATATTAGAATAATGTTTGAAATGGGAGCCGATTCTCAAGAAGCATAGTGACACGCAAGCTTAAGTCTGTGTTTCTGAGAGACAGGTGGAAACGCTCAACCTTCCATAGCCTGCTTATTCTGCACATAATGTCTTTCCACATGCAAAAACACCACATGGGCATGTAAAAAAACAACAACAAAGACACTTCATTTTCAGTGGAGGGGGTCTTTAAATTGCTTGTTTTGTCTGTCCAGCATTTCACACCTGGAGATATTTCGTTTACATTCGCAGCAAATGTTAGAGTAGCAAATGCTTACAAATGAGAACCTGCTGATATTGTTTGGCATGTTTGCTTTAAAAAAAAAAAAAAGTAAATTAATCAGTTGCTGGTTATTTTTTCTGTTAACTTATAAGCTTAATGTTGCAGCTCTAAATTAACACTATATGTGCCTTCACTGAAAGAAATGAAAGGCACCATGTATGCAGAGCTTCTAGCCGATGTGGCTGATTAGTCTCACATGGTGGCTGTGTATTAAAAGAAAAGCACCTCAGAGACTTAGGCAAGAGTCAAAAAGTGCAGGATTGAAATGTTCAACTTGTGAATCTGAGAGCAGCTGAAAGTGTTGTCTGTTTTGACTAAAATGTTTTATTGCCATAATTTATTTATTTATATTTGTTTAAATGCTTAATTGCTCTTTAGCTATTTGCATTTTTAGCATAATGTTGATTTAATCATTTCTACTTTACTGTCTTGTACCAGGTAATGCTCGTTTCCTTCTAAAGTAAAGTCAGTCTGAATTAAATTAACTCTAAGTGTTTCTATTGTTTAAACGGTTATCCATTTATTGAATGAATCACTACAGGAGATAAGGGAGGGCGTGCGGCGTACTCCTTTGGTCAAGCAGTTTGAGAATGGTGTTTCAGTCACATGTTGGCTGCCACTAATCCTGCTGACTTTCTACTGGGAACTCTCCAGGTCTCAAGACTGACCTGGACAGCAAACTGTTTGGACAGCACATTGCGTCGCGCATCATCCTCAAAGCTGTGAATGGATTCATGAGCAACGACAACCCGAAGAAGCCGCTGGTGCTCTCTCTGCACGGATGGACCGGCACCGGGAAGAACTTTGTTAGTAAGCTGATTGCTGAAAACATTTACAAGGAGGGGATGGACAGCAGCTTCGTTCATGTTTTCACCTCCACACTTCACTTCCCACATCCAAGTCAAAATGCCACCTACAAGGTAAGGAGCCCCAGACGTGTTGTTTCTGAGTAAAACACAGTGGCACGGTCATGTGCAGTCATCGATGTACATTCAATTTTTTGTTCTTTTTCACTCAGTCTCAGTTACAGCAGTGGATCAAAGGCAACGTCACAAACTGCGAACGCTCCATGTTCATCTTCGATGAGATGGACAAGATGCATCCTGGCTTGATCGACAGCATTAAGCCGTACCTGGATTACTACGACAAGCTTGATGGAGTTTCTTATCGGAAATCAATCTTCATCTTTCTCAGGTGAAAAGCTGAGAGCGTTGGGTGGGATTATGCTTGATAACACGCTCCAATATCTGTTATTTATTTTGGGTCTGTTTCCATGCTTGTGTGACACCAGAATTGATTAAACTCCTCATCAAATCTCCTGAACATTTCAGTCACCTTTACATTTAGACTGTCACATTTTGCCTCTTTCTCTATTGTAAGTATAGATGGTTTAGAAGTTCCAAAGTTAACAAAAGAACTGGAAAATGTGGTATTTGTAGGAGACTATTTACAACAATGCTTTTGCTTAGTGCTCAACACAGTTGTATTCTGTTACCTGTCAGATTCTGTGATTTGTTCCAGTACAACGAGGTTGCTTTAAAGTAACGAGAGCAACTCGGCGTCGATTGACTAAATATGAATGACCTTGTGATTACTTCTGTATGACAGTCATTAATTAGCAAACAGGTTTTCCTTGCAGCAAAAGAAAAGCGAGTCAGAATGGGGCTAATGAAGGTCACAGGTCGGTGATGAAATACACAATGGAAGCCCTACAAGCCTTTACCAGTGTATTAGCACCATTCTCATACTTATTCTTTATTGAAATTACCTATAGTGTTATTAGTGTGATGAGAAGATGCAGCTGGTCAGTAACGGCATGAAATGGGTGTGAACTTTGAAAATGCATCATTGATCTGAGTGGGAAAATAGACATCAGTAGAGAACATCTCCATGTCAATAATGCTGTAACAATGCAGAACTTCAAGTGTAAACCTCGAGGTGTGAACTAAATTTTCTTCAAACTACATGTTACTTAATTTAATTCTAGCAGGATAATGATGGTGGGTAGAGAAATTTCCCTGCGTTGCTGCATTTGGTAATGAACAAAGCTCTGTGCATTCAGCATTTAGCTTTCTAACAATATGTAGCTGTTGGAATGTATTTGGTCTTCATGTGGTGTGTTAGGGTGGACGGCAAAACCCCAAAACAAAAGCACAAAACACCCAGTAAATGGACATGAAATCATCACAATGCCCATTTTGCACTATAGAGTACTTTTTTCACTTGATGAGAATGACAATTATTGCAACTGCTTTGAAAGAAACTAAAACCAGGACTTTATTCTGCTTCTCCCACTGGATTGTCCTAAAAAGCAATATTTTAATACAGTGTGTGTTTATATATGTCATAGATGTCTGATAAATATAACACAGTGATGAACCAAAACATAATCAGAGGCTAATTCTAATATGTTGCCGGTTTCTGATCTTTCTCATAGCAATGCTGGCGGTGAGAGCATCATCCAGAAGACTTTAGATTTCTGGAAAGGAGGACGAGATCGAGAAGAGATTGAGCTCAGAGACCTGGAAGTGTCACTTTCACTATCAGTCTTCAACAACAACCAAAGTGAGTGCAAATTAGATAAATACTTGAGTCAATAGAACTTCGGTACTAGTTTTGATAAGAAATCTTTTACTACTGGAAGGGTCTGTTATTCTCTCCTTGTAGGTGGCTTCTTTCATACAAGTTTGATCGACAAGAACCTGGTGGACTTCTTCGTCCCGTTCCTGCCTCTGGAGTACCAACACATCGTCCAGTGTGCCAAGGCCGAGATGAAGGCCAGAGGACTTGAACCAGACCCGGATGTGGCAGACATGGTGGCCAGAGATGTCGTCTATTTCCCCAAATTGGAGCGAGTGTTCTCCGTCAAAGGCTGCAAGACGATAGAGAGCAAGCTGGACTACTACACATAATGTCAGCGTCTGACGGACTCAGTCACTGTGTGCACTTTTAGAAAGAAAAACTCTGTCAGCCAAACGACTAATGAGAGGAAGTCAAGCTGACTGAAGAGGTCTCTGGAGGTTTTATCTGTCTGACCTTATGGCCGTCGAGATGATATCAGGAAGCCTTCTCCAGTGTTGTGTATCACTTACGCTGAATGAAGAGACTGACGAGCAGAGCACCAGCCGAATGAAAAAATAATAAGATAGGAATGCTATCCTTTGTAACTACTTGCGGAGCTTGATGTCTGCTTTTATGTCGCGAGAGTCTCGAAGACCGTTTTGTTTTACCGAGAGCTTTTTAAATGACTAAGGGTGAAACTGTCACTGTTGTGCATTTGTTTTTATAAATATCCTTCATATGTATTGATTACTGGAAGCATCTGCCTTAATTTTTAATTTCACCATTTTTGTAGTGTGGTTATTCTGCACTTATGTCCTCTGTACATATGATTCTGTTAACAAAGAGGGATTCTATGGAGGAGGTCATCAAAGCAGAGCTGTTTATAGAAAGTTTAAGTTTTCACATTCAAACACGCATAATGCAGAAAACTTTGTGTGCATTGTGTTAAAATCAACATTGGCAAATAGGGATGTCCACAATAAGTACATCCAAATCCAATCCAAATAGTTTCATAGTTAGTTTCTGCTCATACAGTCCCAATTTGATACCATTTTCATACAAACACCTCAAGTTTGTGTTCTCAGTCGATTGATTGATCGATTGATACTGCTGGCCATGATTGATTAAAAACTATTTAAAATTCATATCCTGAGTGTCCTACCACAGATTGTGCTCTCTTTACGGCACCTCTGTGACAGCGTACGTAACCCGCGGACTGGACTCGGGTATTTGCGGATGCCTTTATTGATCGTGATCTTTGAGATTGGATTTGGGACATCCTTTTTGGCCAGACGTCTTTTCTCTACTGTTCATAGCTAATTTGGTTCATATGATGCATTTCAAAAATATTCTGTTATACAACACTCAGCCCCAACTTCAAAACCACCTGCCTGGTGTTGTGTAGATCCCTCATGTGTCGCCAAACAGCTCTGTCCTGTAGGGCCTCGAGGTCAGGACCTCTGGTGGTGTCTGGCAGCAGATACGTAGGGTCCTGGAGGTTCGGATTGAGGCCTTCATGGATGAATCTTGTCCCTGTGCACCCCCTAAATGCTGAACTGGGTTGGGATCTGATGAATTTTGAAGCTGGGTGAAGTCCGTGAGCTCTTTGTGTTCCTCCAGTTGTTCCCGAGCAGTTTTTGAGGTGTAGCAGGGAACATTGTCATGCTAGGGAACAACACTGCTGTCAGCGAGTGGTTATTTTCGTGGCTGATGAATAATGTATTATAGATATGTTTGTGTATGTCATGAAATATTAAGATGCGGCTTGCATGACAGGATACCAGTATTTTTTCACCCTGTCACTACAGCTGCATCAGGGTCGTATACTTGCAAGACAAAAAGTAAAATTCATTTAAAAAAAAAGATTTTTATATATTTTTTAAATGCAGACAGTTCAAAAAATTTTCAAAGATATTGTACATGAGTGATTGATTGTCCAACTAAAGTTATTTTAAGACCTCTGTCCCCCCAGTTCTTGCAGAGCACAACACTCTTTATATTTTGCTAAAAGAGGAACTGTGAAGGCATTGGGATCTGTCGTAGCTATTTGGTAGAAGAAATAATCTGCTGGTTTCTCAGAACCAGTCAGTTTTCTGATGAGTTTTTAAAGCCCTACGAAAACATTTTCTGTACAACTGCTTGTAGTTACCTCTGACTGTGAAAGACGACGGCTGGTGTGGATGAAGAGTTGACATGTGCAAACTGTAAACACCACCAGAAATACAAGTCACAATAAAATGTCAAGTTTTCTTGGTGTCACTGCTTCTAATGGGTGCTTCACACTTGGGTAAGACCTTTTACAATACATGTATTAGACAAGACTTGCATAGAGTCAAAAAGCTTAACAGATAACTCATTCAGCCTTAATTGACTTGACAGGACGACAACCGTCATTAGGAACTGCTAGTGGGTGATGGATTGGAAAGACAGGAGTTTCGTAATAAACTGCTTGCGAAACACAACTGTGCAAAGTGCAACTCTTGGCCCGCAGGTAAAATAAAGAAGAGCATTAACAGTTGCAACACCATGGCCTAGATGTTGCAGGTAGCCTGTTCCCTGCTGTAGAGGTTTGGGTTGCAGTGAAGTTGAAAATATGCAACCAAGTAGAAGCGAACGTGTTTGTTGTGAAACCAAAAGCCATCTGGATACATGCTGTATTGAGCAGGGAAGATTGTTTGCATATGTACTGTAAAACTCAAATTGCAATGCATTCATTCCAGATCATAAAATCGCATTTCAAAATGTGGCTGCCCCGTTTCATGTGCTTCAGTCACTACATTTAGAAACACATTTACCTATAATTTGATTGTAGACCTCAAATACTGTGCCTACTTTAGATTTGTTCTTTGCCTGACTCCAGGTCTGAGGCCTGTTCCACGAATTTGTTGTATTTCAGATCTGAAATACTCAAAGAAGTCAGCAAGTTTTATCTTGCTGCTGCACATGTCCTGTGTTTTCAGTACTAACAAATGCATTGTGAGCTGCTTCCTGCCCCTTTCTCCCTTCAATAACAGAGCAGCCTGGACCCAGTGGCACCAGGAAAACAAAGACAAGTCAGACTTAATGTTAAAGAGGGTGTTCTTCTGCCAAGCTGTGGGGCCAAATCCCAAAATTGTCGTGTTAAATAACTGAGTTATAGTGAGCTAATATTGGAGAACAGCATAGACACACGTACACAGTATTTGGAGGATTGTCTCTGTTATTTATATGCAGATGAGTCGGTACAACTCTCACCACTGCAGTCCGTCAACATCACACCCTCCACTTCCTCTGCTCTTTTACAGCCTCCTTGTGCAATGTGAAGTTTCCCTGACATTACTCAAGGTTTTTACTTTCACATATGAGAATTTCACTTTGTCTTTTTTGGTCCAACATGCTAGAAATCACTTTTAACATGGATTGTTGAAGCTAAACGATACAGGCTGTGAGATGCTGTGTTGTGTCTACATGGCATCCAGTGTGGGGAAGTTTGAAGCCTTTGATCTTTAAAGCTGTGGGTGACGATTCTGTCCATTAGTTTTATTGATTTCTTAAAAGCGGTTCTATTACAAACAGTAAATCGAAAGTCATAGGATAATGTGTAAAATTGTACGAGTAGAATCTTCTTGACTGTTTTTTTTTTTTTTACTTGTTCCAAGATGTAGAGTTTCTGTTGGGTTTTTTTCTTTGCATTTGATAGTGGGCTGGATCAGATTTGACATTTCTCATTCAGGAATGGTGAACCTGACTTAGACTTGACCCTTGACCTAGATTATATATTCAGGGAGTTTGAACTGTGTCAAAAGCTTTGGCTTCAGTGACCTTTAATGCCCGATAAATGGTCAATAAATACTTTGACCTGGACATTACATGATCTGATACATCTGAAAACTCAATCTCAGATGTTTCTGTATTATTCTGACAGCATGAGGTAATGCTTTGTGCCATACGGTCATCCCCTCAGGGAGCTTTTTGATTTCATGTTTCTGTTTTTCCACTCTGGATAAGACTCTTCTCTTAAAGGAATTTATAGATACCAAATGTTTCCTCTGGTCCTTCACCCTCTTTACAGCCTCTGTGGCCCCTAGCTCTGCTTGGTTTTGAAGAACTTTAAAGCCAAATGTGGATGTTGGATGCAGTGGAGCTGAGAACAGGTTTGAATACAAATATAAAATGCCAATGTGGAAAGATAATAGGGGAAAATGCTTTAAAGATTTTCACTCGTGACTTCAACTAGAGGGATGTGAGTCCGTGAAAATAAATCTACTTGGCTGTCAGGACCTGATGCTGAGTTAGTGTCAGACTCATCAACCACAGACCACTGAATTTCAAGTTCCTCACATCTAAGCTTGTTTGGTCTGAAAGGAGAAGCTCTTCTTACAATGTGTCCTAATCCTAAATTAATAATAGAAACTCTTGAACTAATTTACTGTTCAGTCATTGTATTGTATGTTTCTCTACATGATAAATAAGATTTACTTTTGCTTTGTTCATGATGATTTTGTCTACATAATTTAATGTGTTAATCTATTGCTGTGAACAAGGCTTGTTAGATCTATGCTTGATGCATTGGGCCTGTGTCCATGTGCACTGATGGAGACGTGAAGTGATTTACATGAGCTATAAGTTGACTTCGTGGAAAAGCCATTAGTAAGTGAAGTGCAAAAGTAAGAAAAAAAATACGTCATCATATCAAGTTTATTTATATCAAGTTTAACACAGTAATCCCCCCCAACTTCTTCCTTGAGTGTCCTTTTTGTTACAAAAAACGTTTCCAAGCATGGCATCAGCGATCTTCATGACAGTCTGGTGAATTGAAGGCCACTGGTTGCCCGCATCTTTGATGTAATCTACACTCTTAATATAAATTAAGAGTTACTGGGCAGCGGTACCAGGCAGGCTGAGAGTCTTATACCAGTAGAACTGCATTAATGCAGCCATCGTTCTCTGGGTTATTCGTCACCTGGGCGTATTTACCTGGAAATTAAAATCATGAAGACATCCGAGTTACAGGTTTATCCTCTATATAATGTTTACACTAAATATTACATTTTGAGAGGCCTATATCATTTTTATTACTTGACTAGACATTGATGAGATCACTAGAGAAAGCATTATTTTCCAAGCTGATGTTTTTCACCGCTATCTGGGCTCTGGTACAAACTAAGAGCCAGCTTACAACAAATACTGTTTGTAATGTACACTTTTCCAGGTTTATCCCAAAATGTGTAGCTGTACTAATCAGTCTCATTACCCTTTAAACTGACAGTGGAAGAGAGATTTATTGTTTACAGATCAATCTGAATTATTTCCAAAATAGGTAATTAAATGAACTAACCAGTGGCTCTATGGAATCACACAGAATTGTGGACTCACCCCAGACAACTTTTCCTCCTTGTGTAACCAGACCCAGCTCGCTGACATTGACCTCCACGACTGTTCCTTTTGTAATCACTCCCAGAGAGGTGTAGAGAGGTGACGAAGGGTTCTTCTTTACTCCGAGAATGGGAAGGCAGAATGTGGCTTTCAGCTCTGGATGTGTGACATGAGCCTTCTTAAAACGCAAACCCTGGAAATAGAATGAGGAGACAGAGGTCAGTTTAGATTTTAGGAATGGTGTTACAGATCATTTAACATCCAGAATGTAATAACATGACATACGAAGCATTTAAACTCCAACGATACTGTGGTCTTACCATGGGTCTGATGAAACGTTCATATTTTGGAGGTTTGCGGGTGAAGCCGTCGCCAACAAAGCAAACTTTTGTGACCATTCTCTTCCAGGCTTTCTTTTGTCTCTTTCCTGTTCTGATGACTTTAAGTACTTCTGTCTCACCTTGAGCGCGCACCTTTGGCAGAGGCACCTCCCATTTTCCCTACAGATAAAATTACATTCATGTTTACAAACCAGTGGTGTTATTTCCACATAGCTATAAAACTAACATCATATAAATCCCCGAAAGACATGATTTTTACTGTAGCTGCTACTGATGTGCAGATTTCAGCTAATGCACCTAATACTTACAGCCTTCTCTTTCCTCTTCTGTTTGATCATGTTGGAGAGAACTTTAGCGCGGGACTGTCCCTCTCTGTCCAACAGGTAGGCTGGCACTGCTCCCTCTGGGGTCTTATCATCATTCTTCTGTTTCGTCTTTCTCTGTTCGTGCATTTTGATGCTGTGAAAACACGGAAGTCAGAATTATGGTATAGTTTCTGTGTTTGTATTTTCAAATAACCAACATTTAGAAAAAAATAACCAGTTTTTTTCCCCTCTACACTCACGTCTTCTTCATCTGGATCTTCTCTGCGTGTCTCTGTTTGTGGTACAGTTTGGCCTTCAAACCGATCATCTTCCTGGCTTTGTGGGACCGCTCGTGAGCCTCACGGCTCTCCTTCTTCCTTTTCTTTTCATGATGGTCCAGGCGGTAGCCATGCCGCTTGCGGTGCAACTCAATGTGCTCGTTCTGAGGCTACAAAAGGAAACACAAACAAGGAATTCAATTAAACTACATTACAAAGTGAAAACAGAGCAAAATATAGTTTAGTTTATTACTGAATTGAATAGGTCACTCCTTTCTTTCTGTGGCAAACTATTATAGAAATTACAGCCAACCTGCCTGAAGAGTTAAGACTCCTGGATTCAGTGACTCTTTGTAAATTACTTTGTAGACAATGTTTTTTTTCTAGAATTGGTTAGACTTTTTATTATTCCTTTGTAATTACTGATTTTATGACATTGTTTGCATTTAATAATTTTTACATGTGGGAGTTTTGCTATTTGCTTCTTGTACATCGAATTCTCAAAACCCTTTGTATACCCTTGTTGTAGAAAGTGTAGCTATATAAATAACGTTACTACTGTTGTTAATTACAAAAAAAATGTCAATAACACGTACAAAACGGGACATAATATCTCTCTTGCCCAGCCAGATGGATTAGATTCACACCAGCAGTGCATTTACAGTACAGCGTCGTACTACTGCATAACATGTCTGGACATGTCAGTGTGATAAAAAAAAAAAATACACACACAGTTATGTAATATTTAAAGGTTTTTGACAATATCACAAGAAATTCAACGTTCTGACATCAAAAACTTATGGGGACCCGAAATGGATTGCAAACAGGCCAACTTTTATGTTCAGCAACAGCTGTCAGTGGAACTCTATGGCCAGCTATTGAGACATTTTTTTACAGTCATGGAGAAAAAGAGTGATATTGTGGGTATCTATAAAGTAATTTTAAGATCATGAAGTATTGAATTTCGGATGTAGTCTAACGTTAAAACGGTCTCTCACAATAACACCCGAGCACAGCCACACGTCACTCCGCCACATGTAAACCGAAGCTAACGCCAGCACGATATGCTAACGCGTTAAACTGCGCAATACAAGCCAAATAATACAATTAAAACGGGTTGTTTTCTCACCATTTTGTGTGGGTGGAGTTAGGTGTTGCTGTGAATACGCTGTAGGTGGTAACAGCTGGTGAAAACACAGAGTATTTGGTGTTTTTGCTTCAGGCTCGGGATCTTCAGGTGTTGTTTTCCCCGTAGCCGATACTTAGAGGAAGTACGACAATCAGTTGGTAACCGGATGTCCGTTGCTCTAACATGGACGGCTTTGGTTTTTATAAAGTTTACCAATAAATAAGCATACATTGCACATTTAAATTCAAGAAAATTGACGTAAATATAATTTATGTCAGTATATAAAGTGATTTAGATTAGATTCATAAGGAAACGAATTTGCTATCATACTCGGAACTATACATGGCATAAACGATTGTGTCCAAGGGACGTATTTTGAGGTTGTACCTTAAAGCGTGACTTTTGAGTGTCGGCAAAATGACACTGTTCATCGGGGCGAGTAAATGCTTTCCGTTGTGTATAAATTCCGTATCAGACTAGCTGATAATTAAAACGGAAGCCTGCGTGATTCCATTTGTTTTCGTGTTGTGGTGAATAATAAGAAATGAGCTGACATTGCTCCGTCCAGTCCTTCTTCTGTTCCTCCAGTATGAGTGAAGCTTATGTCATCCTAAGGAAGGAGCTTGGGAGATAAGAAAAGATTAGAGATGTCTGTGAGAGCCTTGCAGACTTTTAGCAAGATGATTTGGGTAAGTGTCATGTTTCTAAAATATGTGTTGTCAGTATTAAATTCTGTAAATTCCATGTTGACTTCCTAACTGGGTTGTTGTTCCCAGGGGAGGTATTTGTTAACTGCAGGGCTACAGGGCTGCAGGTGTAGACTGAGCTGTCATCTGAAGAGACACTACAGCGTTCTTCCAGGTATCTTGTTTTCATGATAACACGTAAATTAACTGATTTGTAATTGATTTATTAGTCATGCAAAAACAAACGAACTCTTCCAGTGTTGGCAAAGAATTGTTAAATGCAGTTTCAATGATAGCGATGTTCACGATTTACAGATGATTGTGTACTTTTTTCAGACATGTTCACCTCATAAATTTCTCCTTTCTATTTTTCTCCAAACATACCTTTACCGATGTGGACAAATGTGCCTATGGCTTGTTTAGCTATTCATATGCAAACTGCCAATGCTGACCTAAAGCTCATATAAGTGAAGATGTTGCTGCACAATTTGTGTTTTTTTCTTTGCTTGTCTAGCAAATCCTACGAGCAGCCCTGTCTGAAAGTTTTCTTGGTCTTCCAGATCTCAATTTGACACCCACAACTCCTAATAACTGCCATTTTTTAATAATAATAATAACTTTAATTGTTTCGCACCTTTCAGACGAACATTTACAAAGTGCTTTGACAGGTAGAACGTAGTGATATAAGAGAACTTTACTTAAAGGCAAGTCTATAAAAGTGGGTTTTAAGAAGTGATTTAAAAGAATCTACTGATTCTTCCAAAGCCGAGGGTTTCCTGATGGAGAAGTCCCGATCACCCTTGGATTTAAGCCTCGACTTTGGAACGACTAGTAGGGACCCACTCGAGGATCTAAGGCTGCGCGAGGGGACGTATGGGGTTAGCATGTCTAAAATACAGCCAGTGGCAAGGCCCTGGCAAGCTTTAAAAGTGATCAGTAAAATCTTAAAATCAGTTCTAAAATGAACAGGGAGCCAGTGGAGGGAAGCTAGAACAGGGGAGATGCGCTGTTGTCTGTTAAAAACAGTGAGAAGCCTAGCTGCTGGGTTCTGGACCAGTTGGAGGCAGGAGAAGGATTTTTGTGGAATATAAATGGTAGAAAAAAAGACTTTGTTGATGTGGGGTATGAAACTCAGGTCAGGCCCAAACAGGAAGCCTAAACTTCTGGCAACAGACTTTTACATTTGTGGCTTTTTAATTGAATGATGAACAGAAGAAATTCTTACACAAAAATGGATTATTATTTTGCTAGTCTTCTCCTGCTTTGTGGGCATCAATTATTTAAATTTTCTTAGTTTTAGAGTAGATGAACCCAAGGCTGCTGGATTGTTGGGGGTCTGAGGATTTATAAAGCTTTGAAACTGCGTCACTACCCTTTCATAGCAATGACTGAATAAACCAAACTTCATGGGGCCTTTTTTAAAATGTTTTCACTCTTTGTACAAGACAAACGTAGCACATACGTCTTGCTTAAAATATCGATACTGAAGTGTTTTATCTTTAAATTTTAGTTTTTTGGAAGATCAGTTAATCTTGTATTTATACAGCCATGGCCATAAGTTTGGACACAGCATGACTTACTATGTCTGTTTTGATGTCTATTACAGAACATAACTAATATTTTTTTGACAGCACCAGTTTAATTAGTCAACAAATCAACAAGGGATATAATATCAATAAATTCCAACAATTGGAACAACTTTGTTCCCAAAACATAATATTAGAAGAAAATAACAAAAAAAAATGCAGTACTTTTACAACCGAATTTGGTAAGAATAACAAAATGACACCAAACTCTTTTGATGTTTTTTTTTAAAATATGAAACTTAATATAATTCTCAGGAGTTGTGTACTGTATTGTAAGTGACAATTTTGTGGTATTTTCTAAGATTCACAAGCGTCATGGTACTTGTGTCCAAACTTATGGCCATGGCTGTATAACTTATATAATTATTCACAGCAACAGAAGTTTTCACCAAACTTTTGCTACCACTGTTAGCAGTTCACAAAGTGTGGCTTTAAGCTTTAACTTTCGTTATTATTTGTGACATTTTGTTGGCTAAATGATTTCATCCTTAATCAGTACGACACTACACAACACTGTCAGCAATAGAGACTCCTGCATGGCATCATAACTTAATTCAAATCGTTTTTAAATAAATGTCATGTTCACTGTTACAGATGATGTCAAATCTCTGCGTGCTGTGGTCAACCCTGATATATCCAAGTAAGTATTTGCTTTCTAAATCCAGATCATAATCTAGATGTTATTCTAGGATTTCTGCTAACCTGTGGAATGCATCTGCAGGATCCGAAACATCGGCATTATGGCTCACATTGACGCTGGAAAGACCACAACCACAGAGAGGATGCTTTATTACTCTGGATATACAAGGGCATTAGGAGGTATGTGGGGAAATCACCACATTAACACTGTTTATTACTTATAACTTACATGTTTGTTTATGTCGCTGTTGCCTTTAGATGTAGATGACGGGGATACAGTCACAGATTTCATGGCTCAAGAGAGGGAGCGTGGCATCACCATCCAGTCAGCTGCAGTCACGTTTGATTGGAAAAGTCACAGAATAAACCTCATAGACACCCCAGGTAAAAAATACTTTGTTGAATAGAACATCCCAAAAGAAACGAGAACGATCAGCTGCTGGAATAAGACTGTCTTTGTGGTTACAGGACATGTTGACTTCACTCTGGAGGTGGAGCGGGCGCTTCGTGTTCTTGATGGGGCTGTCGCAGTGTTCGATGCATCTGCTGGCGTTGAGGTTAGCGCACTGATTTAAATCTGCCTCGTTCTTCCTTTAGGAATTCATCGTGTAATTGGTTGCTTCTGGTGCCTTTAAAACACAAACAGGCCCAGACTCTGACCGTGTGGAGACAAGCAGAGAAGCACCACGTCCCCTGTGTCTGCTTCCTGAATAAGATGGATAAGCCTGCTGCAAAGTGAGTGACCCAACACCTCACCTTTTACAGCAAGTTTTGTTTACTCTCCTTTGCAAAATTGAAATCCGAACTGTCCTTCATTTTCTTTTTCTCACAGCTTAAGTTTCTCCATTGAGAGCATAAAGCAGAAACTGAAAGCCAATCCAGTCCTGCTGCAGGTAGGAGTTTTAAAATAGCACAATAAAGTGTATCTGTTGATGAAGGGTAACTATTACATGCCATTGAAGTCCGTACTTTACAATAACTGTGCTTAATAACATTTTAACAGAAGTGATCGATTAATGATTCACTATTGAGCATTCTACTTCAGTTTTATTCCAGAAACAAATCAGGAAGTCTGGATAAATGCTTGGGATTTATAAGAAACTAAATTTAGAATTTGAAAACTAAAGTTACAGCATTAGTCTATAACATTAAATTAAAAGCCAGATTCAATGAGGGTCTATAAAATGTTGAGCAAGCTTAGTTTTTAATATCGGGTGGCAGTGTATTCCACAGTTTAGTAAAAACACAAGGTGGTTTCACTGGTACCTTCATCAGACACACAGGAATGATAAAAGAAAACAGTAGAGGGCGCTAGTGATCATTAAATGAAAAAATCTCTGGGAAGAGCTGGGTTATTTAAAGCTTTACAAACAAGCGAAAGAACTTCTCAAAGCTACGGGTGACCAAGTGTCTTAGGCAGTAGGGTAATATGATCCG
This sequence comes from Acanthochromis polyacanthus, assembly GCF_021347895.1. Classification (NCBI taxonomy): domain Eukaryota; kingdom Metazoa; phylum Chordata; class Actinopteri; family Pomacentridae; genus Acanthochromis; species Acanthochromis polyacanthus. The sequence goes on from NC_067130.1 coordinate 15,858,849, forward strand.
TTCTCTTCAGTTTATTTAAAAATGTGACATGCAACATTTTAAATATAAATGTAGTCTCAGTATAGTAGCAAGCAACTTTTTCTATTTAAAGCATGTAGTGGAGTAATGGCATCCTTAGCCGAGAATGAAGTCACACTCCCCTTGTGTGTGTTGTAATCTGAATGTCTCTATTCTGTGTTTTGGTAGTGATGAAGTGTAAACTAAGTTACAAATCATGGCCAGAGTCTATGACTTAACCATGTTCAAATATCTAAAAAGTTTCCTTAAAGATCTTCAAAAAAATCACCAAGAGAAGTCAGCATTCGGAGGGCAACAGGATGTATTTATTGACAAAAAAAATCCAAGAAGAACTGAAGATACTGAGCCGTGCACCATCTTTTATGCTGTGAAAGTTGGTCACGCCTATAGGGTGTATGATAGAGTGACAGTTTTGACGACATTATACTTTTCTAAATCCATTGGTCAGGTCATGACATCAGGTTATCATATTTCACCCCTAGATCACTGTATAGAAGACATGCGCATTAAGTTATCATTAGGTCATCTTTTACAGAGAACATGCCCAGACGTGTTCAAACGTTTTGCTCCACATCTTACCCTCATTATTTTGTGATCGATTTCATGCATATTATTCCAATACATGTTAAAAGTTATAATACCTTAAGTTTATACCATTATGTTTTGAGTACATCTGTTTTATTTTTGGTCTTTAGTCTAACAGCATTTGCCATAGTTATCTTGTACTTTTAGCATACCGTACCCAAAAAAATATTACACTACAGTAGCTGGTCCAAAATTGTGTGCATGTTTGTGCATGTGAGTCCCTCCCTTTGAAACTGTTGACCTGCTTTCATAAATTCATCAGAAGCATATTCCCGCAATTCATTGCAAAGTGAAATGCCAATCTAACATTTACCTGGGGACCCTAAAAATCTATTTTTTTAATTTTTTATGTTATTATCCTTATTTATTGCGTAATTTCAGCTCAGTGTTTGAGGATTCTCTCTCCTTGTCTGCTTGTATTTGTTCTAGTCCCCGTGTCCCTGTCTCCACAGACAGGTCTGCTCTGATCCGACACTTCTTAAAAACAAACATTGGCTAATGTTACTCGAGTTGACAAAAATTTGCTAACAATGCTGGCAGGGCCTATTGGTTGTGGCAAGTTTTTTTGTGTGTGTTTGCTCTCATGTACACAGCCTTTTTGATGAAAGCAAAAGAATGGGGAATGTATGGCCGACACACCTTGGTCTGAGATGAAGGCGCTCTAGTGACCTCCAGTGGTTCTGAATTGAACAGCATTCTGAAAAAAGTGTAGTTTTCCTGTGGACAGCCTAGGTTATCCAGTCCAAACAATAGTACAGTCGTGTAAACAGCAACATTCTGAGCTGCAGAAGGTCTGACCTTTGCAACATTTCTTAGATGAAAGAATTCTGTTTAAATTTAGCTTTTTAAAATGGCAAGTATATGGAAAAATGTCTCCACTTTTGGTTCAGTGGAAAACTGAAAATCTATATTTATGAGCTGTTGTCAAAGCTGAGATGGAAATTGAGTTTCCGTTTTTTTTTTAAATAGGTCTTGTTTTCTTTTATTTACGAAGAAAAAAATTGCAGAGGCAGCTTTCTGCTCTGTGACATGAGGATTTATGGATGGGTGAGCAGCTCCACGCTTAAAGCTTTAGATGCAGTATTTCAGTCTGTCTTCATATTCATCACAGGAGATAGTTACAGGACACACAATTGCCTACTATATATATATATATATATAAAAACTGGCTTCCCTGCTTTTACATAAAGGATGAATCAGCATTTGTTTTTATTTATCTCTATAGCTTCTTTATTAAAGCTCCCTGCCTCATCTCTCAGTCCTGCTCTCAGAATATTGGCAGCCACTTACAGACATGATTCACCCTGCAATTATCAAAAACTCATACAGAGTTAATAAGATCAGCTTTTTGTTACTGTGCCACAGATACAGGGAACATGATTCAGCAAAACTTACAGTTGACCTCCTTAATCCCACTGAGAGACTTTCAAGCTGCTGTTATTTAGTGCAACTGTCCCTGCTGTTAATTTTTAAATGGTTCTTACTGTTATTGTTGCATTTATTTGTGTCATTGTTAATTACCAGACTTAATAGTTTTGTTAAATCATTGAAAATCAAGATTTTCCTTTAAGGTGCACTCTAAGATTTTAAATACAAGAATGAATGAATGAATACAGGTAAACAAAGTGGAATTTATTAGTTCACAAACGGATATCTGTCTGATATTTCACTCTTGATTATAGCAGCTCATGTAGCCATAAACTGTTAACCTGAAGTACAACTGACAAGCGACTTTGGTAATCTCACTTCTGGATTCCAACACTCAATTTTTATTATTTTTTTTCCATTTTCAAACTTGGAATTTCCTGCCGGCAATGACTCTGAGTCATCACTTGAGACATTTTCACACAGCCCCCTTCTGAAGCCACAAAGCAGCTTTACACCATTTTTACATTTAGCGGAGTGCTCTACAAGACCCATGAGCACTTAATGTTTAAAAGCAGTAAAGTTTTCTTTTAATAGTGAACCAGTTAGTTTAAATATAGGTTTTATGTAGAATAATTTATGGGGACTTCACTGAAAAATCAACCTTACGTATAAATTGTACATAAAACATGCAATAAGTTTTTGTCCCCTTGTATTTTAATTGTCTCATGAATCCCGTTTCTTAGATTCCCGTCGGCAGCGGCAAGAACTTCACAGGTGTGGTCGACCTGTTGACCAACCAGAAGCTCATATGGAAGCTGAAGTCTATGAGAGACGATGGACGAGCGTTTGAGATCAAAGCTCTTGACCAGTCTGATGATCCAGAACTACTGCAGGTGGTCGATGAGGCCAGGACAGCTTTAATCGAGCAGGTACCTGTCAGGACATTTACAGCAACTATTCATGCATTTACAATAAGTGTGATCAGATGTTCCAGATGCTTTCCTCCAGTTAGTATTTCTATTTTGAATCGCAGGTCGCTGATCTGGATGATGAGTTTGCAGAATTGTTATTAACCAATTTTAGTGACAATTTTGATGCTGTTCCCTCCATCAAAGTAAGTATTGCATCGTGTGGTACTGCAGTATAAACCTGTAAAGCCCAGCAGCCCTTGTGAGCTCAGACTTACCTGCTTTGAATGTGTCCCCAGCTACAAGAGGCTATCCGTCGGGTGACTCTGGCCCGTAAAGGCGTCCCAGTACTCTGTGGAAGCTCTTTGAGAAACAAAGGTGTTCAGCCTCTTTTAGACGCCATCACAGCCTACCTGCCTGCTCCCAACGAACGACACCATGACCTGGTGTGAGTAAACTCTTCAGTCTATAACTAACTCAGACCAGAACTGTTAGGACTTGAGTAAAAGAACAAATCCAGCTTAATAGAAATGAGTGTTACATTGCCAAGTATCATCCTTGATTATATTTTACAGGGTTTTTCATGCAACAAGGAATGTATGTTACATCCAAAGATATTTTTTCTAGGGCCAAAGGAAAGTCCCCAATAGTAATCAATACTGAAATATAAATATTTTGCTTATCATAAACAGATTCCTGTGAAATAAGGTAGCACAGACTCATTGCGTTTTCTTGTATGTGGATCGATGACGCTTACTGTCATGCATAGTCACCTCCCAAAGACTCATTCTAAACCAGGTAGAATGCTAGTTGTATTATTTTCAGTACTGTTTGCTTTTCATTTTCATTCTTTTTTCAACTGCATGCAAAATAAGTGGTGAAACAACCACAGCGATGAGCCACTGCCTGAAAAAGGAAAGTAAAGGGAACTGTCAGTAGTAGCTTTTAATCTTAATTTTCTTAACCTGATGGACTGTAGCAGATGAAAGATTTCTTATTCATCTCTTAATTTTCATCTGCTAACCACAATGTTTGATTTTAAAGAGAAAAAAATGCAGAAATCAAAGTTGACCAAAGTGGAAGATGAGCCATTTATCTCATTTTGGCTCCTATGGGTTGTTGTTGGGTTTTTTTTGTTGTTGTTGCAGACTTTGATTCCTCTGACATGCTGTGTAATAGTGATTTATGATTTTGGATTTTTTCCAGTATGCTGATATTCTCCAACTCATTTTGGAGGCCAGTTGCTGATATATGCGCATATATTTCCACCTAACTGCAGAGAACATCAAGCTTCTGCTGTAGTGGAATTAACATGTTATTATCATTGCTCATTAGGATGAGTAATGGCAGATAAAAAAAAAAAAAAAAAAAAAATATATATATATATATATATATATATATATATAGTGCTTCTCAAATGAACACATTCATGGGAAAAGAGAGGAAAACTACTTCAACGTAGATGCAAAACATGTTATATTGCTTATAAATGCTCATTTTAAGCTCATGTTGATATTTCATTTTAAAGCTTTCATCCACTGATACCAATGATGGTGTTGATATCTTTATGCATCTCTACTGTGTAGTTGATGTTGCCATCTGTTAGTAGTTTTTCTTCTTACGTGGAATGTAGCATGTATAAATGCATCTGAAAATGAGCGCAGAGCTGGTTACGAAGTGTTTTCTTTAGTTCAAGCAGGTAAATCTTCACCATTGATGCTAAATGAATGGAAGATGTATAATACACGAGCAAAAATTTTAATTATGTTCTAGTCTTCCTTCAATGACTGCAGCATACAATTCTGAAAACATTTTTTTCTGTATGATTGATCTTTCTTGTCTGACCAGAAGCCCTGTTCATCATTTATCATCCTGCAGGCGGTGGTATAAAGATGATTTATGTGCGCTGGCTTTCAAGGTTCTGCATGACAAGCAGCGAGGTCCTCTGGTGTTCCTCAGGATCTACTCTGGCACTCTGAAACCGCAGACAGCGATCCATAACATCAATAGGAACAGCACGTATGTGTTTTCATTTCATCTGTGCAAAAATGTTGAACACCGTACGCTCACTGGAGTATCATAATGTATTCATTATGAGGATACAGTACGTCAAACCTTTTATGTTTGCAGTGAGAGGATGAGCAGGCTGCTGGTGCCGTTTGCTGATCAGCATGTAGAAATCCCCTCGATGACAGCAGGAAACATCGCATTAACTGTAGGACTGAAGCAGGTAGATTGCAATACATCACACACTGCCTGTCCAAAAAAAAAAAAAAATCGCCACTTGAATTTAGCTAAGCAAACAGGAACCTTCCATTGGATAATCACTGCAGTTACAACACGGCAACAAATTATTTAGCTCTTGCTGATGCAGTGAGGAGCTTCTCATTTCTTCAACAATTATGTTGGAAAACATATCCTGTGGTCATGGAAGAGATGTTAATTAGTTTCAGAAGGGTGAAATTATTTGTCTGCATTAAGCAAAGAAAACAATGAAGATGTCAGCACCTACTAAAATCGAGCTGAGTTGAAAATCGTCCGATGCATTATTAAAACCCGAAGCACAGTGGTGACCCATCATCTTTGAGGAAGAAGTGTGATCGACACAAACTCTTAGATAGTCGACGTAAATCAACAGCAGAACTCACGGCTACGTTTAATAGTGAAAGTAAGAGCATTTACACATGCACAATGTGAAGGGAACTCAAGGGATTGGGGCTGAACAGCTGTGTAGTTCTAAAAAAAAACCCCACTGATCAGCGACGCTATTCACAAACAAAGGCGTCAGTTTGCTAGGGAGCATAAAGATCGGACTCTGGAGCAGTGGAAGAAGGTAATGTGATCTGATGAGTCCAGATTTACCCTGTTCCAAAGTGATGAGTGCATCAGGGTAAGAAGAGAGGCAGATGAAGTGATGAACTCTTCATGGCTAGTGCCTACAAGCCTGTGGGGGTTAGGGTTATGATCTGGGGTTGGTCAGGTTCAGCAACATTATGTTCCCAAAGAATGAAGTCAGCTGACTACCTGATTATACTGAATGACCAGGTCTTTCCATCAGTGGAGTTTCTATTCCCTGATGACATGGACATGTTCCAAGATGACGATGCCAGGATTCACGGGGCTCACATTGAGAATGAGTGGATCAGGAGCATCATTTTTACACATAGATTGACCTCCACAGAGTCCAGACCTCAGCCCCACTGAGAATCTTTGGGATGTTCTGGAGAAGACTTTGTGCAGCGGTCCAACTCTCCCATCATCAGTATAAAATCTTTGGTAGAAAATTAATACAACTCTGGACAGAAATAAATGCTGTGACATTGCAGAAGCTTATGGAAACGATGCCACAGTGAATATGTGTCGTTCTCAGAGCTAGAGGCGGTCCAATGAAATATTAGAGTGTGGGACTTTTTTTTCGGACAGGCAGCATATTATCAATCTCTTGTTTGAAGATTTTCCCCCTAAATGGTTCTGTATGTTTTCTGTCTTCACTTAAGACAGTCACTGGGGATACCATCGTTTCATCCAAAGCGTCAGCAGCAGCTGCAGCTCGCCGAGCTCAGAATGACAGTGGGGCGAAAAAGAAGCGAGGAGAACATGCCGACATCATCCTTTCAGGAGTGGAGGTCCCTGATCCAGTCTTCTTCTGCACCATAGAACCACCCAGCATGGCCAAACAGGCCGGTCAGTAGCAGCGATTGTATTTATGCATGCAATCATGTGGTCACTCACACACAGTGGTAGAAAGTAATAAAGTACATTCATCCATGTGCTGTACTTAAATATAGTTTTGGGCATTTGTGATTTGCTTAAGTATTTCTATTTTATTCTACTTTATACTGCATTTCAGAGGAAATGTGTTGTAATTTCTACTCCACCATATTTATTAAACAGCTATAGTTAGTTCCTAGTTATGAGTATTTTTTTAAAAAACACCATATTATTAAAGATTAAACCCATGCTTCTCAACCTTTTAAGCTTCTGATGTCTTGCAAAAAGTAGTGTGTATTTTGGCTCACATCAGCTCACTATGTGTCTTTAAGTTGTTGCACCAGACTGTTTTTCCATTTCAGTAAATGTTAAGATCTATAATCTCACCAAAAGTTAAATGTTGGAGAGAAAATCCAAAAACTGAAAACAGATCTGTTTATCAGAAGCAATTTTTTCCTCTTAAATTTTCTACATGACTAACTTTCAGATTTGTCTGCTGTCCCTGCATATAAATCTGTACATTATGTCGTTCAGACTAGCTCCACCTGTAGCAGCTACAACAGTAACATGCTGCTGACATGCTGATGCTTCACTAGTGACAAACTTGTAATGTCCTTTGCAATAATATATTTCAGTCAGAAGGACCAAACAAGTATTTTTACTTTATTTTCTTGCAAATCCTTGTGTACTTTTACTTAAGTAGGGTTTTAATGTAGGCATTTATTTGTAATGGAGAATTGTTACATTGCTCTATTAGTGCTTTTCCACAAGTAAAAGATCTGAATATTTGTGCCGCCTCCACTCACACAGAAAACTTTTTCTTTTCCTTGAAAGATCTTGAGAATGCACTCAACTGCCTCCAGAGAGAAGACCCCAGTCTTAAAGTCAGAGTTGACCCTGATTCTGGTCAGGTAATGTGATCATCAACTTCCTTTCATTAGACGACTTTATAGAATGAGTTGGCTAAATGTCTTTCACTCCCCCTCCTCAGACTATTCTGTGTGGGATGGGAGAGCTGCACATCGAGATCATCCATGACCGAATCAGACGAGAGTATGGCATCGAGACTCACCTTGGACCCCTGCAGGTGGCTTACAGAGAGACCATTCTCAATGAGGTCTCCACTACAGGTACAAATATTTTTCAAGTGGTGCACATTGGAATACATTTTCTCAGCTACAAACTGTAGTCCAAATCTTTTCTCCTGTATGATGTAGATACTCTGGACCGGACAGTAGGGGAGAGAAGACACGTAGTGACGGTGGAGCTGGCTGTCAGGCCCATGGACATCGCCTCTGTGGGTGGTTCATGTGAAATAACATTCACAGAAAAACTAGAGGGACAGCTTTTACCAGGAGTGAAAGAGGCCGTGGAGAATGGAGTACACAGCTCATATCTTCAAGGTAATACTGACTAAATTCATTTCTTCTCAGAGCAGAATAACCAAACTTAAGATATATTTATCTATCCATGTTATAGCTAAATAAATGACCTTTAACAAGAGTTAAGGGGAGAAAAACATCCTTAGTTACTCTTTAACCCTCTGAAAGTCAGCTGGCCTACTTCACGAGGAATGAGGGTGTAAAATGTATTTAGTCACTGAGATTAAGATCTCTTTTTATAAGAGACCTGACCTATATACATCACAAGGCGATTCAGTCACACACACACACACACACACACACACACACACACACACACACACACACACACACACACACACACACACACACACACACACACATTAATTTGTAAGAGAAGCACATTGCAAGATCATCAAATACAGTATCCTGAAGTCTAAACAGGAGAAAGGTGGAAATTATATTGTTTCACTCTGTTTGATTTACATCCAGTATCTACACACAGCTTAATCCTCTTTAGGGTCACAGAGGGGCTGGAGTCTGTCCCAGCTGACATAGGGTGAAGGCAGGGAACACCCTGAACAAGTCACCAGTCTATCATAGGGCTACACATAGAGACAAACACATTCACACCTATGGAAAATTTAGAAACAACAATTAACCTAAATACTTTTGGACATAGAAAGATCCCAGAACCAGGCAAGAACGCAAACTGAGTGGGGGAAAAAAAGGTGGTCAGGTAGCTCAGCTGGTTGAGAGGGTTTAGTATGTCGTCTAAAATATGACAAAAACTTCATAGTTTAGTATGTCATCCAAAATTCTGAAAAAAAAACATGATAATTTAGTATATGGTCCAAAATAGAGTAAAAACGTCATAGAATAGTATGTCGTTCAATAAGTAAAAGAAAGGCGCAGATAGATCAACTGGTTGAGAGGGCGACTCATAAACGGTACTGTGTCAGAGATGCAGGTTTGATTCCAGCTCATGGCCCTTATGGCTTTCCTGTCTTCCTCTCTACATACCTATTGAATTAAACCAACAAAAGGGCCCAAACAACAACTTAGAAAAAAAGTCACAGTTTAGTATGTTGTCCAAAATGTCATTAAAATGTCATAGTTTAGTATGTGGTCCAAAATGTGACCAAAACATCATAGTTTAGCATGTCGTCCAAAATGTGACCAAAACGTCATAGTTTAGTATGTCATCCAAAATGTGATCAAAACGTCATAGTTTAGCATGTGGTCCAAAATGTGACCAAAACGTCATAGTTTAGCATGTGGTCCAAAATGTGACCAAAACGTCATAGTTTAGCATGTCGTCCAAAATGTGACCAAAACGTCATAGTTTAGTATGTTGTCCAAAATGTGACAAAAACGTCATAGTTTAGTATGTCGTCCAAAATGTCATAGTTTAGTATGTGGTCCAAAATGTGACCAAAACGTCATAGTTTAGTATGTTGTCCAAAATGTGACCAAAACGTCATAGTTTAGTATATGGTCCAAAATGTGACCAAAACGTCATAGTTTAGTATGTCGTCCAAAATGTGACCAAAACGTCATAGTTTAGTATGTGGTCCAAAATGTGACCAAAACGTCATAGTTTAGTATGTCGTTCAAAATGTGATCAAAACGTCATAGTTTAGTATGTCGTCCAAAATGTCATAGTTTAGTATGTGGTCCAAAATGTGACCAAAACGTCATAGTTTAGTATGTTGTCCAAAATGTGACCAAAACATCACAGGTTAGTATGTCGTCCAAAATGTGACCAAAATGTCATAGTTTAGTATGTCGTCCAAAATGTGACCAAAACGTCATAGTTTAGTATGTGGTCCAAAATGTCACCAAAACGTCATAGTTTAGTATGTGGTCCAAAATGTGATCATAGCGTCATAGTTTAGTATGTGGTCCAAAATGTCATAGTTTAGTATGTGGTCCAAAATGTGACCAAAACGTCATAGTTTAGTATGTTGTCCAAAATGTGACCAAAACGTCATAGTTTAGTATGTCGTCCAAATGTCATAGTTTAGCATGTGGTCCAAAATGTGACCAAAATGTCATAGTTTAGCATGTGGTCCAAAATGTGACCAAAACGTCATAGTTTAGCATGTGGTCCAAAATGTGACCAAAACGTCATAGTTTAGCATGTGGTCCAAAATGTGACCAAAACGTCATAGTTTAGCATGTGGTCCAAAATGTGACCAAAACGTCATAGTTTAGCATGTGGTCCAAAATGTGACCAAAACGTCATAGTTTAGTATGTCGTCCAAAATGTGACCAAAACGTCATAGTTTAGTATGTCGTCCAAAATGTGATCAAAACGTCATAGTTTAGTATGTCGTCCAAAATGTGACCAAAACGTCATAGTTTAGTATGTCGTCCAAAATGTGATCAAAACGTCATAGTTTAGCATGTCGTCCAAAATGTGACCAAAACGTCATAGTTTAGTATGTCGTCCAAAATGTGACCAAAACGTCATAGTTTAGTATGTCGTCCAAAATGTGACCAAAACGTCATAGTTTAGTATGTCGTCCAAAATGTGACCAAAACGTCATAGTTTAGTATGTCGTCCAAAATGTGACCAAAACGTCATAGTTTAGTATGTCGTCCAAAATGTCATAGTTTAGCGTGTGGTCCAAAATGTGACCAAAACGTCATAGTTTAGCATGTGGTCCAAAATGTGACCAAAACGTCATAGTTTAGTATGTCGTCCAAAATGTCATAGTTTAGTATGTGGTCCAAAATGTGACCAGAACGTCATAGTTTAGTATGTTGTCCAAAATGTGACAAAAACGTCATAGTTTAGTATGTCGTCCAAAATGTGACCAAAACGTCATAGTTTAGTATGTGGTCCAAAATGTGACCAAAACGTCATAGTTTAGTATGTCGTCCAAAATGTCATAGTTTAGTATGTGGTCCAAAATGTGACCAAAACGTCATAGTTTAGTATGTGGTCCAAAATTTGACCAAAACGTCATAGGTTAGTATGTCGTCCAAAATGTGACCAAAACGTCATAGTTTAGTATGTGGTCCAAAAGGTGACCAAAACGTCATAGTTTAGCATGTGGTCCAAAATGTGACCAAAACGTCATAGTTTAGCATGTGGTCCAAAATGTGACCAAAACGTCACAGTTTAGCATGTGGTCCAAAATGTGATCAAAATGTCATAGTTTAGTATGTCGTCCAAAATGTCATAGTTTAGTATGTGGTCCAAAATGTGACCAAAACGTCATAGGTTAGTATGTGGTCCAAAATTTGACCAAAACGTCATAGGTTAGTATGTCGTCCAAAATGTGACCAAAACGTCATAGTTTAGTATGTGGTCCAAAAGGTGACCAAAACGTCATAGTTTAGCATGTCGTCCAAAATGTGACCAAAACGTCATAGTTTAGCATGTCGTCCAAAATGTGACCAAAACGTCATAGTTTAGTATGTCGTCCAAAATGTCATAGTTTAGTATGTGGTCCAAAATGTGACCAAAACGTCACAGTTTAGCATGTGGTCCAAAATGTGATCAAAATGTCATAGTTTAGTATGTCGTCCAAAATGTCCTAGTTTAGTATGTGATCCAAAATGTGACCAAAACGTCACAGGTTAGTATGTCGTCCAAAATGTGACCAAAACTTCATAGTTTAGCATGTGGTCCAAAATGTGACCAAAACGTCATAGTTTAGCATGTGGTCCAAAATTTGACCAAAACGTCATAGTTTAGCATGTGGTCCAAAATGTGACCAAAACGTCATAGTTTAGTATGTGGTCCAAAATGTCATAGTTTAGTATGTCGTCCAAAATGTGATCAAAATGTCATAGTTTAGTATGTGGTCCAAAATGTGACCAAAACGTCATAGTTTAGTATGTGGTCCAAAATTTGACCAAAACGTCATAGGTTAGTATGTCGTCCAAAATGTGACCAAAACGTCATAGTTTAGTATGTGGTCCAAAAGGTGACCAAAACGTCATAGTTTAGCATGTCGTCCAAAATGTGACCAAAACGTCATAGTTTAGCATGTGGTCCAAAATGTGATCAAAATGTCATAGTTTAGTATGTCGTCCAAAATGTCATAGTTTAGTATGTGGTCCAAAATGTGACCAAAACGTCACAGTTTAGCATGTGGTCCAAAATGTGATCAAAATGTCATAGTTTAGTATGTCGTCCAAAATGTCATAGTTTAGTATGTGGTCCAAAATGTGACCAAAACATCATAGTTTAGTATGTGATCCAAAATGTGACCAAAACGTCACAGGTTAGTATGTCGTCCAAAATGTGACCAAAACTTCATAGTTTAGCATGTGGTCCAAAATGTGACCAAAACGTCATAGTTTAGCATGTGGTCCAAAATTTGACCAAAACGTCATAGTTTAGTATGTCGTCCAAAATGTCATAGTTTAGTATGTGGTCCAAAATGTGACCAAAACGTCACAGTTTAGCATGTGGTCCAAAATGTGATCAAAATGTCATAGTTTAGTATGTCGTCCAAAATGTCCTAGTTTAGTATGTGGTCCAAAATGTGACCAAAACGTCATAGTTTAGTATGTGATCCAAAATGTGACCAAAACGTCACAGGTTAGTATGTCGTCCAAAATGTGACCAAAACTTCATAGTTTAGCATGTGGTCCAAAATGTGACCAAAACGTCATAGTTTAGCATGTGGTCCAAAATTTGACCAAAACGTCATAGTTTAGCATGTGGTCCAAAATGTGACCAAAACGTCATAGTTTAGTATGTGGTCCAAAATGTCATAGTTTAGTATGTCGTCCAAAATGTGATCAAAATGTCATAGTTTAGTATGTGGTCCAAAATGTGACCAAAACGTCATAGTTTAGTATGTGGTCCAAAATTTGACCAAAACGTCATAGTTTAGTATGTCGTCCAAAATGTGATCAAAATGTCATAGGTTAGTATGTGGTCCAAAATGTGACCAAAATGTCATAGTTTAGTATGTCGTCCAAAATGTGATCAAAATGTCATAGGTTAGTATGTCGTCCAAAATGTGACCAAAACGTCATAGTTTAGTATGTGGTCCAAAAGGTGACCAAAACGTCATAGTTTAGCATGTCGTCCAAAATGTGACCAAAACGTCATAGTTTAGCATGTGGTCCAAAATGTGATCAAAATGTCATAGTTTAGTATGTCGTCCAAAATGTCATAGTTTAGTATGTGGTCCAAAATGTGACCAAAACGTCACAGTTTAGCATGTGGTCCAAAATGTGATCAAAATGTCATAGTTTAGTATGTCGTCCAAAATGTCATAGTTTAGTATGTGGTCCAAAATGTGACCAAAACATCATAGTTTAGTATGTGATCCAAAATGTGACCAAAACGTCACAGGTTAGTATGTCGTCCAAAATGTGACCAAAACTTCATAGTTTAGCATGTGGTCCAAAATGTGACCAAAACGTCATAGTTTAGCATGTGGTCCAAAATTTGACCAAAACGTCATAGTTTAGCATGTGGTCCAAAATGTGACCAAAACGTCATAGTTTAGTATGTGGTCCAAAATGTCATAGTTTAGTATGTCGTCCAAAATGTGACCAAAATGTCATAGTTTAGCATGTGGTCCAAAATGTGACCAAAACGTCACAGTTTAGCATGTGGTCCAAAATGTGATCAAAATGTCACAGTTTAGTATGTCGTCCAAAATGTGACCAAAACGTTATAGTTTAGCATGTCATCCAAAAGTGATCAAAATGTCACAGTTTAGTATGTCATGAGAAATTGTTCTCAACTGATTTTACCCTGTAAAATAAAGAACTAACAAAAGTTTTCAATGTTTGCATCTTCCCTCAGGTCCTCTCCTAGGCTACCCTGTACAGGGTATATCTACACTGATCCAGGGTGTTACAGTTGAGCCAGGAACGTCTGCTGCCATGGTGTCAGCCTGTGTGTCTCGCTGCATGCTGAAGGTAAGCAGTTCTCGGTTACTGCTGTAACTGTAAACGGCAGCATTGTCAACAGAAGAACCGCAGCTCTGTTTGTTTGGATGCAGGCCCTGAGGCTGGCAGGAGGGCAGGTCCTGGAGCCAGTCATGTCACTGGAGGTGACTGTGGGAGAGGAACACCTCAGCTCGGTGCTGGGGGACTTAGCCCAAAGACGAGGAACAGTCAGAGATATCCAGAGTCGTCATGACAACAAGGTGCTGCTTGCAACCGTGCCCCTGGCTGAGATGATGGTGAGATGATACTCAAGTAAAATATATATATATATATATATATATATATATATATATATATATATATACTGTATATTTTAGTTTCAATTGCCAATCAGAAAATTATTTACTATTCAAATCTGCCTGTAAAGATTCTTAGTCATAGCGCTCATGGAACATCTAAGTGAGAAAACGACTGGACTCGCCTGAGGTTATTGAAGATGTTTCATGCCCCTGAAATTTTTCAGTGCTGAATGTTGGGGAGTAATGTTGGGTTTTTAGCACCTTAAGAGCTGCTGAGGTCACATGTGAGTCACTTTCCTGCCGGGCCATTATATGAGTCATCCATGTCTGCTGAGTCGAGGTGTGAAAAGGTGTTAAACTGACAGGGCAAGAATATCAAAACAGCACTCTAAGTGGCTGGTAAGTGAATGTTGTAGACTTCTTCCTGTTTGGTTGTTTTGGTTTGATGAGTGTGGCTTAATTTGTGTCTCATTTGAACTATCTGTTGTCTCCGCCCAAAGTGTGTATACCTTTGGCTTCAAATTGAGTGTCGTTTGTTGTTCAGATGTAGATGGACCTCAAGAGTTAGCTTCATATGCAGCACTTGTTTTGTTTCCCCATCGTACAGCTCTAAACATTCCTCCCTATGTTGAAGTGCACTGCTTTGCTTATGTCTTTTTCCTTCTACCTCAGTTTCCTACATGGCTCGAAGTGCACAAGGTTGCGTTGTTTGTTAAAGATCATGAGTTTTTTTTAAGTAGTCAAGCAACATAAGAAATAACAGTGTTGCTCAGGTGATTGTTTCCTCTGTCTACTCCGTACATTTTTTGTGGTTTTGACCAAGGCCCAGTTTTGGAAACCACACATTTTAAGTGTTGTTCTGATGCAAGCATCACTAAACAGAGGCGGTCGTCTGCAGCTCCACTTACTTACAGTGCAGGCCTGACATCCCTGACAGCTTGACTTTTCATACCTCGACTGACATTATGTCTTCAGTGAGCTCAAGAAAACTAAGCTGCCTTTGCATTAGCACTTGTTGTAGATACAATAATCCAATCCCTTTTCCTACATAGGGCTACTCTACCGTCCTCCGAACAGTAACATCTGGCAACGCCACCTTCTCCCTGGAGTTGGACGCTTACGAGGCCATGAACCTTCAGGAACAGAGCACTCTCCTTAAAAGAATGGCTGGTCTGCTGTGATTCCTTTCCCCCCCCCCACCAACACCTGTTCAGCACCGGAGGCCTTCTGCAACTGAGACATGACACTTCTCCAGGACTTACTGTATCAAACAGATGTTACTAATGATAAGTTTTCCTGAGTAAAATGCTACTTGCAGTGTAAATATCCATTTCCAGTTACAGATGGCAATATGAATTGTGTCCCATGTTCTTTGCTGAAAACAAAATAAAAATGCAACCAACTACATCATACCCTTATTTCTTTTTAAATATATAAAACACCACAGCAGCACCTGAATTGACAACATTTTATTGACAATCAGCTATAGAATAGAATAGAATCGCTTTATTCATCCCCAAAGGGAAATTCAGTTAAATTCAACAATAGAAACATTCATAAAAAACAAAGATTGCAATCATTAATGCATGAGGCCCAACAATATGTGATCAAGAGTTCAATGGAGCAGTTTTAAAATGGACAATGTGTTTCAGAGTTCATCAGTACAGTGATATCTCTACAAAAGGCAGTTTAGGATTTCATTTTTCAAATACAAGCATGGCGCTGATAGGACATGGATTTGCTTCCCTTTTCCATTTTCTGTTCTGAGGACCAGCCTTTCAGTCGTTCTCAGATACCTTTATACTCCCGTGGACAGTAGCTGGAGAACAACGGCTCAGCTGGGATCCCACGCCTACCCAGGGAAAGGTAAATTTGATAAGGAACATGTTTTCAGACATTACAGGTTTTATTAAATGAGAAATCTTTCAAATAGGAGTGCAGATGATAAATTTGTAGTTTCCAGGTCGACATACTCTCATCCAAGCAAATTCTCATTGTTCAGACAACTGCCTGTTACTTTTATGAAGAAATAAAATGCTACATCAATGGCCTTCCACTGATCCACTATTTCTCACTACAAGGACCAATCGGGGGGGGGGGGGGGGGGTGTTTGAAAGCATCCTGCTTTTTTAAAAATTTGAACTCACCCAAATTTACGGAGACTGTTAGCTTCAAGTAATTTACCATTTAACCTGAGTTGACTCACAACTAACTGATATCGTGTCAAAGAATTTGTTGTGGCTGAAAACAGATGGCCCAAAAGTCAAGTCTAAACTTTGCAAACAGTAGTTAATAAAAACAACATAATCCAAAAACAGTAAGCAGACTTATATTCTTCAGTAGTTTCTGCACTGGGATCATGAGTTGAAATAATTCTACAACGTGATCATTAAAAAAAAAAAACCTGACTTCAAAGCCCCACTTCATTTTTCCTTGTGCAGCACTTACACTGCTACAGTGCTCCTGCAACACTCCTAACACTCCCTGGAAGTCTCATTATGCAAACATGCCCAGCACTGTCTGCAATGGGTGCTCAGTCTCCTCCACTATGAGACCCTTCAACTTCAATTTGAGTAAGAGAAACAAGTGGAAGAAGTCCAATGGAGAAAACTCTAGTTCTATGGCAGTTAGGGAGCGGTGATTGTGTTATCATGGCTAACAACACCCACATGCCATAGTTCAGGTCATTTCTCAGCATGTGAGTGCAGAACTCTGCCTTGACAGTCTAATCCCGGCGGCCTAATTCCTGCTACACAACCCTGCGGATGTGAAACAAATCGGTGCGCAGTCTCCTGACTCTAAACTTTCAATCACACTTAGAAATTTTGGAAATCATGGGCAGGTGCATGTTGGTCAACCCGGCTGGTCTGTTGGTTGTCTTCAGTATAAAAACAACTACGCTTTTTCTGCTTATATTTGTAATTCGTTTAAGCTAGGTAGAGCGAGATAATCAAGCGATAACCTGTAGCTGATTGGTTGAAGATTAGCTACGATTTCAGTCGACCAAGATTTCCATTGGTTGGCCACAGCCCTACATAACATGGCATTCCGAGACCGGTGATTATGTAGATGCAAATTAATAGTACAAAAAGACTGGATACTTACTCCACCATACGACAGCGGTGCACAGACAGTCTGTTGAAGGCGTCATTGATGTCTGTTACATCTTTGGAGCTCCACAGCCGCTCAGCCACAGCACTGGCGCGAGGCCTGGGAGAGGCGACAGGAAAGAAAAACAGGATAAACATCCGTCATGTGATGTATCAAGGTTTAGTTTCTGATAAGCATTTATTAAGGGATCACATGAGCCTCACCAGAGTCTGGGTGTTAGGTTGGTAGCATCCACATACTCTCCCCACAAGCAGGCTTCTCCACCAATCACAAGCGCCTTCTGCTTTTCAGTTCCTGTTTTTTTTTTTTTTTAATTTAAGGTTTGATGAGGTCAGTTAAATTCAACAACCACAAAATCTGAAAGTGTATAAACAAAATTAACTGGACTGAATTACAATCCTATTTCTCCCCTCTGATAGTGATTTTTAAAGTACGTTTCTTCTCTTTATTCAACAGGCTTACACATATTCGCACAGCAGTGACAACTCAATGTCATTTCAGATCTGGGTCATGAGGGACATAAAATCTGCCAAACGGCAACAACAGTGTAATAAAACAGACTCATTAGTGAGGCAAAGTCCCAACACTCTCTTGTAAATACTAAAAGGAGATGAGCAGTCAAAGTGGGCAGGGAAATACAAAGTCAATCATGTAGACACCAACCCTTAAAGTCCTGCGGGTCGGCCTTGTAAATGGCATGCCAGTCCTGGCCGTAGGAGATACGGTTCAGGTACCAGGGAGTGGACAGCAGGGTCTGGTACCCTGACGATGTAACGTTTGCCATCTCACTCTGGTATTGCTGCTGGTTTCCCTTCCAAACGTGGATTATTGTGTCTGGCTTCAGCTACACAGCACACATACATACAAGTATCAGTAAAAGAAAAGTGAGGAAGATGAAGACGAAAACGTCAGAGCCTTCCATTTGAGAAGCTGTTGCATTCATGTATTTTGTCTTTTTCCTTCTGTTTATGTTCCACTGTCACAAAGTACACAACAGGAATCATTTTGTGTGTCACTGTATGGTTTTAATCTCACCATGTGAATTACCCTGAGATCACCATTCTCGCATTTCACATCTTCTAGTCCTGTCAATTTATAATATTAGTCTTCTATCTCAAATGGAAAGCACTTTGGGTCAACAATATTTTTTAGAAATGTGTATATGAATAAGGGTGATAGGTCTTGATAAGATCTATTAAAAGAGAAAATCAAAAAGGCTCAGTGCAACAATCGTCTTGGTCCAGGTTCATGGAGGATCAAACCTGAATTATTGTCTCGTGACTGATGGATCTAAAGGTGTGCACATTCTTGCCACACAGTTTACTCCTTATTTGAGCATTTACTTTCATTCTGGTCCATCGTTTCCTCAGGATTTGCCTTCTTTAACGGTGAAACACAACAACTCATGACACAAACAACATCTGAAACCACCAGCCACACTGCCCCACGTTCACTCTGTCAGACCGACTCTCTCCTTGTCACAACTGTGCAGCTTTTCAAGCATAAGCCTGTTGAACAAACCAAATTGTTGCCTCAGAAACCTAAATCAGAGCTTTCCTCTACCAAATGAGTGATTCAGCATTGGATTAAAAAAAAAGAAAAAAAGACACCATTCTTCACAAAGACTGACCGTTGAAGTTGAGCGGCTCAACCTTGTAGTACTTCTGCCAGTCCTGTCCGTAGCTAATATAATCTAGGTACCACGGGGCGGAGAGGATGGTGGTGTATCCTGCTGCCGTCACTTTGCTCATCTCCTCATTACTTCCACCGCCGATCCACACATGTACTACCGTGTCTGGGTTTAGCTGGAATTGTTAAAGGCCAAGCTATTGTGTTTAGAATAGACACTAGAGGAGTCGTTGGTTATGGCTGGTGGAATAGTTTGACATTTTGGGTTTCGCTTTCTCATTGAGAGCTGGATGAGAAGATCCGTATCGCTTTTGAGTATGTGCGCTAAATATGAAGCTGCCTTAACCAAAACAGCAGGTAGATGTAGTGTTTCTATACTACTGTCTTGAGTTTTTTTTTCACGCGTTTCAGAAAATGGGTGTTAAAATGCAGTGAATCAGAGTGGAGCTGAAAAAATGTAACGTTTAATAACAGTTACTGTTAGTGAAAATACTGCTACGCATGAAGGAGTTGTCAGAACCGACAGAGTCAAAGTTTTTTTGGACAAATCTTGCCACTCTACAGTCATTTTGATATTCAATATAATAATAATTATGGTTACTAGAACATAAAGACTACATTTTCCCCTTTGGGATCAATGAGTATTTCCGATTCATGTTTAGAATTGGCAGTAAAATCTGATATAAACACAAAATTTGGGGACAGCATTGTTCCTAACAGGTTCTACTGGTACGACACAAGCAGAGCTTCACAGCAGTGCGATCACATGACTTGCTGGTTTACCGGTTTGACTGTTACAAAGCAGAAAATTGGCTTCAAGGCAGAAGGGGTGGATCTGGAATTCTCCTATAAATTTCTACATAGAATTCTTTAAGGTGTGAGTCTCTGTCTTGTAATGTCTAACTGTGTCGATAGATGGACTGGTCAAGCTATGAAAATGAGAACTACATTTGACTACACTGGCTGTTGCATTTGCAATATGAGCAAGTCAGATACCATTCTAGCCTATAATAAAGGCAATAGATGGATAGAGGATTGTCACAGAAGCATCATCTGTACACATGCCATATTACTACCTAGCGGGCCAATCTCACTTGTTGCGGCGTGTGTTGCTGTTATTTTTTTAAGAAGGTCAAGCTACAATGTAAGCTAAGGCAGAAGTATATGTCGAGCCTAAAGCAGCCTGCTCAACACCATGTCTTGAAACAGCTGCACCTCTGACCTGGCTCTGTCTGAAAGCAGCAACAATCCACCTACCAGCATCTCTAAAGCTCTTACAAGTACATATTATGTGTGCAAGCTGCTGTAACCGCAATGTCGTGTCTGTAGTTTAGATAAAACAAACACATTAATTACAGAGATGTAGAGGTGCACGTATGCGGCTGCTGTCTTCCTATTTAAACTATAGTGTTCATCTTTTAGCCAAAATTTCAGCAAGAAAGCAAATACACGCATTTGTCAAAATGTCTAACTATTCCTTTAATAACAAAGTAAAAAAAAACAACCTATGCAGGCACTTAAAAATCAAATACATAAATCTGACCAAACATCTTGTCCTAGTTAACGCATAACAATCCTACCTTCACACCATTGTCGAACACCTCCTGCCAGATCACGTAGCCCTTCTTGGTCGTGGTGACAATATTCAAGAGTCTGTCAGAAGGCAGAAAAAGAGACCAATTTAGGTAATTTCACTTCTAAATGACAAACGGAACACACATGATAAACCCACTTTTGGATGTAGAACGACTCCAGTTTGCTGTAGTCTTTTCCGAAGCCCTGCGCATCCATGAACTTCTGAATGTCCGGGTTGGACTTCCTACGAGACAAAACTATCAGCTGACATCTGTCGTCTAATCTCTGATGCTGATGAGAAGCCTCTGATATTTTAAACAAACACTCTCACCAGCAGCTGAAGTCCACCTCATCACCTCCCAGGTGAACGTAGCCGTCGGGGAACACGCTGCTGATCTCCTTGAAGAACTGCGCCATGAAGTCGTACGTGGTGTTCAGGATGGGGTTCACGGGTCCGAAGGTACCGGAGGGTGCGGAGCCAGAATAACAGGCGGTCAGCAGATCTGGCTGGCCTATGAATAAACAAAGAATAAAAATCAGGCAAAGACACAGACAAAAAAAGATGGCAACTGAGAAGATTTGTCTCCTGCAAACACCTGAAAAACTCACCTTTGCCCCAAGACTGTGTGTGTCCTGGAGTGTCAAACTCCGGGACGACACGGATGCCTCTCAGACGAGCAAACTCGATCACCATCTTCACATCCGCAGGCGTATACACGTGGGTGTACGGGTGGTAGGCTCCCTGTGAACAATTTAAGGAGTGAGCTGGTGGATTGCGACAAATAAACAGTCTTTTCAAGCCGAGTTCTATGGAGGTGTAAAAGCATAATTTGCACCCTCAGTGGAAATTTTAACAGTAAATGTGTCATTTAATAGTGTGAACTCTTGCTGAGTGCATCATCTTGCAATGCACTTTATAAAATGGCAATTGAAATGGTGCCTCTCTGCTGCTTCTTGGATGCCTCTAGACAACTTCCTTCTGCAACAGGGGCATTATACATCCCAGTTTGATCTGAAGTGAGCCGGACCAGTAAAATCACAGCATAATAACCTATAAATAACCGCAACTCTAAATTTTTAACAACACGAAACTGAACAAAAAAGAGACAAAAAGAAAAATTTGCCAAAAACAAGACTTACAAAGCGACAAAAACGGATAAACGACACAAAAAAATGAAAAAAGCGAGAAACAAAATGACAAAAAATGAGACAACATGAAAACAAAAAGAGACAAAAAAAGTTACAAAGTGACAAATAATAGACAACACAAGTGAGACAAAAACAAAACAACAAAAACGGTACACAAAACAATGAACAAAGCAAAACACAAAATGACAATAAGACAAACAACACAAACGAGACAAAGGAAACAAAACAACAAAAACAAACAAAACGACAAAAACGTGATACAAAACATTACAAAAATGAGACAAAATGACAAAAGTATTTTACTTTAGGATCAAAACAACTTGTTATGGTCAAGAAATTATTTTAAATGTATAGTTTTACAAATTTACAGTTTGCAGTTAATATCTTCTCTGTAATTTCTACACTTTTCAAAATCGTCCTACGGGCCGGATTGGACCCTCTGGCGGGTCGGTTTTAGCCCACAGGCCGCATGTTTGACCCCTGTTCTACAGTGTTTGCCAATTGTCTAGATATCATTACATGAACATTCAAAAATGGATGTAGAGGCCAATGTCAAACACTGGAACAAACCTAGCCTCCAAAAGCCAGATCAAGAGGAAAGAGCAATGTTACCAGCTGCAAAGTCATAAAGACTCTATCCAAAGTCGTCCTAGCTGCCTCAAGTGTAGCTCTCCTCCTACCAGCCTCACCTTCAACTAACGGACTTCAACAAGGCAAAGAAATGACCCTGGTGAAGAAGAACCCCTACAGGTGTGTCCAAAGAAATATCCAACTTTCATTTCTAGTAAAGTGAGATGTTTGTCTTATTGCTCATGATTATAAAGCAGAGTGATTTGACTATTCCTGCAGAGAAGATACCACATTTTGCTCGTAAAAACTGTCACGCTGCATTCACTTACTATTGTTTACACCTGTGTCCATACTATTTTTGATGGCTGTTGCCGGTGTTATTTTTGCATTTAACTCATGAATACATCTTGTTAGTTTCGATTTCATGTAGCGGGCTTATATGAGAATATTCAACATGCCACGCACAAGCAACTGAAAAACATTTCTTTAGCTTAAACATTGGTCACTTTGACTTTTACAACAGATGGGCTTTGTCATTTCACTACATTGTGACTAGCTGATCCAGATCAAAGGAGCTGTAGGTGTATATAAACTTGGTGATGACCACTTTTTTTGGACGATGATCACTTTCACGTGTCCACCCTTTCGCTTCTCCCTAATTTCAGATGCACCCTAAATCATTTTGTTCAGGAATGAGTCTCCTCACTGACCTGCTGGCTCAGCTGTGGGAACGCCCGGCTCAGGTAAGGGAAGGACTGATCGTCAACAATGTGCCAGTGGAAGACGTTGAATTTGTTCATCGCCATCGCTTCCTTTAAATGAGCACAGCAAAAAAATGCAGTTAAACAGTCACTGAAATTAAAACTGAGAAAATAAAATGGGAAGGTTTTATTTATGTACCAGATTAGCCAAGATGACTTTAATGGGAAGGAAATGCCGAGAGGAGTCCAGCAAGATGCCTCTGTGGGCAAATCTGGGGAAGTCACTGATTGCTGTTGCATTGATGCTTTTCTGGAAAAAAATGAGGTTGGAGATAAAACCTGTCACACGGAGGTGACCGAAAAGCAGAAAAAATGTTCACAATATGAATAAAAAAGTAGAAATAAAGAGTCCTTCACTCACAGCTCCATATTCATCTTCATACATCAACTGGCTGAAAGTTTCCAGTCCTAAAAACAAAAAAAAAGAGAAGTAGCAAATCCACATAAACACCAAGTGTACAAAGTCCGTGGTAGATTTTATGAGGTCGTAACATTTAGCGTTGCACATTGCTGAAAGGATGAGTTTGTTTTGAGCTTGTGACCATCAGACTCAGCTTTTAATCAACCTTTATATATACACGCAGAAATAAAGCAGGCAATTACAGGTTTGATCAAGTCTTTTCAGTGGTCCAGAGTAGAAAAGAATGTATTAGTCACTGAAGTATTTATGACTAGCTTGAGCTGCTTTGTGAAACACTCTTGCATCCTTGCTGAGAAAGAGACGACAAGATCGACAACACTCTCACGGTTGTCTGGTAATTATGAAGATGACTAATCCTGTTTTTGTCTATTTGAGACGCTTTGAGGTCGCAGCTTGTGGCAAAACACCCCCACAAAACAACAACTGGCTTTTGTGGCAAAATCAGATATTAGAGGTACTGGTAGGCATTTTGTACCTTATTTCCAGCCTTTTTGCTAAGCTATGCTAATCAACGTTCGGGTATAGCTGTTATGATCCCTGCTCCAGCTCCCGTTTCTGTCTCTCCTTCTTCCTCCTGCTCTTTCTGTATCAGTCTCTTCTGTTTTGATCTGTCTCCCGTTGGCTCCCTCTGTCTGTCATCTCTCTTGTCCCCGTCTCTTGCTCTCCCTGCTCACCTGTCTGCACTCAGCTGATTACTGCAGGTGTCACACACTGCAGTAATCAGCTCACGTCCTCACTATCTGAGCCCTGTTCGTTCAGCTACACCTCGCTGGATCATAAAGACTCATCTCCACAGCAGCTCACTTGCCTTCATGGACTCAGCACTCTCTTTTTGGACTCAGTTTTCCCTCTGGGTTTCCTCCACCTGGACTCTGTTCTTCCCCAGATTCTTGCCAGCCTTGCTTCAGTCCCCAGCCTGCTGTCTCTGTCCTGTCAGCCCCTGGATTTCCTTAGCCTGTTTTCCCCTTTGCATCCACTCCTGATTTCCCGTGAGCACCCATTCTAGTAGTTTAGTTAATTTTGGTTAGTTTGTAGGTTTTTTTCCCCCCTTATTGTTACTTGACATTTTTGTATTAAGTTTGGTTTTTCCTCTTAATCCTGTTTCCTTTTTTTTTTGTGTTGTGACTCTTGTTCAGTTTAAATAAAACCCTTCCCAATATCCCTCCTGTCTTCCTCGCTTCTGTGTCTGTGCCCCGTAACAATAGCAGCATGTAACTCTCTGCTAGAAAACAAAGTAGCGTATTTCATAAAATATCAACTACTCTTTATACCTACTTGTCACAACTAAATTTTGCTAATATTTCCAGCAAGCACTTAGCAATTAATCAAAACAGTATTGAAACTACAATATGGCTAAAGGGAATATCCAAGTCGCAGGAGCCAAAACCTTTTGACACAACGTAAAATGTGTCACAAAATACCACTGTAACTAAAGCATTGTGGTGCTACAGAGTCTCCAGATCTGGTAGAAAAGGTGCTTTTTTTTAAAATGCAAATTGCAGGAAAAAAATCAATTATTTTTATTCTTTTTCAGTGACAACAAAACTAAAGAAATATGACCATTCCCATTAAACTCAACAAATGTCAAAATATTTGTCAGAATAATGGCAATACAATTATTTTTGAACATTGTTTGGGCCTATTTCTAGCTTCAAGATTGTTTTTATTACAGTAATATGAAAGAATATATTTGCAATTCAGGCCACAAAACAAGCATTTTCATCTATAACATCTTATAGATGAGACTATAATGGGTATTTCTTTTTTTCCTGCTATTTTACAGCCCAAAAAAATTAACTAATTCTGTACTGATCATTTAACAGTGAAAGTAAATGTGCATTGCAGTGCTCATACAGAGGGCTGTGTTGTGAAGTAGTGCAGTAAAGGTCTTTATAAAAAGATCCTACCATGCAGGGCTCCCCAGACCTTTGGTGCCTTCAAGACAGCAAATGGTTGAACCACTGACAGATCATCTGCAGACACAAACAACCAAACATTGGATGCACATTTCCAGGGCAGCAAAATCTTCACTGTTGATTATTATGCTAGTTAAGTCTTAAGGAGGACTTTACATAACTGTTCTAGATTAACTGTGTTAATCCTATTATTTGCTATCCAGGTAATATATGAATTAATGGAAAAGACATGATTGTGACTGTTTAGATTGGCAGCATGAAGTACATTTGTTTGAGTAAAAGCACAAAAAACAAGTAATCTGTTTCATTTAAATTTAAATTATATTATCAGAAAAAAGCTGCTTTGACTGATTATATAGTATATGACACTATTACATTGAAACACTGATGAATCAATGTGCAAGCAGCAATTTTATAGTATTATATAGCTGGTTGATGTTAAGGTAGTTTCAATACTTTATATACAGTTTGGTCCAGTGGTTCCCAACCTGTGGACCTTTAAAGGGTCACAACATAAATCTGAGGAGTTATTAATGACTAATGAGAGAAGAAATGCAGTCAAAATTCACAAATCTGTACTCATTTTTTTACTATTCCCTGAGCTTTTCTTTACGTCATTGGACCTTGAATTTTCTTTTTAAACATTAAACCCTCTGAGTAGTCGTTGAGAGAAAAATCACTACAGAACTGAGAGAAAAATCACTACAGAATTGACAAATTCTACCTAACAAGATGTCTTTCTGTTGAAAGATGCGAATCTTTAGTTTTTCTCAGGTTGGAACTGAAACTATCAAATTCCCTTCTTCACCTTCAACACTCTGTACTCACTTCTGCACATCGTAAAAGCTCATTGTTTTGCATAAATTACAAATGGATACTCGTGCGAATGATGTGGTACAACTGCCTGCTGCTTCCTGTGTGTGCAATGTTGATAAAAATGTATTATACCGCTTCTCTGTTCAATAGTGATACCCCCCAAACAAGTAGGAATTAATTCATTGCTAGTCATTACATGCAGTTGTCGCAATTTTCTGTATATTCTGTTTTTGTCTTTTGCCGACATAACCAGGTCGCGGTGAGACAGGCAGAAGTGTACACACTGTGCTGACTGTCTGCAGTCTTCCTACACCTCCTGATGTGGACCCGATAGACAGGAACATCACAATGGATGCGTTCCCTCACAATGCAGCATGGTAACTATCTTTTAGAATGTCTTCTGCAGCTCTTGCAGGCGTCCACAGTGGTGTATGTTTACCCTTTGGATGAATTATAGCACAAACATAACGGTTTGATGTGAATTCCATCCAGTCTCTTCTGATCAGCCGCCCACATGCTGTAATGAGGAACTTTGTATGGTTGAAACTGACACAGAAAAGGTGTATCCTCGTACATATTCAGTGTTTGTCATTTAAACCTTGGCTGGGTTTTCCTGGCTCATGAGGTGACACACAAACTGGTCTGCATACATAAAGGCAACTCTATGTGTCTAACATTTAACAGAAATCTATGCATTTTCTTGCCATTTCTGACCATTTGATAAAGAAAAATATGTATTATGTTTGAGAAAATGAGACCCCAGTGAACAAAACTGGTTAAAAAAAAAAATCGCTGTTTTTAATCTTAATATTTTACAGCTGGTGAGTTTCCTGTTATGCTGGCAATATGACTGAGCATTTTGACCATCTTGGAAGTCAACAATGATGCAAGGACTTGTTTATGATGGCACCAATATGTCCACTTCATTCAGAGATGAGGTAAGGATTTTAAGCAAGTTCCAAGTCGTCTATTGTCTACGCTTTGTGACAGCTTTGTGAGAAATGACTGTTTTACAAAAGTTAAGGATGAGAAGAAATGTACCCAAGCGACTGAGAAAAACAGTCAAAATGAGCTGTATTTCATGAGATAAACATTTTTGCTTAGAATAACCCTTAATTTGAAACTGATTGCAGCTGCTCGTTGTGTACTTCAACAACTGTGCACTTCAGTAAATTATTTACAAGTTATTTACATTCCACCACTGTGTACTGTAAAGTAGTTGTTTTTTGGGGGTGTTTCTTGACCGGGTCGCACTTTAAACCACAAAGGAACCGAAAATAGCTGCAGATAAATATCATAATCAGCAAAGAGCTGCAGATGAGTGTGCAGCTTTCATTTCTGCAGACAAAGCATTCAGATCATTTACAGTAAAAGCAGCAATACTGCAGTATAAAAATATTCCAGTACAAGTAAAGGCGCTCCATTTAAAATATAACTCAACTATTTTCATTGTCAAGCTTCTTCAATGTGAATATTTTCTGGTTTATTTCCTTCTTTGACAGTAAATTGAATATATTTGGGCTGTGGACACAACAAGACATTTGAAGATGTCCTCTTGAGCTTTGGGAAACACTTTCACCATTTTCTGACATTTTATAGATAGAACAACTAATCGATTACTGATTAATCAACCATGAGATTAATCGTTACTTGCAGCCCTGCAGTACATGAAGCCTATGGAGATGTAAGCGGGCATGTATTAGTCCACCAAAGAGGACTATAAAATCAATGAGGGTTGAATTGTATAAAGGATTAGAGCAGTTATTGTGTCTGAGTAAATGGACCTCTGAGTTACAAACCTGTTGACAATTTTTGTAACGGTTTGTTGCCATTTTTACTCTGCATTCTTTTCATTTATGATTTTCCTCCTCCTTCAGCCTCTTTTGATGGCACCAGAAATTCTCTTGTGCCAAAAAAGAATCATGTTTATATCAGAAAATACTCAATTATGCTGAGAGGAAAAAAATTGTTGCGGTTCTAGTAAGCACTATCAGCAAAGTAAATGCATCAGAAGGGCTCATAATTCAAACAGATCAGTTTGACTGCTATTAGACCTACTATTCTATATTCCTTTTGGATTACAGGATAAATATAAGTGGTGCATTCAAGTGCACGTGCCATTCCACTAGGATTTTACCTACTTTATATGGTATTGAGCAGATAAACTGCTAGTATGCATTATATTTGTAAGCCCCGTCCATGTTTCTGTAAAGTGAACGGTAAATAAAGCTGTTAAAGCTCAGTCTAGATGTAAAAACTTTACTGACTCCAGAACAGAAGCAGCATAATGAACTTCATGACGAGGTGCAAACCAGGAAGAGCAGAGACTCACATGACTCGTCGGAGTTCACCGAAGGATAACCGTCACATTCAGAGTCAGCTGATGTGATGTAAACCCGCAGCTCTGTCAGCTCCGAGGGGCCCGACCTCCTGCTTTTGCCCACCCCCTGCCTTTTAGCTCCGCCAAATATGTACTCATAGTACCTGTGAAGAAACAGAGGGGTGAACCTGGTCCTGAACGCAGCATGGCGCTGTGATTTCAATATAACGAGCAAACAGAAAGCAATTTAACAAAAAACAGCCAAACAAAACCGAGCAGCAGCACACCTCCTGTAGGCGTTTTGTAGGATGTTGCAGCTGGCACCAGCAGATGAACCTTTGCCGTCAACGATCCTGAAGCCGGAGCCCAACTTGAATGAATCCTGGGAGATTTGTAATTTCTGCGGCAGAGGCCACAGAGAGCCGAACCTGGAGGGCTCGAAAGCGGGTTCAACGTCTTCTACATCTTCCACTAGTATGTTGGGCTGCCGATTAGCCTGACACAAAGCCAGAGTCAGCAGCAGCACAGCAAACTTAAGCAGCATGATGGTGGAAGCAGTAAAGTCACAAGACTCGGTGATGAGACGGAGCTTTTATGAGGAGGCACAGGGGGCGGGGCTTCATATGCGGAAGTGTTTTTCTGCAAAGAGTTAAAGGGGAAGCTTTAAATCTTATCTGGCTAACCCTACATTATTGTGGTTCCAGATCCCTAAAATGATCTTTAATCAAGTAGGTGGACTGGATTTTTTATTAAGATGTGATTTTGAAATAACAAAACTGCCTCTAAAATTATCAGAATATCATAAACAAGTTCTGAACTACTGGAAAATTGCATTCGCCCAAAATTTTACTCCTCATGGCTCCACCTTGTGGAACAACAGAGTCGTAACCATCAATCGGAAATCCCTATTTATTCAAAACTGGTACGATAAAGGAATTGTTCATATAGCTGATATTTTAAATGACCAAGGGCACTTGTTATGTTTTGCAGACTTTATTAAAAAGTTTAATGTTGAAACTTCAGTTAGAGAATACAATGAAGTGTGCAGAGCAATTCCAATTGCCCTGCTTAATTTAATTCAAATGTATCTACAGCACCCAAACAAAATTACAATATCTCTCCCTAAATTATGTTTAGATCAATTGCCACTAAATGATAAAAAGTGTAATAACCTAAAATTAAAAAAATTGTTAAAAAACAAATTATTTCATAGATATGATGCAACAATCAAAAAATACACAAAGGAAGGCAAATTAATGGAAAGAACTAAATTAAATAAATATATGAAATGGCCGATCTCACCTAAAATAAAAGAAATGCAATTCAAAATTATAAATAACTATTATCCAGTTGCAGTAATGTTAAATAAAAGATTTGGATTTGAGGTAGAGCCATGTGTTTTCTGCTCGGAGGAAGAAGAAACAATAGAACATTTATTTTTCCATTGCAAAATAACAAAACATTTTTGGACTGAAGTATCAAAATGGATTGAAATAGACAAAATGACACAGTTAAAAATGGAGGAAGTAATGTATGGTATAGAAAATGTGAAAAAAAATGTTCTTGAGTTATGTAATATTGTAATTATTATGGGAAAATATCACATACACAAAGTCAAATGGCAAAATAAAACACCCTCAATCAATATATTTAAAGCTGAAATCCAATCTTTTTACAATTCCTTGTCCTTATTGAGAAATAAATATGAAACAATTGAAAAGATTTGTAATACAATAACTGCTTATGTACCCTTGTAAAAAAATATATATATTTGTAAATGAGACATATGCCTTGTAAAGACATTTACCTTGCACTTTTTTTTTTCTATTTCTTTATGTTAAGACATATTGTAAAAAATGTTACAAACTTTGCCTCCCTACGAGAGTTTATGTATATTGTATGTATATATTGTCAATAAAAAAAAAAAAAAAGTTAAAGGGGAAGCTGGATCCTGCATACAGATGTGTAATAACACACTGGAAAGTACTCAAATAGTTTTTGATTCTAGACCAGGGGTGTTAAACTCATTTTTGTTCAGGGGCCACATTCAGCCCAACTTGCTCTCAAGTGGGCCGGACCAGTAAAATCATAACATAACCTATAAATAACAAAAACATTTTCCTTTGTTTTATTGCAAAGATGTACATTCTGAAAATGCTCACATTTAATAGACTATCTTTTTACATAACATTATAAACAACCTGAATATAAATTCAATTTCAACAACATTAGGTCTCAGTTTATCGTGTGC
The DNA here is from genome assembly GCF_021347895.1 of Acanthochromis polyacanthus. NCBI lineage: Eukaryota > Metazoa > Chordata > Actinopteri > Pomacentridae > Acanthochromis > Acanthochromis polyacanthus. Next base: position 15,889,489 of record NC_067130.1, read on the forward strand.
ATTACAACTTATTGATCAGTTTATCTACAAAAAGGCACAAAACTTTAAGTATCAGGAACTGAAAGATATAGTATTTTACTTTATGATCAAAACAGAAGTCAAACAACAACAACAAAAAATACTGAAAAAAAGAGACATAAAATGTCAAAAAAGAGACAAAATTAGACGCAAAAAGTTACAAAGCGACTAAAAATAGTTGCTATACAAAGCGACAAAAATTACACAAATGACACAGACAAGACAAAAATAAGACAAAACACAAGCGAGACAAAAAGGAAACAAAATGACAAATACGAGAAATAAAACAACAAATATGAGACAAATGACAAAAGTCAGACAAAAAAAGACTAAATCTAACAATTTTTTAACTTTATGATCAAAAATATTTGTAGTTTAGAAATTATTTTAAATTTATAGTTTTACAAATTTAAAATCTGCAGTTAATGTCTTCTCTGTAACTTTTACACTTTTCAAAGTCATCCTGCCGGCCAGATTGGACGCTCTGGAGGGCCCGTTTTGGCCCACGGGCCGCATGTTTGACACCCCTGTTCTAGATCCTCTACTGCAGGGGTGTCAAAATTATTTTACTTCAGGGCAACAGTCCAGTTTGATCTCAACTGGGCAGAAACTATTGAAATCGGAGCATAATAACCTATAAATAACCACAACACCAAAAATTTCCCTTTGTTTTAGTGCAAAATAATATTCTGAAAATGTTCACATTTAAGGAACTGTCTTGTAACAAAACATTGTGGACATCCTGAAATTTCTTTAGAACATCAAACTCAATTTCAAAAATATTCTACCTCATTTTCAGTATCATTTACACATTAATCTACATGTGCTGAGCCTGGGATATTCTGCATGGAGTTTGCATGTTCTGTTCCTTTGTATACGTGGATTTTCTCCGGGTTCTCCGGTTTCCTCCCACAGTCCAAAACATGGTGAGGTTAATTGGTCATTCAGTCAGCTGGGATAGGCTCCAGCTCCCTCGTAACCCTAATGTGAATTAAGCGGTGTATAGTAGGGCTGCACCTATCGATTATTTTACTAATCAAGTATTACATACTCATGGATCCTGATGCTGCAGGTGTTTCATAAACTCAGTGGAAAGATTACTGCAAACACCTGGAAGCAACAAACTAAACTCAAGTTTTGGTTAATATTGTCTTGAGAGAACAAAAAAGTCTATTTATTATTGCATTAGTTGTGTTAACTGTGATGAAACCTTCTGAGAAAGGGATCTCAAGAACATGATAGTACTTGATATATGGTGTTGTGAAGCGACCTTTATGGTTTATCTAACCATCTCTCTTGTCTGTCCAGACTGTGAACTCAAGAGTGTCCCTCATTCTTTAGATATGTGTTTCTTGGGTTAAGTAATCATGCTGGTCTTTAAGAACCAAAAAAGCAAAGTCCATTTGCCTGTGAATGAAGCTCTTAAGATTACTAAGACCTAGATGACTAAGAATCTACCCAGACATGATCCACTGATTCTTTTCTTCATTAAATGACAGATGGTTGGTTTGTAAAAGTTCAACATGGTCCCTTCAAAGTGCTTGTTTTGTTAAACTAGCAGTCCAAACCTCAAAATCAGACAATGGACTCATTGATATTGTTTAAACATTGAACCTTTGTAGGCTGCAACAGCATAATCTTTTAGTTAAACTGCTACAAATGTTAACCATTTTTAGATTAAAATTTACTTTTGGCAGTTGTTTTGATAATCGCCATCAATTAATCCAGTTAATTTTCCTTCAATCAACGGATAGTTTCAGTTCAATCTTTTTATATACTGATGTGTAGTTTAATCTGTAAAGAAGCATTATATTTTGAGCTCTTCATTTAAATAACCTTTCAATTTGCAGAGGCAACTAAAAGTAGTGCAGTAACAAGAGCAACATTTCCCTCTGAAATGTACAGAAGATGCATCAAGTAACATGACTGGAATATACTCATGTGAAGTACAAACACCTCAAATAACTACTTGAGTACATTCTAGCACTGATGTATTCAATATTACAAATATAAAGTTAAAGGTAAAGACCTCAAAACAAAAAAACATTTCACTGATGCCCAGCATAGTTCAAAACAGTATGATCAAGCCAGCATTTATCTTAAGTGTCTGACGGAAATAAATAAGTAAATAGACACAAAATTGGTTTTAAAAAAGCAATTTGCCCCTAACAACTTGTTTCATTCTCAATAAGCTTATTTTCAGGATCATTATGTCTTTTTTAATAATTTCTAAAAACATGTTTGTTATATTTTCTTTCAATAAAAACCTCAATTAATCCACTGTTGTATTGAAAAATAATTTCATGATAGACAAATTGTTGAAGCAGATACAGGCATCACATTGGGGTTATAAAATTAAATGTATACCTCACAATATTTTGGTAAAGAATGGCTAAATAAATAAGCAGAACGTTAATACTTTCAGCACGTCTTTATATAAGCCAGGAAATGTATTACATGAATAAACTGCCCGAGATTCTTCTGAAAAGCTCCTGGAGTCAAGAAATCAGCAATCAGAGGTAAAAAATTAAAGAACTTACGGAGAACTATGCAATAAATCCAAGTGATCAATTATGGTCTGAACTACAAAATGTTAAACTAAAACTCGATAATATCTTATCAAAGAAAACAGAGTTCTTATTACAACAGCTGAGATATAATAATTTTGAACACAACAATAAAACAGGAAAATTTCTTGCGAACCAACTCCAGCGCAATAAAGAAAAATCCTTCATAACAGCAATTCAGGATCCCTCAGGAAAATACACTCAGTCACCCCAGGAAATTAATCAGACTTTCTATAACTATTACCGGAGTTTATACTCATCAACAGTCAACCCTAACGAAGAAGATATTCATAACTTTCTTGACAATCTAAACTTGCCCGAATTAACATCAGATTACAGAGACACACTAGATGCTCCATTGTCTATCAAAGAGTTACAGTGTGCATTAGACAGTATGCCAGCAGGCAAGGCACCTGGTCCTGATGGCTTCCCTGCTGAATTTCTTAAACAATTCTGGTCAATGTTAGCACCCCTGTTCTTCAGGACAGTGACAGAGATTAAAAATAATGGTTATATAAGTTCACATATGAATACAGCTGCAATTAAATTATTATTGAAACCAGACAAAGACCCTACACTTCCCTCCAGCTATCGACCTCTGTCACTAATCAACACTGACATCAAAATTATCTCTAAAGCACTCGCCTCTAGGTTGGAGAAAATTATCCCGTCAATGATCCACCATGATCAAACTGGTTTCATAAATGGCCGACACTCCACCAACAATATCAGAAGACTTCTTAATCTCATCTCTCTGACGCAACACCACAATAAAGAAGCTATCGTTATGTCACTGGATGCAGAAAAAGCCTTTGACAAAGTCAATTGGTCCTTTCTCTTCGCTGTGCTTCGCAAATTTGGATTCGGAGAGTCGTTTATCCAGTGGATATCAGCCCTGTACTACTCACCCAAGGCTACAGTCACCACTAATGGAATCACTTCACAAAGTTTCAGTTTGCAAAGGGGAACGAGACAAGGATGCCCACTCTCTCCTTTATTGTTTGCGATCTTTATCGAACCATTAGCAACAGCTGTACGTCAAAGCACTGATATCAAAGGTATATGTGCTCTGGAGACTGAACACAAAATTAACCTATACGCAGATGACATTTTACTTTACCTACAAGAACCGAAAACCTCAGTGAAGGAAGTATTTAACCTCATTACAACCTTCTCACGTCTTTCAGACTACTCCATCAACTGGTCAAAATCAATCATATTACCTTTAACAGAAAACTCATGGAATCCCACAGTCCAAACCTCGAATTATTCTATTCCTACTGGCAACATCAGATATCTGGGCATAAATATTTCCTCCAAACTCTCAGAGCTAGTTCACCTGAACTACACCCCACTTTTGGATAAAGTCTGTGATGATCTAAGGCGATGGAATAACCTCCCCGTCTCCCTTTTGGGACGATTAGCTACGGTTAAAATGAAAATATTACCTAAAATCAACTACCTCTTTTCCATGATTCCGTTTAAACCCACATCAAAGTGGTTTCAATCGTTAGACTCTGCCATTGGTAAATTCTATTCAAAGAACAAAAAGGCTAAAATCAGTCTGGCCACCCTCCAGAGGAATAAATCAGAAGGGGGACTGGGAGCCCCCAACTTCATGTATTATTACTTAGCCAACCAACTTCAGTATATCACCAAATGGATTCATCCGCATGTAGAATATAACTCCTGACTGGAACTAGAACAGTTAGATTGTAACCAGATCAAAATCTCTGACCTGCCCTTTATCACTTCTGCCCTTAAACATCACTCCTGCTTCAAGAACCCAATGATTGCCTCCACCTTGTCTGCTTGGTGGAAAACATTGGAGGTCACAGGCTCCCAATTAAAACCCAGCATACTGTCCCCAATCTGGCACAACCCTGATTTTGCAAACAATAAAATAGCTCTTTATTTCAGGACGTGGGCAGAGAGAGGAGTCACCCACCTCCACTACCTTTTTGATGATAACATATTTAGGGCATATACAAACTTATTCCAAACATTCGAAATAAGAAATGGAAACTTCCTCCACTACCTACAGGTAAAGAAGACGCTTACAAGTAGAATTCCATCGCTTCAGTCTAATCCACAGCCAACTGATTTACAGCCACCTGAATTTGTCAAATATATTGTGAAACTGTCTCCAAGAAACAAAAAGAACCTCTCAAAAATGTATAGTTTACTCTCAAAGACAGATTCTATTCAGTCTGCTGGGTCTGCACGCTCTCCCTGGACCTCGGGGTGTCGGCGGCTGATCTCTCCTGGGCGCCTGGCTGGTCCTGGGGGCTTGGGGTGAGTCGACCCCTCCGTTGCTCCCCTGTCCCTTCCTGCTCCGCTACCCTCCTCCTCCCTCCTCTCCTGCCTGCCCGCCCCTCCTCGCCCCTCTCCCTCTCCCGTGGGGGGCCGGTGGCCCTCTGCGGGCGGGTGGTCTGGCGCGGGGGCTGGGTGTTCTCTCTGGGGGGGTGGCTCTGGCCCACCTGGGCACAGGCCTTCATCCTGGCCTGTGTGCCCCCACTGGAGTCCAGTTTCTGCTGGCTGGGGGCCTCCGTCCGGGCCTGGTGCTGTCCTGGGGTGTGGTGGGGTGGGTGGGGTCTCGGGGGCGCTGCGGGGTGGGCGCACTGCGTCCTTGTCGTGCCGGCTCCTGGGTGGGCGTGGCGGCTTGCGGCCCTCGCTTCCTTGTGGCGCGGCCTGGTCCCCCCTTTGGGGTGGGGTGCCGCATGCGGCTGACCTGTGTTGGGGCTATGGTGCCTGCCGGGGCGCTGTTCTGATCTGCAGCTCCCGGGGGGTTCTTGTGCCAGCTGGGCCAGTTGGTTCATGTGGGCCCTCCCCGGTCCCTTGCCTCTTGGCTCTGGGGGCCCTCTGCGTCAGTACCGGTGGTCTTGCTACCTGCCTCCCCCACTGCTTTGTCCTCTTGGGCCGGATCCACACCAGACTGCCTCTGATTGTGCAGTTCACATTTTTCACACCTCACTGTAAATAGCAACCTTTAGGCACATATAGGGACACAACATTTAGGGCCCCGAGGGCAGGTGGGGGTGGGAACGATGGGCACTGTGGTGGGGCGGGTGGCAGGGCTATACGGCCCTGTCTCCCCCTCATCACCCTCTTGCCTGCCTCCCCTGCTCTCCAATCTTTTTTTTTAATGCACCACACACACTCACCTTGGGGGTAGGTGTGGGTTGGCTAACGCCCCCCCAGCCTCCCCACTTTTAATGCACCACATGACACTCAGGGTTACACTACCACGGTGCTGGGATAATGTTTCCCGTTAGGGATCGGGAGACATATTAATAGGAGAATAACGGGTGGGTTTCACCGTTATGGCCTCTCTGGTGGGATCTGGCCCCCATACGGCTTTACGGCTATGGGGCGGCGGGGTGCACCATCATCCGTGTCGCTGTGGCTGGGGGTCCCCGGGGCTGGGGGCCGTGGCCTGTGGGGGTTCTCCTGCGTGTCCTGCTGGTCCCGGCTGGTGCGGTGGCTCTTGCTGGGCTGCGGGATCTGGATTGGCTGTCCTGGTGGGTGCTGTGGCTTTGGCGCGGGCTGGTTGTGTGTGGTGGCTCTATCCTGGTGGGGGGGTTGGTTTGTGTCGCGGGATGTGGGGGCCTTGGGTGTGCTGTGCTCGCCCGGGGGCTGGTGCGGGTAGGTATGCGGGGTGCCCCCCCATTGGCGTTGCCGGGCCCCACTGCTCTGTCCATTTTTGTCCTCTGGACTCGCATTGGGTCCCGGCTCCGGTTCCCTCCGGTCGGCCTCCGGTGGCGGCCTGCCCGGTGTTGGGCTGGTTGCCGTCCCTTCGGCGGGGCGCTCTGCCCCTGTGTCTGGCTTCCCGGCTGCTTGGGGCCGTCGGCCCCCCCTGGGGGTGGGGGGTGGGTGGGGTGTGGGTGGGTGGGGTGGTGGGGTGTGGGGGTTTGGTGGGGGCTGGGGCGGGCGGGGTTGGGGTTTGGGTGGCGGGTGGGTCCGCTTGCCCCGGGCTGCCTGGGCCGGTTCCGGCGTGCTGGGGGTGTTGGTAGCTTCGCCCTCTTGTCTTCGGGGTCCGTGTGGTACATGGTGGCCCCGGTTGCTCTCTGGGGGCGCTGCCCCGTGGCTCCTCGGCCTGTGGGGGGGTGCCCTGTCGGCTTGGCACTGCACTGCTGTGATGGCTGTTCTGGGCTTCGGGGTCTTTCACACTTGCATGTGCATGTTTGCTCAGGTCCCACCAGCTCCTGTCGAGTTCCGCTGTTGAGCAGTGATGGGACCCGCCGGAATGTGCTGAGACTCTCTCCAGAGTCTAATCTCAAACTAAACCCTCTCTCCTTTTCTCTAGTATCTTCCTCTAGTATCATCTGGCCTATTCCACTCTATACTAACATGGCACCCACAACTATGGTGTTTAGTACTGTCTGGCTAATTATTCTTTCATTTATTTATTTATTGTTTGTTTGGTTTTTTGTTCTCTTGTGTATGTGTTTGCTTGTTTGTCTTATTGATGGGTAATTATTAGTTGGGAATAACACAACACCTGATATTCTTCAGATGTAATAGCATTGCTTGCTAGACCCTGTCCCTGTCCATCCCCTCTCGTCCTGTCCACCCCTTTGTTTCCCCTCACATCACCACTGAGGTGTAGCACTGCCCTCCCTGGCTCTTAAACAGGGTAATGTAATAAAAAATGTCAGCTTAGCTTTCAGGGAGGGCTGGTGATGGTCACACGCATGCACTAAATAATAAGATATTTGGCTGCAAGACTAAAATATGCATTAATCTCATAAAGTGTTGACACCCCTTTCATGGAGTTAAACAATGAGAATAAATGCAGACAAAAAAAGAAAAAAAAAAAAAAAAAAAAAGAAATCAGCAATCAACATCTGTAATTCTTAAAGTAAAGCCACCATAGACTTCTAGTCGCACAATGAAGAAGATTTTGTTCTTCCTTCGTAGATTACAGTCTTACTTTAACATAAACATTGTAGGATATATTGTTAAAGCTGGCAAATGTGTCACAATGGGATAAATAAATCTTTCTGTAGTGCAATAGTTCATGTATAACTAAACAAGAAATGAAGCAAGGACTATAACAAAAGCAATAATGTACAACACCTAGCTTTCCAGAACACCTCTGCTCAACCTGTTTGACAGAGAACTAATGTACGGCGCTGGTAGTTAAAGCTAATGACAGAATAAACCACGGGCGTGTTTATGGAGCTGTCAGGAGACATTCATACATAAATCTGTTTACACATTTACATTGTAGGGGAGATTTTGAGGACAAAAATCAAATGAACATAAGGTAAACCATAAAGCTTTACAGTGATGACATGGTTTAAGGTTAATGGAAGACTTAGGGTTGGGCAAGTAGTCGAGTATGACTGTCCTCCCTCTTGGTCCTTGTGGCTCTTCGGGTGGGCATAGAGGCCGATTCTGGACCCAATTATTCTGCTGCAATGTGGGCAGGGGAATGCAGTAGTGGTGGGTTTGGGTTGTTTGGTGGTTGCTCTCTCCTTCCTAAGCCTGCGTTTGTCTTGTGCAGCATGATGGAGGTCAGCGTTGCATTGTGCGACACCCTCACAGACGATGTTTCTCCAGGTCGCCCTGTCGGTTGCCACATCTTCCCAAGCTTTTCAGGTCTATGTGGCATTTCTTTAGGTTTGTTTTTATGTTGTCCTTGAATCTCTTCTTCTGGCCTCCCGAAGCTCGCTTCCCTTCAGCTAGCTGGGAGTACAGGACTTGTTCTGGACAATGGGGGCAGCGATAGTGGGGATGTTAGCCTTTTTGAAAGAAATCAAAAATACCAAACATTTCCCAACTTTAGATGAGAAGGTGTGAAGATTTTCTACATTTATTTGCTCTAACATATAAAGTATATATTTTTCTAATGGTATTCATAATATTAATACAGTCATGGAAAAAATCTTATTAAACCAGACTGTCTGCCCCTACAGTCAAGCATGGATGTGGATCAACTGGGTTTATGTCAGTCTGGGTGGAACATGGCAAAATCAGTTGTGTGAAGGACAAATGAATCAGGTCATACACAGGGCTACTTTTGAAAACGGCCTTCTTCCATCAGCTGGAAAACTCTGTATTGAGTCCAGTGACTGGATTTTCCAATGAGACAATGCCCTTTGCCACATGGCAAGGTCCGTTAAAGCCTGCATGGAGAACCAGAATGTTGGAACCATGACTTGTCCTGCTCGACCACCAGATCTAAATTAAACTGAAAACCTGTGCAAAAGCAAAACGGAGAACCCCAAGCCCGGAAACAAAGCAAATTTGTTTGAATTTGTACAACAGGAACAAGCTGCTGTGATAGCAGAACAATGTCAGATGCTCATGGAGAGCATGCCAAGACCCACGGCTGCAGTCATCAAAAACAATGGTTATGAATCAGTACTAACTCCTGAAAACATGGAATGCATAAAGCAAAGTGCCATAGCTATTAATGTAAGAACTTAAATGACTTTGGTTATTATCTAAAAAACATGGGGAATGGCTAGAAATCAGCTCTTAAATGAAACTCTCGTGAGCTATTTTTATTGTTTTCATTATATTTGTCCCAACAAATGTACCTTTGTTGTACCAGATATTAAAATGAACAAAAAACTGAAGAAAATAAATGTGATCTAATTTTTTTTTTTCCATGACTGTCTGTGTAAATTAAGCTATGTAGCCCCATGCAGTAAAACATGGAGAGATATTTGCTTGATTATGTCTTGAATCTGTCATGTTGAAGTCTGGATCAAGCAAGTTTTACTTTATCTGCAAGCATCTGTGACACCCCTCATCACTAGAGCATCACTAGAGGTGGGAGAAAACTAGTTCTCATTACCTGTCAGGCTTGTCTAACAAAAGCACCTTAGTTTGGTTCAGTGCTTGTTTATTTGTGCTTTAATTTCTTGCTTTACATTTGATGTCCAATAATTGAGTCTCGACTTCTTTTATCTGTGATTGAATAAAGTAAAATAAAACAAAACAAAAAAAGTCCATGCAATAATATGGAACAGTGAATGACTACAGACTTAAGATAGCATATAACTCACTGTAGTTTTACTTTTTTTTTTAAGTCCAAAACCCCTAATCTAACCAAATCCAGTTGCTTTTCTTTCTCCATCTCACTATATCTCAATTACTTTGTCAATTAACACAATTTGCCCAATTATCTCTGAATTATTTTGTCCACTAGGTGTCTCTCATGTCATATAAACTGTACACTCACCTTCCGCTTCATTTTGTCCTCTGCAATCCTGTACCGCTCTGCCAGAAATTCTACTTTCATGAAGCTTCTGCATTTTCCGTTTTTGTTGATGTTATGAAAAAGGTGATAATTGTACTCTATGCTGCTTACTGAGGCATAATGGGAGGTGGTTTACTCGAGTGAATTACATTTAAAGGTGTTCCTAAAATACTGTCTCTCTCGTGTGTGTTTATAGTGTTGACAAAACACTAGGAACACTTTTAAATGTAATGCACTCCAGTACACCAGCTCCACCACCCACAATGGCTTTAACAATAAACATAAACTAGAATTTTCAGAGCAAAATGGAGAAACTTCGTAGGATAAAGTAGGATTTATGGCAGGGCTGATGTGTTGGATTGCATTAGATTTCACTGGTACCAAAAACAAAAAACAAACAAAAAAAAATTGCCCAGTGAGACCACATGAAGCGATAAAGAACTTTTTCTTTTCAACTAAGTACACTCTACTATTAGATTACTTTCTGTTTGTCGGCATGAATCAAATTATAGTAATTCATTAAATTTTTTCCCAACAGCCACCATATAAAATACCTTTATGAGCATTTTCCCTGCAGATTATAGGTAAATAAACCAATAAATGAACATTACCTCTTAATTAACCAACTATTTAATAGTGAATAAATAGTCTCTCAATGCAAAACTAGATACATTTATATTACAACTGACAAGTGTGGGCAAAAAAATCATCAAACATATGGCATTTTTACTCTGCAGTGACAGCACCCACTGTTTTTCTGTTGGTACCATGGTTATTTCTGTGTTCAGTTACAAATATAATGTATTAAAAGTTTTGTTTTTAGCGAGCAGAAGGGTTTATGGTTCATTTTTCCACACAGAACAGGAGTGACAACGTAAAAGAAGGCTATTAATCGGTTTGTTTTTCATTCATAGAACTCCTCCAGCTCCAGTATTTAGTCCACTAGATGTCCCTCCTCTCCCACATATGAGTTACTTGCTGCCATAATGACTTTTTCTTCATAATGTGCTTCTTTAATGAACAGTGTGCCACCGTGTCCGTCATATAAAGCTGCGGTGAGAGCGTCATTCTGTCTTCATTAACAGCTGATGGGAAGAGGAGCTGGATGTGAGTGTGTCCCAGCGCTGTAATCACCACAACACAAGCCCACTACACATAAAAACAAACAAAATAATTACATTATGGCCTCAAGGGTCCACTGATGAGTTAGCCAAATGTACTGTCAACAAGGACCACAGATGTGACTCACACAAGATGTTCAGGGATAAAATTGGACTTCCCGTTCCCGGATACCCCGACCAGAAACCACAATGCCTTTATAATCCTATAGGACTTAGCATCGGGCTGCTGTGACTCAGTTCAACTTTATGGTGTTTCCTATATGTTATTGTTTTTAAATGTGTGACTGTAGTTTTTTACAGTCTTGATTCCACAAAGGATGACACAAACAACAGCTTTAATTTTCTCCTGGCTCCAGTCACAATGCTGGGTGGGTCTTGTTTTGTCTTTAAAGCTCAGCAGGGAACAACTGGACCATTACTTGGACCGTAACAGTGTGACCTGCCATCACCTCCTGTACTGTGGTGATAAGTCCATCATTACTGAGGTGTTTATTATTCACTTAGGTAGTCCCATTTAAAGCTTCAAATCCACTACTTTAGGTAGATTTTACATAACAATAAGCTTCAAAAATACTTCTTTATTTACCCAAAGTACCAGCTGGCATGTAGGGAAATTAAAAACTTCTCTGTCTCTATCGGTCTCCACAGTTCATTTCTGGTCTTAGATCATCCTCTTTAGTGTTTCCCCATCGGTATCTATTATTATTATTACTCCACCAAAGAACACAGTGGAGTCATGTGATGATCTGCAAATGTTTGTCCGTCTGCTTGTCTTTCTGTGCGCAAAATTACTCAAAAACTTACAAATAGATTTGGATGAAATTTTCAGTGAAGGTCAGAAATGACACAAGGACCAAGCGATTAGGTTTTGGCAGTGATGCAACTTATACCCTGGATCTACAGATTTGTCAAAGATTTCTGCATCATTGTGAGATAGCAGCACTACGTCACTGTAATTATGACAACAAATGAACGCTATGTCAGCTGCCTGCTGACAATCACATGATTGCGATCCTACTACAAATCGACTGCTGTGGACTTATCGGGACTTATCTGTCAGAAATAATACAACTGAGCTAAAATACAATACATCACTAAAGATTAAGACAATCAGTACCATGGCTAAACATTTCTACTTTGAAACTACATTTAGAAATGACAGCCTCAAAAACATGGATCAGAATCAGTTTACAGATGTTTGGCTGTATTACTTCAGTGTTACAACTTGCCATTGTGCAGCATGGAGATGTTTCACAGAGTTGTAGGTGAGCTGGTGTTCTCGAGCTGCAGGCAGCTGAAAGGAGTGAATGGAAGAAGAGGCAGCGATATTTGCATATTCTAAAGTAAGCAGCAGTGTGGAGTGTGTATAGTAGTGTACAAACTCAGATTATGTAGCTAGAATGAAGTCGGACTAGAAAAGTAGTATAATACACTATAAAAAGTTTAGCTGTAATTTATTAAAACATTTTACTGTTATTTTAGAAGTTTTTCATGTTTTTTTTTAAATTTTCCAAATGTTCACTAATAAAATCAGAATGAAAAAATATGAATTTGCATATAAACTGTAAAACACAGGCCAAAGCGGTAAATAATGCCCACATCAAAAATCTCCATATGCGTGAATAGTAATTTCTTCTTTTACAAAGATTGATCGTAAAATTCCACAATCTGTCCTGTACTGAAATCAGTCAAGAATATTGTCATTTTCCAACCTATTTTACAAATGTCCCTGCTTTGCTAGACTACAGAAAAATATCAAGTGAAATCACAGAAAAGTAGTGTTGACTGTAAAAACTAAAGAAAAACTGTCCAAAAATGAGCATTTCACAAACAGTAAGCTTTTCTTTCACAGTAGGTGACATTGATTTACTGTATTTGTATCTGTCATTACTGTACAGATATTTGCCATAATTATTTTACAATCATCACATGTTTCTGTTTAATGTATTTTTTGTACTTCTTTCTTTATTTTTCTTTATTATTTTTTTTTTTTACAGTGGAGCAGTTATGCATCTGTGTTGTCCTCTAGGGAGCATAATCTAGGCTTTACATCTAAGCCATTTTAAGGCAAGAAGAGATTATTTCCATGAAAAAAAAACCCTCTAATATGTAGCTTTGATGCACAGAAATGAGATTTTAGCTGTTTAATCATGGGCTTTAAAATTTTCAGATGATTACCCCACTGTTCAATACATATATGAGCAATATTACTCAGTATATGGCAACAAAACATTCATCCTGTGACCCACTGGAAGGGACGCAAGCATTAAACTATAAAGATTAAAACATGCAGCTGGATAGAAAGTAACCATGACTTGTTAAAACAGTGGAGTGCTTTTTGCATCAGTCAGAAGGTTCATATTGAGTGCAGGGCTTTGACCTGTAATGGAGAACCTGTAATTACATTAAAAGTTTGTGGGTTTTTTACTCAAATAGATGATCAGAGCACTTTGTGCACCAGAGAAAAATACCACCAGTTACTTTCTTTTTTGGAGGGGCGGGGTGGTTTGCGCCTTGGGACATGCAGATCCTGCTGCTCTTTGTCTCTCTGCTGCCTGCACGAGGTGACGATCCTCCCCCTTCCTCGCTGTAAACACACCCATCGCTGAGGAGAGAGGAGAGAGGAGTGGGAGCGCAGAGGAGGACCGTCACACCGGAGCGGAGCAGCTGGAGGAGACACCTCCGAACATCTCGGCTTCATCCTGCACCGCCAGTCCGATTCTCATCTTCGTATTTACGTCCAGCACAGCCTTCGAGGATTTGCCCCGAGCTCAGCGTGAAGCAGTAAAGCGGCATCTCAGCCAGCATTTCGGGAATAGCCGAGGAGTTCCACTCCCCCGAGCGCACGGCTGCATCGTGGCTCTTTCAGAAGTGGCATGTTCGAGGGATACCGCGGGCACAGTTGAACTCCTGCTTTCACCCAAAGAGGTAAAAACTACCATAAATCACCCCTCGATTATAGCTTTACATTCTAGTACCTTGAGAACGGCTGCGTCCTATTCTGATGGAAACTCCAGGCTGGAGCACGGAGAGCGCAACAGAAATCAGAGAAAAAAATGTTTATTTACATGAATATTATGTCGGTGTTATCAGTTACAGTGTATTAATTGACCAGTGCTGGTCTGGTTTCAGTCTTTTCCTGTCCTCAGCCCTGTGGACTTGCATGCTCAGGGTGTTTTGCATGTTTTAAAGGCGACATCAGGTGTGACTTGCCCTCCTCTCTGCCCTAATGTGATATTTTCCAGGATAGTTGGATGTGTGTGTGTGTGGACAGCTGGTTCCAGGTTATCAATTAGATTGAGTTTGGAGGGTGATGCACATCAATAGCTGCAGCTCTTCCCTCTTTGTTTTGCATCTTGTTTCATCCCCCCCCCTCCCTCCCTCCCTCCACCAAGTGGCAGATGTACAGAACTAGTTCCATATAAGCCTGCTGTTTACTTTTGAAGTGCCTCCCTCCCATCCCTCTTCCTGAGTCCATGGTTGACTGTGAACACCTGGCAATGATTTTGAGCAGACTGCAGCCAGCCAGGCCTCAGATCCAGTCCAGAGGCTGCATGTGCATACCTCTTTTTCTTTTCTTTCTTTTTTCTTTTTTTTTTACTGTGTGCTTTCTGAGTGTGGCATGTAGTATGAGCTTTTCTGGTGGTGCGCCTGTGGATCTGGTTTCTGTGAGGGGATGAGGATGACAACTCAGCCATCCAGCCAACCACACACACACACACACACACACACCACACTACTGGCATCTTTTCTTGCTCTCGGGGCACTTTGGCGCGATCAGACCGACTCTAACAGAAGATAGCCTGGGAAGCCACACAGATCAGAACAACTTAGACAACCATGAATACAGATTGTTGGGATTAATAATGCTTCATTTTAGGGCTGCAGCTAAAGATTATGATGGTTTCATATCTTTAATACTAAGTCTTAAGTGTCTAAATGTCTTCTTTATTAAACGTTTATCAAGAAACATTGAAAAAAATGCCTCTTAGGACTCCCCGTTTCCCACAGTGATGTCTTCAACGTGCTTGTTTTGTCTGACAGATAGCTAAAAACCTTCAGGAATGCAAGTTACTTTTATGTCAGACATACACAAGCCTGAAATTGTCACATTTTAGGAAGAAAATATGCAGCATTTTTCTTGCGTTATTGCTTGCAAAGGAAGTGAAATGATCAGTAGATTATCCAGATATCTGATTTTCTGTTCATATTTCCAAGACTCTTTCTGTATTTATGTGGTGTTTGCAGTGAAGTTATTAAAACTGTCCTGAAAATAGAAAAGAAATACAAAAATTAAGCCAAAATCGAATCGACCACACAGTCAAATAATGAGCACGACAGGTATCGGTTGACTTCAGGTCTGAAAAAAAAGTGAGCCGAGTCATGAAAGCAGGCGTTTGAAGTTCTTGCTAATTGTATTTATTCATTGGTGTCATATAAATGTTAACATAACTTTTCTTTTCTTTTGAAATGTTTGCATTTCCTCTGTATACTGATGTGAAACATCCCAAATGCTCGTTTGGCAAGATTACAGACGTGTAGCAAAGATGTGGCTGAAAAATCCCTTTTGTTTGTCCTCATTTAGAGCAGAATAAAGACAGACTGCCGCGCGCAATCAGTCGGTTGAGAAAGTTGTCAAACTAATCTCAAACTTCCCTGTAATCTTCCGTATTCTTTCAAGTAATGAAAGTTTGGAAACATAAAGTGTTAATGTCTGCCAGACGGCCGTCACAGAAACTTGTCACAGGATGTTTAAATGAACGCTGTGGCTGTTTACTGGATGAAGACAGATTAGAGCGACGCAAGTAAAGTAAATTTAATTCCTCCAGTAAGCTGAGCTTAGATGGTTTAAGGTGAAGGTTCAGAAAGGACAAATAGATTTACATTGCAAGTAGGTTAGTCCCTGTTTTTGCATATGACTAACATGTAACATATACAAGAATCCATGTACTTTGAAATTATTTTTTGCATTGGGCTTTTGCAACTAATGCCAGTATCAATCTTTAGTGAAGTTAAAGCGTTATTGTTTATGAAGATTCCAGCATTGCTTTTCAAAAACTAGTTTGCTGCTTACATTGAAGACTCTGCTTAACTCCGCACCACCATGTGCTCTGCTACATGTGCTGCTGGCTGCTGAAAGTATTGCAAACAGTGGATTCTGACAAACTATGTGATGACACCATTTCTTTTCTGCACTATACATGAAAAGGAGTTAAGATACAGATATACCTCTTATTCCAGATTTGGTAACCAACAGTATCAAACAACCACACAAGATAAATGTTGAACACAACCAAATTTGTAACAAATCTCGAGTCTATAGCTATTTAAATTAAAGTCTAAGTCTAAAGTCTATTTAAATTATACAGCTCTAGCTGGTAATCCAGGCTTTATCCTTTAATATGCAAATGGTTTAACTCTCTGGCTTGATGCTCTTCTGTTTGTTCACCTTCCCTGCACTCACTGTATGTATGTGTGAGCCAGCTCATTCATCTGATAAAATGCAAAACTTAGATTATACAAGCAGATCACCTCCACTATTTGTATGCAGCAGAAGGCAGTTTAAAAGGATGGTGGTAGGAGAATAAAACAGCACTGCAGCATTTCTGATTAGCATTATTTAGGCACCGAGGCAACAAATAAAGTAAATTAGAAGTTCACTCAAAGAGCACAATCCTCCACCAAGGCCTTGCAGTTTTTAACCTAATCCACATGGGAATATGTGTTCTTCCTTCACCCATAGTCCACCTCTCCTGGAAGATTTAGTCTTGCTGACACGCAAACATACTTTCACCTTGACTCTTGCCTTGGCGGGAGACTAAATTAAATGTCATTATAGAAAGACTAAACGGTTGAGTCAATGATACTCTTTTAGACGTTTTGAAATTCCTGACTTAAACTGTTATCCGGACAAGACACAAAAATGTTGGCATTCCTGAGAACAAGGCCGTGTCATGGCTTGCCATTATCAAAGCGAGATAATGGGAAGGAATGACAAGGTCATTACAGAGAGGAAATGACTGTACTTTGGAAGCTAGAACACTAGCATTGAAACAAAAGATTTTAGACAAAAGGGCTACAACAGTGACATTTACCTGTTATCACAGCCTCAGTTAAGTGTCAGCCTCCTTTTAATTAGCGTGTTATCACTCGCCCACCTGTGGGCAGAGAATTACCATGCTGTATTATTTAAAATAATCACCACTGTTCTTGTTTTTAATCATTTTACTGACTTCCTGCTGGATTAATTTAAGTGTTTATCAGCCTATCAGCTCCTGTGCCTCAGACCTGGACGACTGAAGGTTACATTCATTAACATGCTAATTACTACCATATGCAAAACCTCTCCAGTTTAGTGCCTGACTTATGAGGAACACTTATTCAGATCAAGCAACTTAAGACTTCCCATTAGAAACCCATAGTTGCAGTGTGTGCAGGTGTTGGAAGCGACATGTGCAGGTGAACAACTAGGTGAAGATATTCTCATTATAGCTGAGCCACAGGCCAAGAGATGACAGGTTGCCACTGTTGTCACTTGTGGAATGCAATCAATCCTGTTGAACCGAGCTTGTAGTTGGTCATGTACTGCATCAACTCGTGGGAACTATTCGTCCTTTTATCTCCTCTAAGGAAATGACAAAAACTGTATACTTAAAAATGGCCGTTTCATGTTTTAAAGAGAGGTTCAAAGTGAATAGATTCCTTTCTAAGACTGGAGTCAATCTGAAATCTGTAGGAACACCAGAGCAACAGCAACTTGCGCTCGCTTCACAAAAGACGTTTCACAGGGTGTTTACCGTCTTGGTTCATGCAATGTCATCTATGAGTCATTTAGATTCACAATAGATTAAGAAAACAGGAATTTGCAGACATGAGAAGCTGTACTGTGCACAACAGCACTCAATGCTTACACCGATATGCAAACATGCTCAAAGTGACAACATTATTTTGTTAAAAATGGTACAATGATTATTTTTTTGCAAGTATTCGGCTGCAAATTTTCTGGATGAATCGACATTCTATCCAAAAGTTTGAGACATTTCACTCAAAATCACAAATGTCAATTTCATGGCAATGCTAGAGAAAAAGCCAGAGGCTTACCAGAGTCATCCTCTGGGCATCTTGAACATCTGTGCAAAATTCCGTAGCAATTCATTCAATATTCATTGAGATATAAAGCAAAAGGTATGAGTGACACTGCTCACCAGAAATCCCCACTGGACTTGCATTTGTACCTGCAGGGTTCAGGCTTGATTGCCTATTCATGAGACTGCATTCTGAGGATTTTGTAGCAGATGATGCAACTTATGGAAAATGGAAACTGTCCTCTGCTCTCTGCAGCTCGGTTGTAGACGGATCGTTTATGACATCCAGGAACTTTTGAACTCTCTGTGTTGAAGTGAAATCTATCTTTTTGAATATCAAACACCCACCACCTGTAGGTTTGTAAAATGTTGTCTCACTGAAAGAGCTCAGCCTATTTCACACACAATGGATTGTATTTGTGAGAAGCTGTTAAAGGCAGGAAAGTATCAAAACGAGCAATTGTTTTTCCCAAAATAGAAATACAGATAAAGTTAGTGCTGTGCAAGGATCCTTCATAAAACTCTCCAAAGACAGAATTTATTAACCGTTTTTGGTATCCTGTGCATAGAAATGGAGAGTAGAGGAACAAGCCATGCTGCAGGAGTGTTTTGAAAAGGTTTTATGGATGTTTTCAGACTTCTTTGGCTTCAAAACTTTGGAATCATTGGAATTTATGGTAACTGGCAGGTTGAAAGCACACCACATTCGCAGCTGTTTGCTGTCAGTGAGGAAACTACAAGCAAGCGCCGTCTACCTCAAGCCTGTTTTGGTACTGAAAAGGCAGAATTGCAGGTGGAGTGGGTTTAAGATTACACAATTTTCTATCAAATTATTCCTCATTGTTTGCACAGACCTATAGGTTCCGGAGCAGGCTGGGGACTGTCTGTTCGAGGAATCTGTCAGCTGTAGATTTCCTGAGTCAGTCAGGGACTCAGCGCCTCTGTAAATAGAGTGCAGGAGGCACTTGACGTGTCTAAAAACTGGTTGGAATGAAAGTGAGCACAGGGCGAGGACAGTGAAGATGGGAGCTGTGTGCTCTGTGAGGGGAGTGGAGTAAATTCAGTGCATTTCTCAGAGGCTTAAAAGAGTCCTGCTGTCTCTTTCTTTCCTCTTTTCTTTGAGTTCTCTGCAGAGGGACATTTACTTGTAAATCATGGCATCTCTGAAAGAGGAGGATTAGCACTGCTCAGAGCTTAAAGTGGAAAATCCTTCCGTATAGCCTCTGCAAGAAGACAATTGTTATCTGCTTGACCTTCATAACGCTCAGATGTGTGCTGTTTTGTAATTTGCAATCACTTTATCTCTTTCTAAATGTCTTTCTCTTGGGGAGGATTATAATTCCTTCCCCGAACGTGCACGTTGTTCATCTTATTATGGATATTAGGGCTGAATGATGGAATATTTCCGTATCAACATCGTAGAGTGTGTATCTGCAGTATTCACTGTTGGGGATGACATTTGAAAAGCAAATTAGGCCCACTTTATTGCTTGATAGGAAACCAAATATGGCTTTTTTATGACTAATTGTGAAGACAAATGATCTAGTCTTAGAGATAAATTTTGCCTTATTTACAGTAATTGGCTGCTTTTGCATAAACGTTCCTTCTACCTTACAAAAATTAGTGGATACGTTAAAAGGTTAGCATAATCACTGTGCTATATGCTATTTGAATTTAGTAGCAAATACATGGTCAGAGAATAAGAAGAACTCTGTATCCTGGACCGTTCATATAAAATGCATTAAGGAGAGATTTTTCTTTTCTGTTTCATTTCAGGATTCAATGAAAATGTCCGTGTGCGTCCATGAGAACCGGAAATCACGAGCCAGCACTGGCTCCATGAACATCTACCTTTTCCACAAGTCCTCCTATGCCGACAGCGTCCTCATGCACCTCAACTCACTGCGGCAGCAAAGGCTCTTCACAGACGTCCTGCTTCATGCCGGCAGCCGCTCCTTCCCCTGCCATCGCGCAGTGCTGGCCGCCTGCAGCCGCTACTTCGAGGCCATGTTCAGCGGTGGGCTGAGGGAGAGCCAGGCCAGCGAGGTTGACTTCCGTGACTCCATCCACCCAGAGGTTCTGGAGCTCCTGCTGGATTACGCGTACTCGTCACGTGTGGTCATCAATGAAGAGAATGCAGAGTCCCTATTGGAGGCTGGGGACATGCTGGAGTTTCAGGACATTCGGGATGCCTGTGCCGAATTCCTCGAGAGAAACCTTCACCCATCCAACTGTCTCGGCATGCTGTTGCTGTCTGACGCCCACCAGTGCACCAAGCTGTCAGAGCTCTCCTGGGGCATGTGTCTCAGCAACTTCCCTGCTATTTGCAAGACTGAGGACTTCCTCCAACTGCCCAAAGACATGGTGGTGCAGCTTTTGTCACACGAAGAGCTTGAGACTGAAGATGAGAGACTTGTTTATGAAGCTGCTCTCAACTGGATCAACTACGACCTGGAAAAGAGGCACTGCCATCTCCCAGAGCTCCTGAGAACGGTCCGCCTCGCCCTGCTGCCGGCCATCTTTTTAATGGAGAACGTCTCGACAGAGGAGCTGATCAATGCACAGGCAAAGAGCAAGGAGCTGGTGGACGAAGCTATCCGCTGTAAGCTGAAGATCCTGCAGAACGATGGTGTCGTCAACAGCCCGTGCGCTCGACCAAGAAAAACCAGCCATGCCCTCTTTCTTCTGGGTGGGCAGACTTTCATGTGTGACAAGTTGTACCTGGTGGACCAAAAGGCCAAAGAGATCATCCCGAAGGCTGACATCCCCAGCCCCAGGAAGGAGTTCAGTGCCTGTGCTATTGGCTGTAAGGTGTACATCACCGGAGGGAGGGGCTCGGAGAACGGCGTGTCCAAAGATGTGTGGGTCTACGACACTGTCCACGAGGAATGGTCAAAGGCAGCACCCATGCTCATCGCCAGGTTCGGCCACGGCTCTGCAGAGCTGAAACACTGCCTCTACGTGGTTGGAGGCCACACTGCAGCAACCGGCTGCCTCCCAGCTTCTCCGTCAGTGTCACTCAAACAGGTGGAGCAGTTTGACCCTGTGGCAAACAAGTGGACCATGGTGGCACCTCTGAGGGAGGGCGTGAGCAACGCAGCAGTCGTCAGCGTCAAACTCAAACTATTCGCCTTCGGAGGAACGAGTGTCACCCACGACAAGCTGCCGAAAGTGCAGTGCTACGATCCACAGGAGAACCGATGGACCGTGCCCGCATCTTGCCCGCAACCGTGGCGCTACACAGCTGCTGCCGTGTTGGGAAACCAGATCTTTGTCATGGGCGGGGACACAGAATTCTCAGCATGCTCTGCTTACAAGTTCAGCAGCGAGAGCTACCAGTGGACTAAAGTGGGCGATGTGACGGCCAAGCGGATGAGCTGCCAGGCTGTGGCGTCAGGAAACAAACTGTATGTGGTGGGTGGGTACTTTGGCACCCAGCGGTGTAAAACTCTGGACTGCTATGACCCCACGCTGGATGCATGGAACAGCATCACTACTGTGCCATACTCGCTCATTCCTACCGCTTTCGTCAGCACCTGGAAACATCTCCCCGCTTGAATCCCAAACCCTCTACCTGTTCCCTCTACATAAGGTAAGCTCAACCTTTCATGCGTCTCATGCCACTGATTTGACATGGTCTTGGATTTAATATGCCCTGTGGTCTTAGGACGTGAGAAAAGTTGTAGTTGGGTTCCACAGGGAGCGGTGTGAAATTTGATAAATTGCCTCAAGTGACTTAAAATTTGAAAAATCAAAAAGAATCAGGAGAAAGAAGTGAGCTTGCAAGTCCTCCACAGCTTGAGGCTATATTATCCACTAGCACCACAACACACCCGAGTTTCTGACTGAACTGTCAGTTGTCATGTTGCATTGTGGATAGTGTGAGCACCAGTTTTTGACAGGGGAAATATATGATATCTCTGGTTCTGCTGCATCGATTTTGAGCCTTTTTTTAAAACTCTCCATCATGAGTCCGACAAAGTCATATGAGAGCAATGCTAAATCACTGGAGCTTAACGGATTTTGCAGTTTATTCCATAAACAGATGATTTTCAAGTGCATTATTCATGCCCAATAATGTATTTTTTGCTTCTACATGAATTATATTGGGATTCTCAAGAAGTTTAAAGAAATAGATAGCTAAATGTCAGCTTATATTCTTTACTCGCATTTGACATAAAACCATGTTTGACGAAGCTATGTATTGATGCGGCGCTTTTGAGTATAAGATATAAACTTTCTAGATACAGAAAATTAATAAAGTAAGTAAACTTGATAATATAAGAACATTCAGCCCATAAAACATGAATGTACTGTAGCTTATGTTTGCATTTCTTCCAACTCACAGTGTATACTCACAGTGTTTTACTCATTAATGCTCGGGTTCTGACCTGCAGTGTCAGGTCAGATTTTTAGAATAACAGAGATAAAAGCGAGATGGATGGATCACAGCAGAGTAGGGGAGGAAGATCTAGAGGAGGGAGGCTGGGCCAGTAGGGGGAATTGATAGGGATTTGTGTGCGTTAGTTAAGTGAGTTATGTGGCTGTGGGGATGGGCCGAAGAACAGAGAGGGTAATTGAAAGAGAATAGGATACTTTTATTGCTCCTGTGGGGGAAATCTCTCTAAGAGGGAAAAGGGGGTCTGCCAATTAGAAAAGCCCCACACCAGCAGGCTACAACACCCTGGCGAGGCTAATCCACTCTCAGTCGCCTTCCTTTGATGAGGTTATGGTCTTTACACTGGGCGAGAGTGAGGCTGCCTGCGACTCACGCAGTGTCGGAAACCATTCATCATCGGTGGAGGTGACTGAGAGAAGTGGCAGCACGGGAAGTGAGGAGGGAGAGTCGTGGAGCGAGACAGCGTCCGTCCTCTCAGCCCAGTCAGACACACATCATCCTTGATAGCAGTGGTCCCGCTCTGAAAATTTACCGTTTAACTGGATGGTCTTCTCTGCTTCCATCCACGTCCTCTAGGCCATATTCTAACCCCGCTCTCCTGCTCTGATGATAAACAGGCCGGACGTATGTGGAGCACAAGTAGTCAGCTGACAAACCTGATCATTCTACAGGCTGCAGGGTCACCGTCACATGGCACGATCTCCTGACCGACGCTCCCACACAGAGCCATGCAGGCAGTCCCTTTCATTTTCTTGTATTTTTTGAGATGGCTTGCAGCCCTCTTCTCCTGAGAATGCAAAGGAGGGAAGTAGAGTGACTCCCCAGCTGTCCAGCTCTCACAGGCTCCCATTCGGTAATGCCAGGAAACAGCTCAGAGCAGCTTCACTGCTGCAATGCTGTGATGTTCTTCCTCTTTACAGGATGAAATATTTTTTAAGACTTATTATTCCCTTTCTTTTCAGTGACTCATCTCTGAAAGGAACAGACTACAGTGAAGGTTTGAACTATCTCTAAGCCAGTGCAACACAGTGCTCGGTGAAGTGAATAATCCTGCCACTAATTTAATACAGAATTTGTTTTTTGTGCGCCTGCCTGTCATGGCAACTGACAGTCTACTCACTGAACGTGGTGAAAAGACGAAATGTGCAGGAATGGAAAAGAAGGCTGACTGTTTAGGAATGAAAGGGGAAGGAAGTATGTTAGACCTCACAGAAGGAGATTGTAGCTGTGAGAGAGAAAAGAAGTTCTCTCAGTTTTTCCCAGGGGAACAATTCTAACTTGTCTGAGATTCCTGCTTTTCAGAGTTGTTTTTTATTTTTTTCCTGGGGAAGCTTTTAGTGGGGGTAAATGGCACTGACAAAATCAAATAGCTCGACAATGTAGAGCAATGTTCTTGAAGTTGATGGTGCGGCCATATTTTCCGGATGACTGGTGATTTCAGCACTAGAAATGGATTAATGAGTTTGACTAAAAACAACTTTCAGAGCAGGAACAAGTCACATTGCCCAATCTGTATAATCTATGTGCTCTTGATGATGAGAAAATTTGACTAAATGCTTCTACATACACTTTAGCTTCATGTGGTTTCCAATTCCCACAACAGTGTTTAAACAGTTTCAGTGATGTCATGTGCATAATGTTGAGGGAATAGCTTGACATTTTGAGAAATATGCAAATTCGCTAAATGAACTATTGATTTAACTCCAATGAATATGCAAGTGTGCCTGGCTGAGCAGAGCAGGGTTCAAAGTCAAATGTTTAGTCACGCCTGGAGTTATTGATTTGGACTTAGTTTTTGGGTGAGCTTGTTTCTAAAATCATAAACACCTAGTGGCATGCATTACTTGGCTAACTACAGACGTCCTTCCACTGCAGGAACACAGGACAAGCATGACGGGGTGTTAGTTTTTGGTTTCAATTGCAAAATAAGATCCCACAGCTTCTCTTCCAGTGCTCCCAAACAACCACTAGTTTCTAGACATAATCCCAGTTTTACAGGAACAATGAAATGGCAGATTTTACATTGTTCATGGTGATGTTTGTTAGAAGAAGATTCTTACTCAATGAGAACATCAAACGGACAGAAAAAGTGAGCTTGTCATCTCTGAGTTTAACCAGTCAGTGTCAGATCCTGCCCAGCAGTTTTCTGGGCTGCTAAGACCTATCAACCCTGGAGAAGGTACTCTTTCCTTCCCACCACTGAACCTGAAAAAGGTTCTATATGGATAGTTCTTGGGGGCAAAACTTGCACAAAGGTCCAGGCTGCCCTAAAACAGCCTGCAAAATCTCACAGTAGAAAATGACCTAATATCGCTACTCATCTTCGCATTGAGTTCAAGTCATTTTTACTGCTTTGTTTCCATCCTAAAAGCCCCAACATTGACTCTTGTTGCAAAACTATTGTTATCTCTTTCCCATTCTGTAGGCTGCAGCCCCATACTCCTCTAAATATGAAGCTACAGTCAGCAGCCAATAAGCTTAGCTTCAGTTCCAAGCCAGCAAATAGTCTGACACATAACTCCCTTTCAAAGTACAACTTTTCATTTTTATACCTCAGTATTTGCATGAATTAAACAAATTTGCCAATTAGTGAGCTTTAGAGGTCCTGGTAGATGGATTTTGTGAGTCTTAGATGAAGCCAGACTGGCTGATTCCCCCTTTTTTCCAGTTATGTGCTAAGCTAAGATAATCTCCTGCTTCGAGCTTGGAATTTAGTGTATAGTTATAAAGTGTGATCTAAATCTTCAAAAGTCCAAATGCTCTAAATAAACAGGTGGCAGTGAATTTGAGTTAATCTCTGTAAATACGAAGATAAATTAGCTCATTGTGGAGTTCAGACTACTTTTGATTTTAATTAATACCCTTAGAAATGTATTTCTCTCTAAATGCAAATATGAACCCAAGTAGAATCCACTTAGTTTACTTTCTTAGTAGTTAGTTTTCTGGATTTTATACAAATTAACAAGGGATGATCATTGCAACCTTTAGGCAGGCTGAAAACTGGTCTTCAGGGTTTAGTTCTTTGCTCATCACATGCATGTCCTCTGGCTGCCACAGCATGGGAAAGGGCCACCTCCAAACAGAGATTGCTGATGATTCACATTAGACACATAAAGGGCTGCCAAGCTTGTAACCATCTGTGCTGCACAGATAAGTACATATTAAGTAAAAGCTTTAAAAATGGTAAGGTCAGAGTGAAACTCCAAGAGTAAAATGCAGATGTGGAAAGTGTAGTGAGCTGCGGGGGAGATAAGAAGCTGGACCAAGGCCAGAATGTAGTGAGGAAACAAGAGGAGGATGATTTACCAAATCTATCTGTCTAGCAGGAGATACCGAGTGGACGCATTAGCATGACCTGTGTAATGTAATAGAATATACTATCTGTACAATAAAACGCTCCTTATGTGATGTTTATAGGCTTAAATTGCTGTTTGAACTCAGTGTGTGAGGTGTTGATTCATTTCTTCGGTGATTATTAAGGTTGTAGTTGTGCTGGTGTTGTATTATATCATGAATAAAATGCAATCCAATACTACATATGTCAACACAAATGCATGTCTCCAAAGAGCTGAATCAACAGGGTAGAATTACAGAGCTACTGCACTGGCTGGTGTAGCACAGTACAGGTGTTAATTCTATTTAATCCATCCTGACTCTTTAAAAACACTATAGAGGTGATCCAGAAGATTTCCTCATGATCCTTGCTTCCCTCCATGGGTGTTATTTTCTGCATCTTTATTCTTCTTCTTTTGAATAATTAATGTCACCTTTAAACCTGTTTGCTTTCAGGCATCTCCACTCGTCTTATTAGCGCGTTTAACGAGTCATTGTCTTCTCCTCCTCAGATTTCCCCGTTTTGCATCATCTACTGGTCTCCCGACTTGTGAAGAAGCACACATCCTCTTCCTCTAAAAGAGACACTGAGCAGTGATGTACAGACACCCGCATTCATCTCGACGTCGCAGAGAGCCAGAGACACGGACGCTTTGCTGGAATGATGTCATCTCTCGCTTCTGAGAAGGAAGCGGAGACGTGCAGTACAACAGTTCACGCAAACAAACCAAACAAACTGCTGCTTGTTTCATGAGGCACAAAACTCCGACCTTGTGGACACCCCGTGTGCGCTTTCATGCCGCCATAGGAGTTCTCCCATTTAGTCATGACAGGCTTGTCAGGATGTGCATTGATGTTTTTCTCTATAATAACAACAAAAAGGAAGAAAAAAATTACTGTATAGCATGATGGATGTTCTGTTTAGATGGAGGGAGGGGGAATGCAATGATTGGTGTGCTACACAACAAAAGCAACTCAGTTTGACTGAATTTTGAAAAAGGCACAATGAAGGAGCAAATCCCCCCCTCTATCCTTTAATAAGCTCTTCTGTTTGTATCTTCTTTTACTTGTTTCAAACTTCTGTGACACAGCTCCGACACAGAAAACAGACCTTTGAGTGTTCCTCTTATGAAGGCTTTGGCAGTTTGCTGTCACTTGGAGTCACAAGGTGTTGATGACCGACACCAGCTGAGGTTGAGGAGGATGGAGGAGGATCTGTGCGTGGCCCGCGGGGTCGAGGTGCCTCCGGGTCACGACCTTACATGTTTGCTGTTTTGCAGTTACGCATTGACGCCCGCTGTTAACCACGCCGCTGTACACAGAGGCAGCGTTCGGTGTCGGGATTCAGACGGAACACTGTCACACTGAGCTGTATACTTAATGCTGTAAAAGACCGGCTGTGCTTTCTGTTACTCTGATAAAAGCAGCGACTCGCTTGCTGAGTCATAGCTGAACGCTTTTTAGAGCATGTCCACTCATAGTGATTCAGTAAAACTGGCATGAGCTCTCCTCTGTGGTCACAGAAATCTTGTCACCTTAACATAAACTGAGAATCTATCAGTTTCCTCTTGCTGCAATGTAGTCTTAATTTATATGGCATATGAATACTCTGTTATGTTAATATGTTTAATCCTATTTATTTCTTCTCTGCCTGCATTCATATGTGAATGTATGTTTGGGTTGTGTCATGCATGGCCAGGTGTTGTGTTTTATTTGATCTCAGTGGGGCTGCATTTTGCACAGTTCAGTCTTCTCCCAGGAGGAACTTGTTCTTTTAAAAGACACAGAGGTGCATCTCTCCGGGGTTTTCAGTTATTTCAGAGCATGGATGGATGAGGAAGAATGGCTCACATTACTGATGGCGTGAAGCAGTCATGTGTAAGGTCATAGGGTCCCTAACCAAATAGCATTGAAATAATAATCGTTTTACTTCTGATAGATTTAACCTGGGTCAAAACTTGCCTTAAATAAACCTAATTGAGGCCCAAACTGTACTAATACAACAATAAATATGAACCGTAAAGACTGCTAGAATGGCGCAGTATGTGACCTGTTAACTACCAGGGGTGTCCCTGACTTGGTTAAGAATGCCACAGTCTTTGCAGCTGTTCCAGGGACAGCTGCAGGACTGTCACATGTGCTAACTTGGCACCTCGGGGCGTCAACCCACAGTCCTCTTAACCATTAAGTTTGAGAAAGAGTTCAGTCCAGTAAGCTGTGCATTGTTAAGGGCAGACACCGCAGTGCTTTTCACCATAGTGTCATTGATGCACATAAAAACCATAAAAAAATATATTGCAAGTTCCTGAAGACCAAAAAACAGTGAATGTCTTAAAACACTTGCATAAGAAATACTTGGCAACTCTAATCAGTGTTTTGTCTGTGTGTCTGTCTCGGTGGCCTGAACATTGACGTTTTACAGTTGAATATTAATGGAATCATTGAATTTCAATGTAAGAGGTAATGTTTTGGTGGAGTATGTACATATTTTTTGAAAATGTCCTTCCTTGTGGACTGGAGAATCAAATCAAATCCTTGGGGATCAAATGGTAAACAACCCCGTAAATTCCACTTCAGCTCCTTAAGCCACCCAAAAGTTCCTTTTATTGGCAATTTCAGGACTTCTCCGGAGACCGTTGTGGCTCCGTGATGTTGACCTCATCCAACCACTGAACACAGAGCCTCTGGCCCCACCAATCAGATAAGAGCATTTCTTTCCCATAGAACACAAGTTTCCCTGGCAACAGTGGGTAATGAATGCCCCTTCAATTTGCGCCTAATTGCTGAGTGGCATTTCCCATTTCTACTCTTGCCCTCCTCTTATCCTCTGTTTTATCTGGAAATCCGGCTGGCTCAGATTCAGAGCTCAGTGTCTCGCTTCACCTAGTGATGTAAATTAGACAGAAAAACACTGTCGGTGTGCATCAGTTCTTTTCGTCATGTAAGAGTTTAATTTCTATTTTTTATGGCATTATTTTGTACATGTGATTTTTTTCACAATGTGAAATTCATGGCTAATAAACATAAGAGTTTTTTCCTCTTGACTGTAAAGCATCGCCTCGTGTTTTTTTTTTGTCCCTCCAGTATGGAGATAAATTGTTCTTCCTACATGTATAAATATAATAGTGCCGATTAAAAAGGGAAAAAGCAGGTTCAGCACAGCGTAGGGTGCTTTCTCATTACTGCATGTTTCGCATATTTAGGCAGCTTTGGAGTGAATTCAGCAGCCTAAGTGTCCTGAGGTATTTAAGGCAGTATATCATGCGTACAGCCTTTGTTCTGTGGAGGAGGGACTGAAATCATCTTATCTATGCCTCTGGCTTCTAAGCTTCCTGCACAAGAACAGGCAAAACACAGCCAGATACTTTCCCTTTCTCTGTCAAGTCACCTTGGCAACGGCAACCTTTATCTGCAAACTGTGGGGGCTGGAGGACAACATGAAATCTTAAAAAGCACCTCTCTCTGCTCTCCTCCCCCCCTACCCTCCCTCCCTGGCCTGCCTCCCCTCACACTTTCCACCCCCACCCCACAAATCTCCCTCTCTGCATTGCGAAGCGACTCGCCAGCGGTGGAACCTTTCTGCCTCCGTCGTTCGCTGGTTTGTAACAAGTCTAACATCCCATTAGTGAGTGACTGCAGAGCTCGCTGCATTCCTCCTGCTCTGAAGAGTCCAGCTCTGTTCACTGTTTACATTCTTTGCCCTGACACGACTCCTGACCGCTGACGTGGTTGAGAAACACCAGTTCTACTGGATCCTGACCCTCATGCATTCACAAACAAAATATACTGAGGGAAGGGAGAGCTGGAGAGATAAACAAGAATTCCTCTGACTGTCTCAATCTGTGCCGAGATGTAAAGAGAAGCTGTTAGAATCTTATCGACAGCCGTTTTTGATCTATTTTTCTTGAGCACTCTGAGAACCGGGAGAGAAAAAAGGTTGACACTGAAGGTAAAATGTGGGGGTTCTGTGTGTGGGAGGCCCCCTCTGTGCCTCTGTGTAATCTAACAGTCCTCCCATTAATCAAGGCAGGAAGTTGGACTTCCTGTCCGCCAGGACGTCGGTCTTGTCCCCCATCTCCCCACTGCCGCCCAAAACATACCGCGAATGGCTCAACCCTTCAACACTGTGAATCCTTTGGGTGCTGTTAGCTTATGCAGAGCTTGGCTGAATAGACTAAAAGTCTAGCATTCTGTGTGGGCAGTGTGTATGTGTGGCCGCGTGTGATAAAAACAATGTACCTACATGTCACCGTCGCCTGGCAACGCAGGCATTAGCCATGAGTCAGTCAATCAAGTGCACACAGACAAAACCCACACACACCGTTTCCCAGACGTTTCCTAATCAAATATAAACCTGCATATTAATTACACACGTCCCTACACTACAACATACATCAATGAATGCCATCATAGTTATTTAGCATAATAGATTATATGAAATTAATTTCCCTAACTCTAAATCTAATTTTCCTTAATTGTGATCATGGTCTTTCAGTCTGAGAGCATCATTTCTTCATTTTATGTTGATATTTGTAATGTTTTCCCCTCATCTATGGCCTCTCTCTCCAATAGCCCCTGTTCAGGTCATTTTTACTGTTGCTGCACAAACATCCTGTGCGCACAAAATGTTTTGCCTCAGACTTTGCTCTTGCTCGGATCTCAGTGACACAACACTTTGCTCATCTGTTTTCAATAATTTCATCCTGCTTATTTCATCCTCCTACCCATGACCTGGAAATCAGT
This sequence comes from Acanthochromis polyacanthus, assembly GCF_021347895.1. Classification (NCBI taxonomy): domain Eukaryota; kingdom Metazoa; phylum Chordata; class Actinopteri; family Pomacentridae; genus Acanthochromis; species Acanthochromis polyacanthus. The sequence goes on from NC_067130.1 coordinate 15,919,968, forward strand.
GTTTTTGCACCAGCATCGAGGATGTTTCAAGTCACAAAATACATCTCAAGGAGAGAGAGAGGATGAGGAATTATGTGTGAGGATTTACAGGTGAGGTTTTTTTCTGCATCTGTGACATGAAAGAGGCGTGACACAGCTGGAATACATAAGTCACGTTGGGAGCAGGACTGACACGTGTTTGTTTATATTTATATTTATATATATATCACTCTATTTTTATAGTATTCCTTTGTGTGCCATGCCTCTTTCATAATTCACACCATGCGTGTGTTGCTGCCTATGAATTCTGTACATTCTTGTCACATTGTGCCATAGAGTGTGAATTCAAAGCAAATAAAAAACCTATTGCAAGTTATCGTGAACGCTGTTACATTCATGTGACAGAGGTCATAAAATACACACAATGCCTGTTGACTTGCCTACACTCTCCTTCTTTCTCCTCTGCTTGCATCTCTGGTGGGTGGGACTAAGGATTAGGGAGCGAGGAGAGGAGTCAAGGAAAGGAATCAAAGATTTGCAAACTGGGAGATAAGGTGAGAGGTCTGTTAAAAGTCCCCAACCAATGACAAAGCCAGCTGTGACGTTGACCAATGTAATCAGCACTGTTTTCATTCAGGCGCACTGACTTTACTTCTTCCCGCATCCCTTACGAGTGGTTACTTTGTGGCCTCCAGGCCTTATTATGTCTACTCCACTTGTTTTCTTGCAGGTATTGTGGAGCTAATGTAAATATCACTTACTATATATACCATATTTTCCATCAAAGCTGCATATAATAGATAGTATCTCTATAGCACTTTAGATTTCTGTGGCCTTTACTAGATAATTAGGTCATTTACATATTTTACAGTGTCTCTTGTGGTCTTACTATTTAACTGGGTTCAGCAGATCAGATTACAATAATAGAGAAACACGTCAGTGTCCATTTTGTTCTTTGTTGCTTAGTAACAGTGTGCCATTACTAAGCGTAATGAACACTTGAAAACTAAACATATTATCATGGATGTATTCCCAGGTCGCATGTACTGTATGCCTTTACCAGTAAAATCTGAAGAAAGTCAGCATCATGAAAATAAAATACTTCTAAGTCTTTGATTATGACGATTGTTGTTGGTGAGTGATCTGCTGAACCCGGTTAAACAGTAGAACGGTGAAGTTAATTTGTTCATTGGTTCCTACTGAACATGCAAGTGTTTAATATGCAAATTAAAAAAATGTCTAATTTCCTTGTATTTTTGGGGTACAGTAATTTAGCAAAACGCTTTCAACTGTTACTCAAACAGGAGTAGTAAACTAGCGCATTTTCTGTGACTAATTATTGCACATTTGAGGCAGGTGTGATTATTTCTGTGTATGTATAATTGAGTCACAATAAACTAGTGTGTGTGTTCATGGCAATGGAGGTCATACAGGGTAAAATGGTGACAAACTGATGAGTTTTTAACATGTGACAACCTTGGGGAATGAAAAAGTAATCCAATGGCGAAGTGCAAAAAACTGCTGTTCCTTGAATGGCCACTTGGGGCTGACTTCAAATGTAAGTTAATCCTCATAAGACCCCCATGTTAAAATCTGCACCTTTGCAGCAGGAACACGCTTATTTACAGCCTGGTGCAATTAACGGTTCTGGTTGCTATCACTAATTTCCCCATTCAGGACAACTGTACAGGGGGTGAAATTTTACAAAGCGAAAACATTTAACATGTATTAAGCTTAAAATTATGCATAATTAAGGATGTGGCCCATCTTAGGTCCTCTCATGCTCCAGCTTTTTGTTCTATTTAGTCAGATACTGCCAAGATTGCTACAATGCTGGACTTTAAACCTGCTCTTTGGGAAACCCATTGGTGACATCATGGTGTGTTCAGGCCCGGGGTGGCTAATCGGGAGGAACGGGACAATACCCGGGAGGCCGGTCTGATGTTTGGGCTGCGAGGGCCGGTGTTCAGTCATGGCACTGGGTTGATCATTATGCTGCTACCGCTGTTGAGCCGCCTCCACTGGCAGCTCTTTTCTTATTTTTTTATTTTTATTTTTTGCAAACGCACCATTGACGTACACACGTGGACAAAATTGTTGGTACCCCTCAGTTAAAGAAGGAAAAACCCACAATTCTCACTGAAATCACTTGAAACTCACAAAAGTAACAATAAATAAAAATTTATTGAAAATTAAATAATCAAAAACAGCCATTACTTTTGAATTGTTGATTAACATAATTATTTAAAAAAACAAACTAATGAAACAGGCCTGGACAAAAATGATGGTACCTCTATAAAAGATTGAAAACTATTTGACCAGAGTGACATGATTAACTCAGGTGTGTCATTTAATTGACATCACAGGTGTTTCCAAACTCATAATCAGTCAGTCTGCCTATTTAAAGGGAGACAAGTAGTCACCCTGCTGTTTGGTGAAAAGGTGTGTACCACACTGAACATGGACAACAGAAAACGAAGGAGAGAATTGTCCCAGGACATCCGAAAAAAAAATTATAGACAAACATCTTAAAGGTAAAGGCTATAAGACCATCTCTAAACAGCTTGAAGTTCCTGTGACAACAGTGGCTCATATTATTCAGAAGTTCAAGACCCACGGGACAGTAGCCAACCTCCCTGGACGTGGCCGCAAGAGGAAAATTGATGACAAATTGAAGAGACGGATCGTTGGAATTGTATCCAAAGAGCCCAGAGCAACCTCCAAAGAAATTAAAGGTGAACTCCAAGGCCAAGGTACATCAGTGTCAGATCGCACCATTCGTCGTTGTTTGAGCCAAAGTGGACTTCATGGGAGACGACCAAGGAGGACACCACTGCTGAAAAAAACTCATAAAAAAGCCAGACTGGAATTTGCAAAAATGCATGTTGACAAGCCACAAAGCTTCTGGGAGAATGTCCTTTGGACAGATGAGACCAAACTGGAGCTTTTTGGTAAGGCACATCAACTCTATGTTCATAGACTCAAAAAGCAAGCATACGAAGAAAAGAACACTGTCCCTACGGTGAAACATGGAGGAGGCTCAGTAATGTTTTGGGGCTGCTTTGCTGCATCTGGCACAGGGTGTCTTGAAAGTGTGCAAGGTACGATGAAATCTGAAGACTATCAAGGCATTCTGGAGAGAAATGTGCTGCCTAGTGTCAGAAAGCTTGGTCTCAGTCGCAGGTCATGGGTCTTCCAACAGGACAACGATCCAAAACACACAGCCAAAAACACCCAAGAATGGCTGAGAGAAAAGCGTTGGACTATTCTAAAGTGGCCTTCTATGAGCCCAGATCTGAATCCCATTGAACATATGTGGAAGGAGCTGAAACATGCCATTTGGAGAAGACACCCATCAAACCTGAGACAACTGGAGCTGTTTGCTCATGAGGAGTGGGCCAAAATACCTGTTGACAGCTGCAGAACGCTCATTGACAAATACAGAAATTGTTTAATTGCAGTGATTGCCTCAAAAGGTTGTGCAACAAAATATTAAGTTATGGGTACCATCATTTTTGTCCAGCCCTATTTCATTAGTTTGTTTTTTTAAATAATTATGTTAATCAACAATTCAAAAGTGATGGCTGATTTTGATTATTTAATTTTCAATAAATTTTTATTTATTGTTACTTTTGTGAGTTTCAAGTGATTTCAGTGAGAATTGTGGGTTTTTCCTTCTTTAACCGAGGGGTACCAACAATTTTGTCCACGTGTGTAACACGTTCGTGCACACGGTCAGAGGTGTTTGAAAGATGGAAAACAGGACGAGCAAGGATGGTGCCGAGAAGGTAAGAATTAAAAAGAGGAAATCTC